>NC_064921.1:584889839-585198339 GCF_023897955.1 Schistocerca gregaria
GATGTTCACATCCAACTGCTCAACACTACAATAGCGAATATTTCAACAATGCCAACCAGCCACAGACTGCTCACAGCACAGTCAGTGATTTTCATACAGAGCGCTACGTGGTGTTACCAACACAAAAACCTAAACAGCCTACTTACAATGCTCGTGAAGCCTTGTTTAATCAAACTTGTCGGAGAAAAACCTCTTCGAAAAACATGCTAAAATCTCGAACTGAAGTATTATCAAATGATATCAAGGAACAACTGCTTCAAGAGTTACAAAATCGTCACGCTTCGCTTTGTAGTGTGATGAATCGACTGGCATTTCTACTGTTGCCCGTGTTTTTCCGCATTTTAGACAACGAGCACGTGATCAAAGAAGAATGGTCGATTTCGCAGCAACTGGAAATGACACCAAAGTAGTAATGGAATAATTTCGGAAACATAACATTATGTGGGTAAAGAACGTTGGTTTTTGCACTGATGGCGCTACAACTATGTTAGATTCAATCTGTGGTCTAGCGACGTTAATAAAAAGAAGAAACTTTTGGCATTAACAACGCATTGCATCATACATCGCTAGGCGTTAGTTTCCAAGACTCTTCCTGAATGCCGAAATAATACCACGATCTTGGCCACAAATGTGGTGAATGCTATCAGAGTGTGGTCTCTCACAATAAGACTCTTCTGTTTTTCACAGACGTTCGTTGGCTGTCGAAAAGTAATAAGCTGGGAAGATTGTACGAACTCAAAGGAGAGACTGAGTTGTATCTAGACGAGAAAAAATAGAAGACTTACGAGAGCAGTTTTCTGGTCTGACATCTCAGATGCACTTGGCTTATCTTGTGGAGATTTTCACACACTTGAATGAGTTGAACGTGCTACTGCAAGGTTCTGGAAACAGACATTTAGAACGCGTTGCAAATATATTTATCTATGAAAACGAACTTTATGTCTCTATTTGTAATCTTCAGATTTGGATAGGTGAAACGAGCAAGCAATTAGTCTGCATTCGTGAAATTAAAGGCACATGCTGATGATTAAAGTATGACACGATTAGAGTAAACATATGAGGAAACATCAGGAATCATCTGCACAAATTGGCTGATGAATTCAGTTATTACTTCCCAGAATTGAAAAAAAAGTAGCTAATGTTGAGCAAAAATTTATCCGCGACGTTTTTACCATTAACGCTGGAGAAGTTGCGGAAGAAATCCACGAAGAGCTCATCGAATTCTCAAATAATAGAAACTATGAGGAAACATTGGAGGCCACATGGAGTTGCCGCACGGTTTGAGGCGCCACGTCACGGATTACCTCCTACCCCCGCCGGAGGTTCGAGTGCTCCCTAGGGAAAAGGGCATGGGTGTGTGTGTGTGTGTGTGTTGTTCTTATGTTCTTAGAATAAGTTAGTTTCAGGAGCGTGTAAGTCTAGGCACCGATGACCTCAGCAGTTTACTCCCGTAGGAATTCACACACATTTGAGCACTTGAAACATTTGATTCACTTGAGCAGCTATGGTGCAGAAAAGCAGTTTCATACACTAAAATTCGAGAAATCCCCTTGTGGTATCTTATGCCCTTCTCCACAACATATTTATGAGAATCAGGATGTTAGGATGTTCTGCATTTCTGGTAATGGAAAACAAGTCCTGGAGTCAAATGTTGGTAAGATGTGTGTGAATTCCTAAGGGACCAAACTGCTGAGGTCATCGGTCCCTAGACTTACACACTATACAAACTAACTTAACCTAACTTATGCTAAGAGCAACACACACTCGAACTTCCGTGAGTGGACTGAAAGTAAGTGATGATATACTGTACGTGTAGGTGTTAGCAGTAATGGTAGCCGCAGGATTACCAACTTGAACCGAATCGGCAAGCTCAGAAATCACACTGCCGTAAACTGAATTTAATTTCCCACCAAAAGATTCGTATTTTGTGTTGCGATAGCACTGCCAAAGCGTGTTGCTTTTGAGTTTAACGAATGTCTCATAATGTTGGATTAAACTTAATTTTATATTGACACAGATTATTTTTCTTGAACCTTGTGGTCCCTGCCAACAACAAAGAAACCTTAGTGCTCCCTGGCCGCAAAAAGGTTAGGAACCACTGCTATAACATCTAGATAAGACAGATAACACGAATTGTCCAGTGACATATTTGGCGTGATCCCAGTGATCTGAAAGTACAAAAAACAAGCTAATAAATCATCTGCATGGATTAATTTCAGCTTCCTTAACTGTAACGTGTTGACTGCCGTATAATCTCCCCAACTGAAGTTACAACTAAAGCTATAGATTTAATCATAATAAGTGTAGAAAATCTTCATTTACAATATTTTAATGTTAAAGGAACTGTCCACGGTATATCTGAAGGTACCGAAACCATGTGTAGAGTACAGAAAGCTGTCCGCTGAATAGCAAAAGGGGAAAGAAACCGTATAATTTGTATTTTCTGTGATAACATCGTTCTTGAGCGCCCGCACCTCCCCCCATCCCCCTTCCCCGCCCCCCACGCATAATTTTTGCTTTTGTCAATTGCTTTTGTTCTGGTATCATTTTTAAGCTCTTGTTTCCCTTGATTTCGTTTTATTACTGCCATAAAATGGTTCAAATGGCTCTGTGCACTATGGGACTTAACAGGGGAGGTCATCAGTCCCCTATAACTTAGAACTACTTAAACCTAACTAACCAAGGACATCAAACACATTCGAACCTGCGACCGTAGCGGTCGCACGGCGCCTAGAACCGCTGGACCACACCGGCCCGCATTACTGCCACACTCAAGTAAAAATGTGTGCATTGAATTAGGGAAATTTCACCAACAGATAAATATCGTGGGAAACCAAAATCAAATTGATATGTTCTGAATACGCTGTTACGACGGTTGTACATCGAAAAACTGACACCAGCCAACAACTGTCGCTGCAGTGTGCTTACTCCAGCTGTACTACCAGACAATTGAATATTTGTTAGCAGAAAAACAATTGAAGTTGTGCTAGTGAGAAGACATACCGGACCCCGGCAAAAAAAACGGCATTTTCTGCTTATGTCAGTCAGAAATACGTGTGATGTATTAGGGAACTTACTGACAACAGTAATTACTTGAAATTTATGAGACACTAATACTATTTCAAAGTTTTATACAATTAATTCTTTAACTCCAGTTTTTCCAAGTACTGCATTTTTTACTTGTGTCACTGTTCCTGCCGACGTACGAAGTGTAGTAGTCAGCTTGGTTGAAAGGCGCCAGTGTATCTTTTACTTTACCAATTGCGATGGAGATCTATTGTGTCGGATGTACACCTCCTGTCGATGAAGTTGGTGCAAATCTTTGGAAATTCAGGATCTTCAGTCAGCTATAAGAATGGACGCGAGTCGTTGATAGATATTTGCATTTGTGCAGTCTGGATCGAAAACACGTCCCTTCTGCCAGTAATAGAAGAGTAATACTATTGCCGTTGTGCTTGCAACACCATAAATGGCAACTAGGACTATATGTTTGTCTGCATGCTGTAATTGTGAAGTAGTACACTCCGTAAAGCATATACCAACTCTTCAACAGAACTTCCAGCTAGTACGAACGCACCACGTCATATTTCATTTAAATTCTCACAGTATCACGTGGAAAATAATGTAACGAAAGTTAGCAGCAAAAACGTAGAAGCACTATTTCACAGATCATTCACATTCTTCCTACGTAAGCAATTACCTGCTCCAGCCAAATATGAATCCACGAACATTGAACATGGAAGTCAATCACGTCACACTGCAGGAAACTAATAACAGTACAGTATAAGAGGCCTTCGGTTATACAAATTCAGTGAAGACTTTGGGGACATAATTGACAGGCACGATGGAAAGGTTCGTGTTAACATCAAATGAATGAAACGCTGACGAACGAGTGATATTACCCGTTGAAGTGCTCTCTAAAGAAGGGATGAGATGACAGGAGTAGCATATACTCTATATGATCAAAAGTATTCGGATGCCTATTAGTGAATCTTTATACGGTGTTTGTAAATCCCTCGCCTCTGAGACGGGTTCAGCTCTCCTGGGGACACTCACAGTGAGATGCTTTAATGTTCGTCGAAGAATGTCAACCCATTCTTTCCGAAGAGCCGAAACCAAAAAATGTAGTCTTGTCGGACACTAGGACATGGAGAGAAGTAGACTTTCTAAGTCATCGGAAAGTTGTATGATTCGGTTGTATGATTCGGTTCAGATAGGGCTCTGCTGTGCAAACCAGTCCATTTGAGGATTGTTATTGTCCACAAATCATTCCTTCACAGATGCTGTTTTACAACAGGGTGCAATGTCATGTTGAAAGAAAAGATCATCGTTTCCGAAGTGTTACTCGACTGCGCGCTGTACACTATGGTGTAAAATTTGTTCATATCTTTCCCATTTTGGCATTATCTTAAGTGCAATAAAGGTGTCACATCCCAGCCTCGAAAGACTCCCTCATGCCGTAACACCACCTCCTCCGTACTTCGCCGTTGGTGCTACACATGACGGCAGGTAACGTTCTCCAGACACTCGACAAACCCAAACAGTTTCATAGTATTGTCAAAGTATATAAAGTGCTTAATCACTTCCTAGGCACAGTGATTCTGCTAGCTGGCCTGCTGTTAGCAGTTTTTAACTCACGAGTTACAGGTGTTGCTTCTGCTAATTTGGTGCGATTTTTTGCAACCACTCTCTGCAGTGGTGGACGGTCCCTATCCGTCAGTACATGACGTCTACCTGGACTTGGTTTACCTGTGGCTGTTTCACCGTGTTTCTCCTCCACAATCGCATCACCAACGATGTACTTGGGCAGTTCGAAGGATTGAAAAGCCCCTGATGGACTTATTACTCAGGTGACATGTAATGACTAGTGTACGTTCGCGTTCTGTCAATGACCTCTCCTCGCCGATCCACTCTGCTGTTACTGCTTCTCAACTGACACAATACTCCATGTCTCGTTTTATATTGGAAGAGTCCGCCTCTAGTGACATCCCGCGTTACATAGGGGTGCCTGGATACTCTGGACAGAGAGTGTAGATGCTGGTACTAGCAATATGGTCAGCGCTACCATGTCCGAGATGCAGCACTGAATGAACTTCAATGTCATGTGTTTATAAAAAAAATCACTCACATGACCAGACAACTCCTATATAATAGGTGTTATCTGAACCGGTTCAATACGTTCCAAAACATCACCCGCGAAGAAGGCGATCTTTCAGGTGTTCATATGTTGGTTTTTATTGAACACAGAGGTAAGTGGTCAAGTGTTTTATAAAGCCCTTGACCTAGTTACCATATCTGTGCCTATGAGAACAGGCGTACTGCGGCTATCCTGCCGTACAGGTAGAAAATTTAAACATTTCACACTTCTCCCAGCCTAGACAAATTGAGCAAATCGGTTGGTTCTGTTGCATTACATGTGGTCTACAGTAGGCCTTAGGGGTCTTATAAAAGCAACATTTCTTCATGGGCGATTCCTGAGAAAACCTTGGAAAACCATAATTTTTGGGTGCCAAAAGTGCCAACATTGTGGAGGGGGCAAGAGCGACGAGGGGTGGCCACTTCTACAATTTTATGCTCTCGGTATCCATTAGTGGAACTCAGAGATTCAAAGTAACCGTATTTACGTAGAAAACAGCAAAAACCTTATTTAGCCGTTTTTGTATCGAAGGCCGCCATTTTATAAAGAACTAACCTCAGAAAATGGCTCAATTTTCATGTGTACATTCTTTAGTCATTTATCTACGAACGCCATTTTCCGCTTTTCCGGTAATCTTTTCTGATATAAAACTATGATTTTTGGATCCAGAAGTACCAACTGTGGGGATGGCGACTTCCATAATTTTGTTCATGGCAAATCGTCAGAATTTGTACCATACGTTGTTAGGATTGTAATTTTGAAACTTTTTTCAATGGTACCTGTTACCAGTATCCAGAGGGTCCAAGATACTGTACTTATGCACATAAAATGAGCGGTTTGAGGCATAAATTAAGTTTTAACTGACGTAGTAAACACATGGCAAGGTTTCTGGGGTCATCGCAAGGATTACCAGTCTCCTTTTTTCACCAGTACAGTTTTGTGACGTGCTGTTTCTGTATAACGGGCACTTCACGCCTGGGCAGGATATTTTGACCTTGACGTTATTCCATGGTGCGGCGTGCGCACCTTACAAAAAATTATTTACTCATTCGAATTTCTTTGTACCTGCCGATCAAACAGCGCATTTTCTGTGTGTTGTTTGTTGGTGTAGCCTAAAATGTTGTGCATTTTTATATAAAGTACTGTAAAATTAACTTTGTTGTTCATATGTGTTAAAGTATGTAAAGGTGTAGAAATACTCAAAGAAACAGTGAACACTTTACTGATCTACGGATCTCGTTTGATGTAAGCAGCACATCCTGTTGTAGTCGGGAAAGAAGGAACTAGCTGAAAATTCCTCTGACCACAAAAAACTGGAATATGCTCCTCTTTAAAAGATTGACAGAAAAGTGGGGAACCAATTCTCCCAATCCTCATTCCGCCTTTCTCACCAACAGTTTTGACATGCTAACATATTCGCACTTTTCTGTGCTAGAACAGAGTAAAAGACAAACAGGTTGGTGGAAGAGAAGAAGGGACAGTGCCAGTGGGCGAGAGAGGAGACAGCAGCGGTAGAAGAGAGAAAGTGGCAGTGAAAGAGAAGGAGAGATGTATGAAGACAATAATTAGCAGTGGGATCCAAAGGGATACGAGGCAGTCTAGGGGCCAAAACCCCAAGCAAGTCTAGGGGCCAAAACCCCAAGCAAGCCATCTTCAAGGATATGTGTGAAGAGGAGACAATGGTGCTTTAATAGAAGACCACAGACTGTAAATGAGAAAGAAAGAGATAGTGGCAATGGGACAGGAAAATGGTGAAAGTGGTAGAGAAAGACATCTATGAAGACAATAATTATCAGTGGGATCCAAAGGGGTACGAGGCAGTTGTGGTCAGTGAGAGACAGTGGCAGTAAAACAGAAATCGAGTTGGGTGGAGATACTAGTAGTGGGAGCAAATGAGAGACATTGACAATGGAAATGAGAGTTGCCCAGTTTACCTTATCCTCTAAAACCAAGTGTCAAAAGTTTCCCAGTCTAGGGGCCAAAACCCCAAGCAAGCCATCCTCAAGGGTATGTGTGGAGAGGAGACAATGGTGCTTTAACAGAGGACCACAGAATGTAAACGAGAAAGAAAGAGATAGTGGCAATGGGACAGGAAAATGGTGAAAGTGGTAGAGAAAGAGGCGGAAGGGGTAAAGACAGATACAGTGACAGCGATACAGACAGACAGTAGCAAGTGACAATGGGAGAAAAGGGAGACAGTGAGAGAGAGGCATACAGACATTGGCTATGACAGAGAGCTGCTGTGCATGAAGGTTTCACTGACATGTGAGACAAGCGGAAAAGAATTTGGAATGTTCTGTGCTAAAAGCTCGCGAATATGATCGCTTGCCAATATTTTTTGGTGAAGAACGTGCAATGAGGATTGATTCAGCTGGTTTCCCACTTCTCCGTCAGAGTATCTGAAAGGAAAGCAAATTCGTCTTCTTTGTGCTCCGAGAGGTGCAATTTTCAGTTGGTCTGCAGTTACATCAACTAATGGTCTCTACACGTCTAAAAATTAAATGAGAACTTGTTTAACTTAAGTCTTCGGTACTAACTGCACAAAATAATATTAGTACGCTAGTTTCGTGGTGCTATTACAAGGTGTTGTCTTTCTCTTACGCTATAACATCTTTGGTAGAACCCTGATATGCCAGTGCCTTTAATTTTGCCATAGTATGACATAGTTATTTCTGCTTTAGAACTGCTGATTTGGACACTGAAAACATTCTTTAAATAATAATAGTATTGAATGACTGGTGATACTTGAATAACGTACACAATGCAAATATTTTATCGCTCACAATTTAATATGATAAATATTTTTTAGATGTGAGCACGCTTCTCCATTTGCGTCCGCTCGATACAACTGCTACTCAATAAGAGCGAGAGAGAGAGAATAATCTTCACATTTATTTTCAACCGTCGTCAATGACAAGTGAAAATGAGGCGGCAGAGATATACATCGCTCAAACGAGCGCCTAATCGATATGAAAAAATATGAACGAAAAAATTATAAATAATTGTATAATGCTAATAGTAAAACTATGAAACTGAGCGGAATGCGTTATATTGCAGTTGTGAGTAGAACGGGGTGGGGTTGAGGGAAAGTAGAAGGTGATACTACAGTATCTACTCCACTTTTGTCATCAGCGGGCTTCCAAGTGCCGTACGTCTGTGGCATATCTTTCCTGTAACACATTCCACTCGCAGATGACTATGCTGGAAGGACTAGCTTTATGTTGGAGGAAGTAATAATTTCTTTGGGAATACACCTCTGGAATTTCGAGAGGGAAGTTTTTAGCCACGCTAAACGACTGCCTTGTAACATCAAATCTAATTGTTTGAGTACGTGATTATCTCGTGCTGCGTAAATAAATGTATGACGAACTGCACATGTCTTATTCGAATGTCCTATATCTCTTCTGTTAATCAATCTGAGTAATGGTAATAGCTAGACGAACAATGATCATTTGGGCAGTCTAAGCAAGACTCACGACCCACCATCACAGTGATACTTCGGCCAGTAGAGCATTTGCAGTGAAAGGCTGTCGAGTCCCGGTCCGACACAAAGTATTAATCTTCCAGGAAGATTGAGATCACAGCATAATCAATTATTAGTCACACGATGTTTCGTGTATGACGTTCTTGCCGGGTCATTGTACTAGCGAAGCTTCCCATGCGCGTTAGAGCGCTGCCTCCGTGATACCGAGGGAGCGGAGTGAGGGTGGAGGTGTGACGAGGGGAGGAGGGGTACACCAGCCCAAATCGAATCTGCCATGCGGGTTAACGACGAGGGTCGGTGTCCAGAACAGCATGAATGTGATTTTTAGACGGTTATTTCCATCCGACACGACTAGGCGAATACCGGTCTGGTACATGCATCACGCCTCATTTACACGACTCGCAAGCACTTAGAAAACGTTTACACATTTTCACATTGGGATTGCATTAGACGCAGCTGTGGTACACAAATTTCGTCCCGTGGAAGGAGGTGGGGGGGACCTCATCCGACCATTCTTTACCACTAACATTGCCAAATCCAATAATTAACATTACGATCCTTTCAAGATGAAAAAAGGCAGGAAACAGAAAATCGCTGCTGTGTGTATTATACTTTCTTGCAACTATTAAAAAATTTCTCAGATTGGTTTCTGCGTTGCTCACGCCTTGTAGTCTTCTCACCCGTTCCAGGACCGATACGACTAGATACTTGACGTTTTTAACTGACTACAGCGAATGTTAGCCGGTCATGTAGTCAAATAATATAGGATTTGTTGGTGTATTTATGCTGATTGTGCCAGGCAGTTGTAATTAAAGTACAGCTGCTCAAAGAGGTCCAGTGATGGCTGTAATTAAAATTAGTTCCAATGTTGGTCACCAGGTGGAAATCAGGCGCTTTGAATGCAAGAAATACGTATAGAAATGCTTACATATGTAATGGATTGGGAACAGGACATGGACAGAAAAAGTCAAACAAGTGAGAAAGACATGATGCTGATTTTATTATTGCCGGCTTGGGTGGCCGAGCGGTTCTAGACGATTCAGTCCGGAAGCGCGCGACTGCTACGGTCGCAAGTTCGAATCCTGCCTCGGACTTGGATGTGTGTCATGTTCTTAGGGCAGTTAGGTTTAAGTAGTTCTAAGTTCTAGGGGACTGATGACCTCAGACGTTAAGTCCCTTAGTGCTCAGAGCCATTTGAACTATTTTTTTGATTTTATTATTCATCGCTTCTTACACAGTTATTTCAGTACGAGCCCCAGAGACGTCGACGAGATGCTATGCAGCGCCAGATTCGCACCTAGTGACCGCAATTGGAACTAATTTTTTCCAGCATAAAGAGATTCCGTATTAACGCATTTGAATGTCTATCAACTTTCGCTCCCATACGATGTGAATAGCTGCATTTCAATTGTAACCACACGCTATTATTCATATATGTAGAGGATGAAGTGACAGTCTTTACATGAAACGCAAATCGTCTCTGCGTCTTCCCCCATTTCGTAACACTCATCAAACTTCGGCAGGTGTCTGTCAGGTCAGCTACTCGTATCGTGCGCAGCGTCGATCCTATCACAGTTCGTACAGGTGCGACAGACGGTACTCTCGCTTCTGATGATGTGTGCTCATTGAGACTGACCCACTAGCTTTTCTTTATGAAGAGTTCAATCCAGTCCCGTAAAAATACTAAGTAAACATGTATTTTATTCACTCAGAAACTATGTGGAACAGTATCTAAGGCTTTTTTAAGATCAAGGAAGAAAGCATTCACATAGGCCTCATTATATCCTGAATTTATGAACGAACAGAGCAAGCTAGATCTCACATGGTCGATATTACCGAAATATATGTTGATTTCAGCAGATTAGTAGTACGAACTCGGAGAATGTTTACGTGTACGAACGTCATATATTTTCAATAATTCTTTATAAATTAATGCCAGTCTTCTGGGTATTTATCCTGAGACCCATCCTCAAAGACTGCTTAAAGTATTTTATTTTCCTCTCTAACGATGACTAGTTGTCCTTAGAAAAGCTATTCTATCCCGATTTCAGTCTATGAAGTAATTTTATGTGTCTTATGCTCTGGTTGAGTGATATCTCCGTTCAATGAGACGAACCCAATGGAACTAAGCTGAGACGTAGTTTAACAAAATACACCAACAATAGGCATCTGCAACCGTTAATTCAGAACTTTGACAATTGGAGAAGACGGCGAAAGATTGTGAGTAGGTTGAAAATTTCAACGTGATGCTTTAATGTAAGGGGAACTTGAAAAGCTTGTAACACGGATTAGACATGAAGAAATTATCGAAGAGTGTAACCAGAAAACGGACATTGTGCTACCCAGCTGATAGGGAAAACAATACTGTACCTGCACAGTAGCACATATCGGTGCAGTTGCTGATACTACACTTTAAATTCTTCCAGTGTTTATATCTGTGTACTGTAAGCACTATGAAACATTACCTGTAAATAACGTGTTTGTTCCTACAATTTATAAGAGAGTGATAAACGTCGCCTGATGTCAAACATTCGTGTCAAATTAGCACGAGGAGGCTACCCTGCACATTTATATCGAGTAAAAATTCTATTCTCTGACGATTATGAGCGATTTGAATCATAGTATTCTCATGCAGAAATACAAGGCAGGACACAAAGTACTGCACAGGGAATTGGTTGCAAAGGGTTTTCTCCTACCTGCTGATGTTATCTACTTACTTTGCAAATTCGATGTGAGTAAGTTTTTCCACGGATATTCAAATTTAAATTTCGTACTGTGTCCACTAGTTGCTATTAATCTTATGGAGACAGTCCAGTTGTTGGAATATGCGCTGTACCATTGTATACTTTTGTAAACCAGGAAGTTATATTTGTATGTGAAGACTCAAACCATCCTGAATAAGCTACTCCGTATGGAATCGTTGTAGCAAAAGACTACTACGTAATGTAATAGCGACTATAATCAAATCCCTTAGTACATTGCACTATCCACAATGATGAGCACATTTTGTCCATTTTCTTTAACTCAATGTTTATCTTAACCCTCTATGGACGAGATCTACAAATTGACGCTTAAAATACGTTGCTGTACCTGCATAGCGAAAAGCATTTTCTCGCCGTCGCCGTGAGCAACAGATTCATACTAAAAGATCATACGAAAAGATCAGATGTTACGCTGCACTGCGACAATTGCTCGATTACTTGAACAGTTACATTTTGGGAATTCTGTGTAACATGGGCGCGTATATTTCAGCTGTTGATATTTATTTTTGCTGATCTTGTAAAACGTAGAGCCGTTCTGCGGGTCGCGTTGGTGCTGTTTGTAGGTTTCCGCCCTCTGTTGGAGGCCAGACGGTAGCGTTAAGTTGGCATGGTTGCGGTTGTTTGTCTTCTTCTCGTGTTTACTGGCGCCACTCGGTTTCGCAAGCGTTGCCTGTCCGCTAGTGGCAGCAGCGGCAGTTTTCGATAAGTAGTAATTGTTGCCCTATCATTGGTGCGAGGTCGCTGTTTCTCCGGGTCGTGTGAGTGGACCAGTTCGGTTGAGGACTCAGGAGGAGGCAGGTCCGCGCAGTGCCAGAACACGCCAGGACCGCTGGCGGCGAGCAGGGACCGCCGGATGGAAGGGCTGTAGTCACTAGGGTGCAAGACCTCGACGTAAACCGGATCCATCAAGCCTTAAGATGCGTGCATTTCAGTCCAAATAGAGATACCTCCACCATTGTGACATCTCGCGATTCTCTAGTGGCTTGGATTCGTGTTGCTGGTCGTAGTTGCGCCGAGGCGAAGAGCAGCGAGTGGAGTGCTTTCTACTCTCGTGGTAGTGGTTCCTTTCTCGTTCCGGGCGCTCTAAACACAGTATTCTGGGGACGTAGTGCAGACCGCCGATTCCGGCTTTGACGTATTGTTCCATCGTTGCATTTGAGTTATCGGAAGTCAGGTAGTTTCAGCAAGATTATCATTAGTCGCTCGTTAGACAGCCACTAGTCTGAGTTACCATCTTGTGAAGTGAATTCAACTCTTGACTGCCTATCTCATCGCTCGCGAAAGTGTTTGTTGTTGGACATTCTCAGAGGTCGATTCCTGGAACAGCGTCTGCATTAGCTGCTTTTTTAAAAATTAACTTTTGCAATTGTATTTGCTGTTTTACGGCAGGTTTCAAAATTCTGTTATATTATTGCCGTTCCTGGCGTGTAAGGCCTTCAGCCGTGATTGTGGTAGCCTGCCTTAAAATTCTAATTTGGTATTTGTAATTACGCAGTAAGCCTTTAAAATATTATTTAATGCCCTTTCTGGCGTCTGATGCCGTCTGCTGTGTTTGTGGCGACTTGCCTTTAATATTTCAGTACCTGTAATTTGTAGGTTGCAGTGAGTTTCAAACAATTGTTAATTTATTGCCATTCCTGGCGTGTAAGGCCTTCTGTCAAGATCACAGTGGCTTGTTTTTAAAACATTATCTCTTGTATCTGTGTTTAATGATGATTTGCTAAACTGTAACTCATTGAAAACACTATTATTTACGCAGTTGTTTATTCCTTCATTAATAACATGTAGTATATTCTATTTATTATTGAGTCTCGAATTATTGGTTTAAAATAAACTGTGTGCAACTGTAAAAGGCAACCAATAGTAACTGATAACGGCCCTGTCCACAATCGTAACCGAATCGCGCGTTCCCTTGACTATCAGGTCTCAAAAGCAATTTATCAACATTAAATAAATATTACGTAATGAAGGTAATTTCGAGGTATATCTGGATAAAAAAAATATGGCGATAGACATTATTCCCACAGTTTTTTAAACCTTACAAATTTGTCAACTTAGGCACATGCAAGAAACATTTCCTTTTTTAGGTAATGAGTCTTGCAGTATTTTATGGAAAGAAGAGGAGTGTTGCTGTTCTTGGGGCTGATGGAAACAGTGATGACTGCTGCAGAGTGCCTCTTTTAGTGACACCCTAAATAACGTGAACCAGTTGGGAAAAAAGTCAAACGAGTTTATGGGATGGGAAGATCTTATACATTCATTAACTGCATTGTACAGAGTGAACATAAGGTGTTAGCAGTACTACCATCGGTTCTTTATTCACTTCCGTGATGTGCTGGTGTAAGTCCGTGGCCGCTGCAGAAGAGGGACTGTCACTCTCTTCGTGTACCCAGTAATAAGCATAGTCCACTTTGTCAGTTCTAAGCTGAAGTAAATGATGTCCTGCGCAAAATGAACAAGAGAGAAAGACGTTATTCAAATGTAGATACTAAAAAAGAAGTAGCAAAAAAGGCATGCACGAAAGCCAGTTTCTCAAAAGGTTTGTTCGTCAGAACAATGTTGGAAATTGGCCAATTGTGTCAGCAAAGAGAGATAGATGAAAGACACTAAATTGCAAATCTGCAAGTAGCGTATTGATGATTAGTGTATCGAGAAGAAAGAATGGTTAAAATGGCTCTGAGCACTATGGGACTAGCTACTTAAACCTAACTACCCTAAGAACATCACACATATCCAAGCCCGAGGCAGGATTCGAACCTGCGACCGTAGTGGTCGCGCAGTTCCAGACTGAAGCGCCTAGAAGCGCTCGGCCACAGCGGCCGGAGAGATGAAAAGGCACTGGTTTCTGTGCTTTCATACAGAATAAAAACTATGAAGGTCAGAAGTTTCAACTTCTTAAATATTCGCACATGTCATAAAAGTATATGTATATATATAGCCAAAATTTTATTTATCTCTATCCTTAAATGACTAATGCAACAAATATGTAACACTACACAATATATTACAGAACCATGACTTATTGTATGTTTTGTCAATATATGTTTATTTTGACCCTCAAGTCACACAAATGTAGCATTTAGAACTTTTTGTCTTTATTGCTTCATAATTCTGTCCATAGGGAATCAAGCTCGTATAGATATACGT
This sequence comes from Schistocerca gregaria, assembly GCF_023897955.1. Classification (NCBI taxonomy): domain Eukaryota; kingdom Metazoa; phylum Arthropoda; class Insecta; order Orthoptera; family Acrididae; genus Schistocerca; species Schistocerca gregaria. The sequence continues at coordinate 584,904,370 of NC_064921.1, forward strand.
ATTGCTGGTCGAGGTAGCATAAAGCCAAACTAATTTAATAATTAAATAATAAAAGCATCTGACATGTATCCTTTTGTTCAGCCCCAATGATGTTTTGAAGAGTAGTCTGGCCGTACTCTCCCCTCCCACAGCGCCGGCACGCTTTCCGTGTTGAGGCACATGCAGCGTTGGTGGTTATAAGACACATCTATGGGTTCACTGAATGCAATGGGAAGGCGGTACAACAACACTGTGTCGAGTTTTTCCTGCAACAGCGGCAGCAACCTCATCAAACCAGTTTTGCCATCTGCCAAGTTTGCAACTAACCCATACTGCTGCCTATCACTGCTAACGTGCAACTAAAGCAACCGCGAGCACGCCACAGTAGGACGTGAGACAGAAGGGCTGAAAAATCATAAGAACCCTTTGCTACTTCGGATCACGTTCGAAATCGTCGAATGATTTTGAACGATCCCTAGAGGCCCCAGCTTGTACATGAGAGAAAAATTTTGGTCGCGTTGCACTCGAAAGGTGTGCGATCGCGTTCAGTGGGGTTGGAAAACCATAATGTCCTTAGAGAGGGGTTGAAAACTCCTATGGTCTAAGCCGCGTCAAAGATTGTCACGGACGTGGTACTGTTACTCACTGCGCTGAGAACTGCCGTTTTCCACGGCGAAATGAGCGGCGATCAACGTCTCATGGAAAGGGGTGGTCTCACTGACGCCTTGATGCTACCACCTGAGGCCTTTTCGCGTCGAGTCTGAGCGGTATGTGTCTGAAATCTTTTCCCCGGCCATACATAAGAAAACCATGTAATTTGAAAGCTGGGTGTCGCCGCTTTGACCTCCATCGCAGAGAAGTCCAAAGAAGGTTCAAATGGCTCTGAGCACTATGGGACTTAACATCTGAGGTCGTCAATCCCCTAGAACTTAGAACTACTTAAACCTAACTAAGGACATCACACACATCCATGCCGGACGCAGGATTCGAACCTGCGACAGTAGCAGTTCAGCGGTTCTAGACTGAATCGCCGAGAACAGCTCGGCTATTATGACCGGCTCAAAAGAATGGGTGAAACGTTGGTAACAGGCCTTGTGACGACCTTCTTGTCGTGTGACACGTGCGCTGTGGTGTTGGGAAGAATAGTAGTGAAATTTGTTGCGACTGTGAGATCATTAACTCACATTTCACGCAACAGGAACTTCTGAGCTGTGGCCTTTCCTTCGAAACTATCGACGCTTGCTGTTTTAAGTGTTATAGAGGCCGAGGGTGACGTCGCAGGACACTACGCTTTTGCAGCATTAAAGAGGAAGGTTGCACGCACCTTTCTGCCAAATTTCAAACTTATACGTTGCCTCACTCGCAGAGTATCCTACAAACCTCAGCGTTGTTGGACATCAACTCATCTTCGACAGTACACAAAAGTGCTGCTGTCTTCAGTAGGTGGCGAATAATCACTTTCCTTTGTGTTTTGTCAGAAACAGACCTTTTTAAAATGGTTAGTTACACTCTTCGATAATGTCTTCATGTCTAATCCGTGTTACAAGCTTTTCAAGTTCCCGTTACAAGAAATCATCACGTTGACATATTCACCATACTCACAATCTTTCGCCGTCTTCTCCAGTTGTGTCAAAGTTCTGAATGAACGATTGCAGGTACCTATTGTTGGTGTAGTTTGTTAAATTACGTCTTAGGTTAGTTCCATTCGGATCGTGTCACTGATCGGAGATGTCACTCAGCCAGAGCTTAAGACACGTAGAATTACTTCAGAGACTGAAATAGGGATCGAATAGTTGATCTTCCGGCAACTTGTCGTAGTTAGATTGGAACAAAAATACTTTAGACAGTCTTTAAGCATGGCCTCAGAACAAATACGCAGAAGACTGGCATTAATTTATGAAGAATTATTGAAAATATATAACATTCGTATTATAAACATTCTTAGAGTTCGTGCTAGTAATCTTCTGAAATCAACACACATTTCGGTAATATCGACCATGTGAGAGTTTCTGCCAAATTTCAAACTTACAGGATGCAGCGAGAGACAATTATTGGGTTTCCAAAAAGTGGTCCTTTAATTGATAGTGCATTGTAGATACTAACATAAATGGGAAAAATAGAGAATAAATCAAATGAAATGCAGTTACCGTGTAAGTAGACAATGGAGACCACGGGTCCGTTTTACCAAAACACTCAGAAAGAATCCGTGAACAACCTCCGAAATGTTGTCGCTGGCGTCCGGGTTCACCCTGTATGGTGCTTTGATAGGTGTCGAAAGTGTAGGATATTAATGGTTAGAAATAGTGCAGTTTATTTTCGTACATGACAGGCACCATATTCACAGACATTCATTTGAATGTTGAATCTACATTGGAATGCAGAAGTCTTTGTCTACATAGCCAGAGGCCTAAATTTCGCCATCGCCAGTAATAATGCCTAAAATTTATATTTCTAGGCTAATGAAGCAGTTATAGAGCCTGCTTCTGATCGTGTTACGACCTTTAGTAATTGGAATTGAGCCAGTGATTTGTATGTCTTCCAATTAAACTTGTATAATGCACGGTTGTGAGCATCCTTATTTGGCCAAGGTGCCTGCAGAGTTATGCACCGAGCTGTGCGTCACACCAAACGCGTGATTACGCACATGCATGCTCAACCTGCTGCCGTATCAGATTAATCTTTGGAACTAACAGGTTAAAGGGATGAAAATATCACTATGCATAAAAAGTGCGGCTTTGTAACTCTGAGAGCCGTACACGTTTATAACTCGTGTGACAGATAATAAAGGGGAGACTGAAATTATACTGTTTACATTTAGGATGAAAGCTTTATGGGATGATACCATCAATTATCGACGTTCCTTGGTATTAGAATTTGTCCGCAGTACACAGTGAAAAAAACGGTTAATTATTCCAGAGTTGCTCAACACCAGAATCATTGGCGTTAACACGTGTACAACCCAGAAAGATTACGACAAAAGACTTATACCTCAAATGAATAAAACACAGAACACGTCAACAAAATAAACACACACACACACACACACACAGACAGACACATACATACATGCAGTCTCTAAAAAATGAGTTTATTGCTATAATATAAAGGTAAACGAAACGAAACTAGAGTCATGTAGACTAAAAATAAAGGCCGCCCACTGGCCGAGCGATTCTAGGCGCTTCAGTCCGGAACCGCGCTGCTGCTACGGTCGCAGTTTCGAATCCTGCCTCGGTCATAGATTTGTGTGATGTCCTTAGGCAAGTTAGGTTTAAGTAGTTCTTAGGGGACTGATGACCTCAGATTTTAAGTCCCATAGTGCTTAGAGCCATTTTAACCATTCTGAACTAAAAGTAAATTTAAAAAATACCAAATACAGGTGTGTCGCTGACAGTTAAAAACAACGGCATTACTCATCCACATTGCAACATACTAAATCTCGCAAGTCTATTACTTTTTGCGGAGATCAGAACATTGGTTCAACTCTTTGTTAAACATATAGTAAAGTACTGGACAAATTTGGAGATACATCATTTTCGAAATGTCTATAGGATTAGCATTATATATTTGAGAGAAAGTCCAGTTCTTAGCATTTCTTGGCATTTCCGCTATAGTTTGTATCACTATCATGCGGTAATGTGTGCACGCCATATTGGCTATGATAATTTTTAGCTGCTTGTTGGCTGGGAGAGGAGTGGTCCGTGCGGCAGCAACTGATGATGTCAAGCACTCATCATCCACGGCATACTGACACAACTTCAACACATTCCAGGGGAAAATAGCCTCCAGTTATCTCCATAAGTTACTTGGCCGGAAAAGTTATGGGAAATATTTAAACTGCCCTCAATGGTCGTGGCCGAGCACGAAACTGACGTATACTGTATTGTCTTCCATCAACCTGAGTGAGCTGAACCAGCCTAGTAGCGTAGATTAAGTAATTGGATCGTCCACTACATTACTAAAGCTCATACGTCATGCCGAATAAGATCAACTTTTCCGCGACTTGGCTGGAAAAGCACAATAATTTGAATGACTATTTGTTCCATTTTAAGATGAAAAGCTTAAATGGTACTGCGTGATAGAGGCGGATTCATATTTAACGGGACTTTCAAGTAGTAAAATACATATGCTACAATGAATAACACTGATGAACGTACTACTGACTGAAAGCACTTTAACCCGCTATAGCTGTATTCCCCCCCCCCCCCCGTCCTCCCCTCCCCACAGAACCATGGACCTTGCCATTGGTGGGGAGGCTTGCGTGCCTCAGCGATAGAGATAGCAGCCTTTCAGTTGCTGCAGGGGCAACAGCCTGGATGATTGACTGATCTGGCCTTGCAATACTAACCAAAACGGCCTTGCTGTGCTGGTACTGAGAACGGCTGAAAGCAAGGGGAAACTACAGCCGTAATTTTTCCCGAGGGCATGCAGCTTTACTGTATGGTTAAATGAAGATGGCATCCTCTTGGGTAAAATGTTCCGGAAGTAAAATAGTCCCTCCATTCGGATCTCCGAGTGGGGACTACTCAGGAAAACGTTGTTATCAGGAGAATGAAAACTGGCGTTCTACGTGTCGGAGCGTGGAATGTCTGATACCTTGATCGCGCAGGTACGTTGGAAAATTTAAAAAGGGAAATGGATAGGTTGAAGTTAGATACATTGGGAATTAGCGAAGTTAGGTGGCAAGAGGAACAATACATCTGGTCAGGTGAATACAGGGTTATAAATTCAAAATCAAATAGGGGTAATGCAGGAATAGGTTTAATAATGAATAAAAAATTAGGAATGCAGGTAAGCTACTACAAACAGTATAGTGAACGCATTATTGTGGCCAAGATAGATACGAAACCCAAGCCTACCACAGTAGTAGAAGGTTATATGCCAACTAGCTCCACAGATGACGAAGAGATTGATGAAATGTATGATGAGATAAAAGAAATTATTCAGATAGTGAAGGGAGACGAAGATTTAATAGTCATGGATGACTGGAATTCGATAGTAGGAAAAGGAAGAGAAGGAAACATAGTACGTGAATATGGATTGGGGGTAAGGAATGAAAGAGGAAGCCATCTGGTAGAATTTTGCACAGAGCATAACTTAATCATAGTTAACACTCTGTTGAAGAATCATAAAGGACGGTTGTATACATGGAAGAAGTCTGGAGATACTGCAAGGTTTCAGATAGATTATGTAATGGTAAGACAGAGATTTAGGAACCATGTTTTAAATAGTAAGACATTTCCAGGGGTAGATGTGGACTCTGACCACAATCTATTGGTTATGAACTGTAGATTAAAACTGAAGAAACTCCAAAAAGGTGGGAATTTCAAGAGATAGGACCTGGATAAACTGACAGAACCAGAGGTTGTAGAGAGTTTCAGGGAGATCATTAGGGAACGATTGACAAGAATGTAGGAAAGAAATACAGTAGAAAAAGAATTGGTAGCTTTCAGAGATGAAATAGTGAAGGCAGCAGAGGATCAAGTAGGTAAAAAGACGAGGGCTAATAGAAATCGTTGGGTAACAGAAGAGATATTGAATTTAATTGATGAAAGGAGAAAATACAAATATGCAGTAAATGAAGCAGGCAAAAAGGAATACAAACGTCTCAAAAATGAGATCGACAGGAAGTTCTAAATGGCTAAACAGAGATGGTTAGAGTTCAAATGTAAGGATGTAGAGGTGTATATCACTAGGGGTAAGATAGATACTGCCTACAGGAAAATTAAAGAGGCCTTTGGAGAAAAGAGATCCACCTGCATGAATATCAAGAGCTCAGATGGAATCGCAGTTCTTAGCAAAGAAAGGAAAGCAGGAAGGTGTAAGGAGTATATAGGGGGTCTATACAAGGGCGATATTCTTGATGACAATATTATGGAAATGGAAGAGGATGTAGATCAAGATGGAATGGGAGATATAATACTGCGTGAAGAGTTTGACAGAGCACTGAAAGACCTAAATCGAGACAAGGCCCCGGGAGTAGACAATATTCCATTAGAACTGCTGATAGCCTATGGAGAGCCAGCCCTGACAAAACCATACCATCTGCTGAGGAAGATGTATGATACAGGCGAAATACCCTCAGACTTCAAGAAGAATATAATAATTCCAATACCAAAGAAAGAAGGTGTTGACAGATGTGAAAATTACCGAACTGTCTGTTTAATAAGCCACGGCTGCAAAATACTAACACGAATTCTTTACAGACGAATAGAAAAACTGGTAGAAGCCGACCTCGGTGAAGATCAGTTTGGATTCCGCAGAAATGTTAGAAGACGTGTGGCAATACTGAACCTATGACTTATCTTAGAAAATAGATTAAGGAGAGGCAAACCTACGATTCTAGCAATTGTACACTTAGAGAAAGCTTTTGACAATGTCGACTGGAATACTCTCTTTCAAATTCTGAAGGTGGCAGGGGTAAAATACAGGGAGCGAAAGGCTATTTACAATTTGTACAGAAACCAGATGGCAGTTATAAGAGTTGAGGGACATGAAAGGGAAGCAGTGGTTGGGAAGAGACTGAGACAGGGTTGTAGCCTATTCCCGATGTTATTCAATATGTATATTGAGCAAGCAGTAAAGGGAACAAAAGAAAAATTCGGTGTAGGAGTTAAAATCCATGGAGAAGATATAAAAACTTTGAGGTTCGCCGATGACATTGTAGTTCTGTCAGAGACAGCAAAGGACCTGAAAGAGCAGCTGAACGGAATGGACAGTGTCTTGAAAGGAGGATATATATCATGAACATCAACAAAAGCAAATCTTGGATAATGGAATGTAGTTGAATTAAATCGGGTGATTCTGAGGGAATTAGATAAGGAAATGAGACATTTAAAGTAGTAAATGAGTTGCGCTATTTAGGGAGCAAAATAACTGATGATGGTCGAAGTAGAGAGGATATAAAATGTAGACTGCCAATGGCATGAAAAGCGTCTCTGAAGAAGAGAAATTTACTAACAGCGAGTATAGATTTAACAGTCAGGAAGTCGTTTCTGAAAGTATTTATAAAGAGTGTACCCATGTAAGGAAGTGAAACGTGGACGATAAATAGTTTAGACAAGAAGAGAATAGAAACTTTCGAAATGTGGTGCTAGAGAAGAATGTTGAAGATTAGATGGGTAGATCACGTAACTAATGAGGAGGTGTTGAATAGAATTGGAGAGAAGAGAAATTTGTGGCACAACTTGACTAGATGAAGCGATCGGTTGGTAGGACATATTCTGAGGCATCAAGGGATCACCAATTTAGTATTGGAGGGCAGTGCGTAGGGTAAATATCGTAGAGGGAGACCAAGAGATGAATAAGTAAGCAGATTCAGAAGGGTGTAGGTTGCAGTAGGTATGGCAGATGAAGAAGCCTGAACAGGATAGAGTAGCATGGAGAACTGCGTCAAACCATTCTCTGGACTGAAGACCAGAACAACAACAACAACTGTATTTATTGCATTCATTATAGTTTCTCACTGTTTCACAATATTTTCAGTTGCATCTTCCGATGCGTCTCTGTACAAAAATTACCAATAACATTATTGTAATGAAAAAGTAATTACCTACTTGGAATAATTATTTATGGATTGATTAAAGTGTAAATCATATGAATTTGGATCTGAATTAACCAGAGCATCCACTTGCTTGACGTTAAACGTCAAGATTTTACGTTAAGGGCGTTTGACAAATTTTGAACACACACTGGAGTGTTGCGGACTTTCTTAAATTGCTTTTGCATGTAGCTACTGTAATGTACGATTGACAAGTCTAATGTTAACACTGATCCGCATTATGGTCATGAATTGCAAAAACTGAAACTTGTTTGACTTCCTTCGCTGTTCGTTGTACAGGTAGGATTCCGTAGACAAGTGATGAAATTAGCTTAACTTGAAGTTTATCTGAAAATTACTTAATTTCACTTTAAAGCCAATACCATTAAATACTTCACGTTTAAGATTAAGCAGATTAGTGCTGTGGTTAATCCAATTCCAGTTTCGTATTTTTTTTAAATTACTCAATTCACAAGTAATTATCCGACTATGTAGCTAGTTCCTCGCTTTAATAATAGTATTGATAGTTTTTAAATAGAGTTGCAACTATAAACGTTGCTAAACCGGTAGTGCGAATCTATAAGGACTTCAGTAAATACAGCTATAGTGGATTAACTAGCAGTCATTCTGTGACATGATCGTCAGTAACATCCACATTTCACTGTTTGAAAGTTTTGTAAACTAAGTGTAAGTATTTTAGCTGTTTCCCTTCGCTTAAAATTGTCTGTGGAGATAGATTCACGATGCTTTATCGACTACTGTCTTCAGGATTACCTATCTCTACCCCTAAAAAAATGAAAATTAGAGATAAGGATATCCAAGTCACAATTAAACATCTTAGCACTTGTCTCATTTAGTACTATAATACCACGGAATGATAGTTTCATTGCAATAATGAAACGATCTGAAGAAATTATTAGAAAATTGGCAGTAATTTACACCGACGAACTTGATATTTTCGCAAATAAAAATTCGGAATTTTGTATCATATTCCATGCATGGGCTGGGAATTAATATGAAATGCTACAGTTTACATCTACTCAGCAGCTCTTAACATAATTTTTTGATGCGAACGTTACAAGATCCCGATAGATACTTTTAATCGTTCAAAGTAGACTGTCACGGAAATCTGAAAGTTTGTACGTATTTACAACAGAACCGTTCACTATGCAGCTGTAATCAAATTCGTGTTGTACGGAATAGCAATACAAGCTGTTGCCTCTCCCCGTTTTGATACGAAGACAATTAACTACGTGACTCTCGTAATGAAAGGTCATGGGAACAACTGTTGTCTTTCAGAAAGAAGTTAACGCGTATGAGTTTCAGATGGATTACGATCACGACGAGTAGCGCCTAATTCAAAAGGAACGCTTTATTTAGAAGAGTATAATAGTTGATGGTATAAACTCTCTTTTGAATAACAACCCTTATGTGCTTTCCACTGCACGTTACTTTCGAGCTAAATTGTCGGATCCAGCTGAATAAAATTAAAACCAAACTAATAAATGTTGTGCCTATGTTGCTAATTATCGGAGGAAATGCTTCGATATCAGGAGTCAGATAACTTCCGCGTGAAATACTCATCCACTGCATTTCAGATATTAACTTGATTGGTTTTTAAACTGCTACAACATGCTCTACTGGACTTCACATGACCATATTAACACAATGTGTGGGCTAGCATGCCATCTTCAATGACGTGACCCACTCCAAAATGGCAGAATCGTCAGGTCTAACGTGAGACAGAAGGACAGGAAATGCAGCTTGCAGATCACGTCTGCGACGATAAAAGACACTCGAATGGCGTTCGTAAAACAATGTTACCCTCCCAGGAACACAGCGATCTGCAACTACGAGCTGTATCATCAAATCGTCGCTGGTAATACATCTTTCCGGCTTGGCGAGGCCGGGGAGCACGCTTTGCGATGGCGTGCGGTGTCGCTGTTTGTATACACTGAGCGTCACCGTCTGCCCTGTCATCTCATGGAGACGGATGTGATGTTGCTCTCCATGTTTCTGCATCAAACACCTGCGGAGCGCCAGCGTCGCTTGTTGTGCCCGCGATCTCTGAGAGTTCGTTCATCTTCGGGTCTTGCGTCACCGACAGTTGGGAGCGATACGTCTCTGGTAGGTAAGACATTCTTGTTGACCGCGAAAGGGCGTGCTTTTCGGCCAAGGTGGGGAGGTCTCGCACGACCTGTGACGGCTCCCTGTAGAAGCAATACTCTCTTAAGCATTGCGTGTCAAAGAGGGACAGCTGCCAGATGAGCTCGCACTTTGCGGATGCAGGCGAGTCAACATGTGACGTCGCTGGTAGGGGCGCCATCTGGTGGCGGGATCACTTGTGATTATTAGGTGGAGTTTTGCGCTACCTTGACCGTGTGGAAATGTTCCTCTATGTGCTTGAATTGCAGTGACTAACAATCCGTCTAGAGCAGTATTCGTCAATATTTTTTTTGTGCAAAAGCCAATAGTGACATTGTGGGGCGTCATCTCTGGCTTTATATGTACCGAGCTTATTATTAGCTGCTATCCTACACAAATTAATATGTTATGAGCCCCCAGTAGCATGGTAAGGCCACTATATCTCGGCTGCCGGCCCCAATTAGTGACCGTTAAACTCGGCGCCATTCGGAACACTACGTGTCGACTGTTTTCATTTTCAGTTTGTTGACATCCCTCAGTTACTCCATAGTTGTGATTCTTTAACTGCCTGATGAAGCGTTCTGTGTTGTCTACTAGAGCGAGTAGTTAAGTGATTAATAACAATAATTGGACTTATACGATGGTCGCGCGGAAAATAATGCCTCCTCTTCTTTGGATGTCCGCGCTATATGTCGTTGGTGTCATTTGCAGGTGATTCCGTTGTACTGCGGTAGTTGGCGCCAGTAGAGGAGTGTTCCAAAATGGAGTCTGATATGGACACGCGTATGAAATAGCGATGTAAGACTGAGTTCCTTACAGCTGAAGTAATTGCGCCGATTGAAATCCATCGATGCCTGCTAAAGGTATATGGAAACGATACAATAGACGTGAGCATTGTGAGGCGATGGCTGCGGCATTTTCAAAGTGTTGAAAAGAGAGTGCGCCGTTCTTAATGACCTCTTTAGGCGAAATCTATGTCGGTAGCACTAGGATTGTTCAGCAGTCGCCTTCAAACGTCGGTTCTCTAAATTTTCTCAGTAGTGTTCCTCGAGAAGAACGTCGTCTTCTCTCCAGCGATTCCCATTTGACTTCCCGAAGCTTCTCCTAAACTGCATGTTCTTCGAACCTACCGGTAACAAATACAGCATTCCACCCCTCAATTGCTTCGATATCTTTCTTTAAGGGGAAGCCTTCAGGAAATGCCAGTAAATGTCAGTTTTTAGAACAACGAATTCGTGGATTACTTTCAAGCAAATTTGCACGGGATACTTCTAGAAGAGCCGGACTATGTGGTGGAACAGTTCTACGCGCTTCAGTCTGGAACCGCGCGACCGCTACGGTCGCATGTTCGAATCCTGCCTCGGGCATGGATGTGTGTGATGTCCTTAGGTTAGTTAGGTTTAAGTAGTTCTAAGCCTAGGGGACTGATGACCTCAGATGTTAAGTCCGATAGTGCTTAGAGCCATCTGAACCAACTACCGTACATCTGAACCAACTACCGTACATCATACCAACTACAAAATTTGTCTAAGTCGTCTTGTATCCTCGTGCAGTGACTCAGCTTCGACACCTTCCCGTGCAGCAGCATCAGCAAACAACCGCAAAATGATGCCCTCCGTGTCCATCAGACCATTTATGTATGCAGGAAGTAGTAGCAGTCCTCTCACATTTCCCTGCGGCACTCCAGTCGATACTCTTGCCTCTGATGAATACTCGCTGTCGAGGACTACAAACTGTGATCTGTTACTTAAGAAGCAGCAGGAAGTTGGATCCTGGCGAGAAGCGGCAAACTCTCTAATTTTCTCTGATATTTTTAGAGCCAAGTCAATACTAACGAAGTGTCACTGTTGCAACTGAGAACAGATTCCACACCCTAGACCCCAGACTTCTGAAAATCATTCGACACTATACTACACCTTCGACTACCAGTCAAAATATGATCATCCGGAGTATCTTCCTACGTATGCTGTTGACTAGATGAATATTTGACTGCTAGAACACAGTACGTTACAGTGGATGGTGAATGTTTCACAGACAAGTAAGTATCATTAGATGTACCCCAAGGGAGTGTAACACGTTCTCTCAGTATACATAAGCGATTTATCACATAGAACCAGCAGCGCGATAACATCGCTAACTAACGATGTTGTCTGTAAGAGTCGTTGATGGACGGCGGTAAGCAATTTAAAAATATTTGGATTAAGTTTTCACTTACTGCAATAAATAGCAAATTTCTTCAAATGTGTATAATGTATATTATATAAGAAAAGCCACAAACAACTCCATTGAATCTGACTACAACTTAAGTCAGAGTCTCTTGAACACCTCATGTCGTGTAAGTAACACACTAAGAAGCGATGTCAAATGGGACGATCACATAAAAGCAGTGTTTGGGAAAGCGAATGGAGAACTTATGCTACAGTTGTTAGAAGTGTTCTCAGAAAAATCAACGCTTCTCTAAGCAAAATCGCATAGAAGAAGCTACGGTTCCAGCGGCTTGCCACAGTGTTAACATCGGTTCCCGTCAGTTCATCGCAATTAAGCGCTGTCGGACTTGGCTAGTACTTGGATGGGTGACCATTTCAGTCTGCCGAGCGCTGTTGGCACAGGAGGTGCACTCAGCCCTTGTGAGGCCAATTGAGGAGCTACTTAACTGAGAAGTAAAAAAATGTCATGTAACTAGGGCCTTCCGTCGGGTCGACCGTTCGCTGGGTGCAAGTCTTTCGATTTGACGCCACTTCGGCTACTTGCGCGTCGATGGGTATGAGATGATGATGATTAGGAGAACACAACACCCAATTCCTGAGAAGAGAAAATCTTCGGCCTGTGGGTAATCGAACCCGGGCCCTTAGGATAGACATTCTGTCGCGCTGACCACTCAGCTACCGGGGGTGGGACAACTGAGAAATATTGGCTCCGGTCACGGAATCTGGGAACGGCTGGGAGAGCTGTATACTGACCTCTCCGCATCAGTATCCAGCGAAGCCTATCGGCTGAGGATGACACGGCGGTCAGTCCGTACCTTTAAGCCTTTCGAAGCCTGTTCGGGCAGAGTTTAGTTTTTAACTTAGCCTTAAAAACTGTGCAACACTGCTTGCTTTCAGTACTAGCTTTTCTGTCACTTTCATCTTTCTGGCAGGTTGGCTGCATGTTGGCTTCTCAGATGCTTTCCCTGCGTTACTATCTCCTGGATGTGGGGTGTGGTTGTCCTTTGTTCATGGCATCTATATATTGGTCTCTGGGTTTTCCTTTCTCATATTTTTCTTCAACTTTCACCTCAATGATAAAATGCATCAATAGGAGTGGTACACGAAGTGTCCAATAAAACTGCCTTTCCTAATTCTTTCCAAAGCAAAGGTTTACAATATCTACGTCTTCTGTATACATCGGTCTCCTTGTTGAAGACCTCTTTGGCCTGAGCTATTCCCGATAACATCTCTCTCTTGCATACTCTGAGAACTGCTTATCAAATAGCTATTCTGATGGGACCACATTAACGAAACGCCAAACTTCTCCTTTCCATTTTTCCTTACGTTGCTGCAGCGACAGATATTTGTCTGTGTCTGAGTACAAAACGCTATTTTGAATGCTCTATTACGTACTGCCACGTGGCCTATATATCACTGCTTATTTATGAGAAACTAAAGACGTATGCTTACTTGCAAGAGAAAATTGGAGAATGTACTTAAACTGAATATGGCACTCAAAGTGAGACGCGCTGCTCGCGAGTGCCCCAGCTGAAAGGACTCATCAGACGGAGACGCCGTCTAGGAACCAAGAAGAGACACCTCTAACGAGACCCTTAGCGTTTCCTCGGTAGGGTCATGGCAAGCCGTTTGCCATCGGCATCCTGTCCCAAAGGCTGGCTTTGTCCGCATAGGTAGAGAGCGTGACTTTTGATGCACGTGTAAATGCAATCTGTGTATGTGGAACATGCGAAAAGAAGGCTTCTGTGAGTCAGATCAGACTCGTTATTCCGAAAAGGATGGGTAGACGCAAACCCTGAGAGCAGTTTTATGCTTATTTTCTAGTCTGTTTCTAATAATATTCTGTTTTCGGATGTGAAGTAGTGATACCTACATATTATCAATAAAAACTGCTAGTTTTCAAACCAAGTCCATCATGGTCAATTAACCAACGCGCTTCGAGAAACAATGAACTTATCAGATTGACAACTCTCAGTAAAAATGATTTAAACTCTATCAACTCGAACAACACTTCCGTGTCGTTCATTTTCATTTTATGTCGTTTCATAAACGCTGTACGTGTGTTTTTGCAGTCACTTATTATTGATTTAAGAATATGTAAAACCTCTATACAGCTCTATTTATTGAATCTTTTTGTGATTTTGTACATCAGCCATTATCGCAATTGTTTCTTCAACAGTGTCAATGCCACTCGTCCTACAACCCTACTCCTGCTTATCAGATGAGGAGAGGTTACAATGTATTGTAGCTCCTCTTTCCCCAGTAGCTGTAGACCATCACTCAGAGGAACACCGAATATTTATTCAGCGATGAGAGATGGCCATAGATATTATTTTTATGCACCGAAACGTACACAAATAATTTGAAACAATGGTCCTACCTCCTTTCTCTTTTATAACTTTAATATTATAAATTTTAAACATATGAGTAAACCGCCAAAAGGTCGCACATAACTTACTAGTGTCGAAATTTTTCGAAAGAATGTGTTTCATTTATTTTTTATGCCCGCGTCACAAGGAATAAATATTTTTAAAAACAGAAATAGAAATTTAAGCCGCAATATCAGAAACATTTATTTGAATTTTTGGCTGTCATAACGGACGCGTGAATGATTCAGTAATTAATATTAGAATGAGACTCCATTTGAAGCAATACGCTTTGCTTTAAGTTATCTTCAGAACAAACTAAGTTTTTCAGAAATACTTGTGCTGCAAAGTATGAAAAGTTTGCAAAGAATAAATAAATAATAATAGAATTCCTATATCCTCTTTCTATTTTTTACTTGTATGCCTGATGGTAGAAGATTTTATTTTTCGCGTAGCCAGACCATAGATATGTGAACATTTCATATTGTACGGTAAAATTCCAGTATCTGTGTCTTTGATAGCCAACGACAGGGGACACTTCGAGTAGGTCACTCGTGCGGACAGTCAAACACGCCTTCACATATACTAAGCTTTTAATGCCCCTGTGTGGCCAAGGCTTTCGGGAGGCTTCACTTGCTTTTGAGGCAAATGCAGAGACTATAAATAAACCCCTCCCCCAATATTCACACTATGACTCCGTGCGCTCCACTGCCACTTTGCCTAGTATTTGGCCGCAAAGTCGCTGGCTGAGTCTTTACTCGAACAGACCGTTATACTGACAGAATGAAAGGTACAAAAAATGGTTCAAATGACTCTGAGCACTAAGGGACTTAACATCTGAGGACATCAGTCCTCTAGAACTTACAACTACTTAAACCTAACTAACCTAAGGACATCACACTCATCCAAGCCCGAGGCAGGATTAGAACCTGCGACCGTAGCAGTTGCGCGATTCCGGACTGAAGCGCATAGAACCGCTCGGTCACCGCGGCCGGCTGAAAGGTACAAACTAGTAATAGAAGCTTGTTAGAAAAGACCCCTACAGGAGATATTTCCTCGGAATTTTTTATATCAATGAGAGACCTAGCGATGGCAAAACTATTCCATCTGGTGTACGAGATATATGAAACACGCGAAATACCTTCAGACTTAATGAAGAACGTAATAAATAATCCCTGTTCCAAAGAAGGCAGATGATGACAGATGACAGATAACAGTTTAATGAGATATGGTCATAAATTTTCTGATTGCTACGGTGAGTCGAACCATTTGACCTTGTTTTAAGAAAGAAAACTATTGTCATGTTTAACTATGAGCCATTTCACTATTTATGCAACAAAAAAAAAAAAAAACAGTGTCTCCGTGACTTTTTCACACCACAACTTCTATAATGAGGAAGCATAGAAGAGATTCTATGGTAAGACCTTTCATTATTTATCACGTCCGAATGGAATCTTGTGCAACATGTTCTAATGCAATATGCGCTCCACAATGACAGTTTCAAATATCTGTTTGCTTATAAGTCGTTATCTCATTGCGTAAAATTAGATTACCGTTTCCACTGAGCCGTAATTTAGTATTTCATGCTAATCGCTATAGCAACAGGCATGGAAGCTGACGTGACGGAGGAAAGAAGAAGGAAAGAGATAGCTACAACGTAAGAAAAGTGTTTCACCCACCGACTTCCATCCTCGATAGCATAATAACTCACCGGTTAACTTTCATTTGGCGGCCTCGTGTCAAGACAAAAGACTTCAGAGTTCACGTTCTACTTTTCAATCCGTATAGCGAGCAGACAGTAAAGGAAACCGAGGAAAAGATTGGGAAAGAATTTAAAATTCGGGAAGAAAAAATAAAATTTAAAGTTTTTCGTATATTCCACTATTTCTGTTAGAGATACCTAAGAGCTTGGAAGAGCAATGGAATGGATAATTTTGAAAAAAGGTTGTTAGATGAAAATTTGCAAAAGGAAAACCAGAGACATGGAATATAATCGAATTAAACGAGATAATGTTGAAGGAATTCGATTAAAAAATGAGTGCCTAAAAGTAATAGATGTTTTGATACTTGAGCAGCAAAATAGCTGATGACCGAAGTAGGAAGGATATAAAATACAGGAAGCTAGCGTCAAGAAAAGAATTTCTGAAAAAGAGGAATTTATTGAGGTCGGAAATAAATTTAAGTACTGGGAACTCATTTGCGTAGGTACGTGTCTGGAGTGTAGCTGTGTACGGAGGTGGTCCGCCTACTGTACGCACTGCCTTTGCATTAGTGGGTACGTAATTAATTAATGAAGTTCTGTTTTTATTAATTATGATAAGGCACGACATCTCAATGATTTGGTGCAGAATCACTAATTATTCTTAGTGCTCATCAATGAAAGTGTTATCCATATGCTAGTTCTGTGGGTCATTCACATCTGGACCCAATATTTGTGATTTCTGTTCCCCTTATTTTGCCGGTTGCGCAGCTTCACGGTAGGTGCAATGGCTGACAGTTGGTTTACACCACTGTGAGGGCAGTACAACTACAATCTTCACTGGAGCATGTGGGAACGTAGCTCACGGATTCACTGCAAATTGTGCTTTGCAATCAGTTAAATCACATGTTAAATTCCAGCATTAAGCACTGCATCGCCACGATCTACCGGGAGGCTATAATTAAAAGCGGAGCTAGTCACAGAGGTACAGTGTGGGCTGTAATTGCGGTATGGCAACTAAACCTGGTACACATGCTAATGTGTTAATGCGGAACGGATTTACGCTGAAAAAAAAAGTTCAATGTTAGCCAACAAGTGCGAATCTGGCCCTGTAAAGCGTCTCGTCGACGTCTCTGGTTCTCATACTGAACAAACTGTGTAGGCATGGAAACATTTCCGTGCGTCATTCTCGCATCCACAATGCCCGATTTACATCTGATGGTCAAAATCAGAAGTTTTTGCACCGTAAATATGGTTACCTATTAACGCATTGGAATAACTACTAAGTTTCACTGTCATAATTATAGCCCACACTGGACCCCTGTGAGCAGCTGCACTTTAATTATAATCACCCGATATCTTCGAATGAATATTCATTCCGCTGCGGTGTTCATACTTTTGCAGCTGATACGCCACAGGGAATTTCTGTAGAGGTAAAACATTATCTTACTTATAATACAAATCAAACAAATACATGTCTAATAAGTTTTGCAGCTTAATGATGGATGTTCATTGCCTTTTCTTCTTGTTAAAAGTATGTCAAAGTGACGTTTAGGTACCCAACAAGTCTGACAAAGTATTCCACAATTATCTGGTACAGTGATAAACAATGTTAGATCCCAATCCTTTCGAACGGGTTTTTGGACAGAATATTAAGGTATTTAGGTATTTTCATCTAAAGGGATACCAGAGAGCTATTTTTTGCTACTTAGAACGCAAGACCAAGAGTACGTGGAAAGACGGAAGAATGAGAAGAGCATTTACAGATATTCGAAGGATGTCGGCCAAATTTGATACTCAATTCATTGTTATTTGTTGTTGGAAGTAAAGAATTTTGCAACTTTCAGTGAAGGAACTCGAGAAAGATTGGTGTGTAGATATATTCCGAAGTTTGTTCAGCATTATTTCCTAAGTTTTTTGTTGTGAGAGACGCTTAGTCTCCTATAGGTAGTCACAGAGTAACTTATAATTATGATTTTTTAGGGTTTTTACCCCAGTTATCTTTGGGATTGTGAAAGTAAGTTCACAGCAGTGAGAAACTTCGCGTAGCCCCAATAAAACGTAGGACACTAAAACGGAGTAGAGCAACAAGCCTCAGACGACGTAGCTCTGCGATGCACGAATAACTGCGTGAACGGCTCAACATAGCGTCGTTGGGCCTCCCTTCCCCTGCATTCAGTGAACCCATACGCAAGATGCATATCGGCCAACCCTTAATCAGTAAAGCTATCCATATCAGTGTCTATCACTGATGACACACAACTGACACTGCCGTATAAACAGAAGCGGTAATGAACGCTAGCTTGAAGGCGAAAAGGGGATATTACTGTTATCGACAGCAAGTAGACGCTGTCAGGTGAATGGAATAGATTTGATTCCGCGCAAGATACACAGTGCATACAGCCTGCATATTCACTGCAATATACACTACAAGATAAAACGTAGAACCACGTAGGAGACATGCAAATTGTTCACAAATTAATATTAACACACGTATCGACGGAAAATGCAAAATTGTACGCTTTGGTGGCCGATGTATGAAAGTGTGACGCTGCAGCTCAATTTCATCACACGCACAGCAAAGAGGGATATGTTGATACCAGGACATAAGGTCTTTGCGAATTTCATTCTGTGTATTCATTTAGGCAGTAACTTTACCTCGCAGATAGGAGCGTGAACAATACACACAGTTGCCAGCATTTGATAGAGGGCGTGTAGCTGGACTCAAAGTAAGCGGTTGGCGTAATTGGTGAACCAGTCGACATTTGAATAGCAGCGATTGTCAGTATGTAAGGTGTCAAGCAAATCCAACACCTTCCATGAAAACCCTGACATGATAAGCAAATCCAGTAGTATGGCACATAGCTCCGAATAAATCGTGACATTAAATTAACCAAAGTAATACGAGTAACGACTGAGCTAATGGAATACCACAGACTAACACAAGAATGCCTAAATGCATGTCACACCTTCCCACCGTGAGACAGACGCAGTTCCGAGGGGAGAAACGAGAACAGAAGCTGAGAACAGAACCGTGTTAAGCTAGGCCCTACGATGAGGGACGGACGGAACACCCACGTCGCCAACTAACCATTAGGACAACGCCATCTGCAAGTTTTAGCGTAAGACTTTTTCGCGTCTCTGTTATGTCAAGGACCACCCACCAGCCCATGTTAAAAGCTAGAGCCCTCCAGAAAACAGTATAGCTCTTACGATAACACAAAAAGCGCCACATTACTCGCAAGTTTTAGCGTGAGACTTTTTCGCGTCTCTGTTACGTTGCAAACTTTAAAAACATTGCCCTACCACGAAAAGTATAAAGTTTCTCATTGGATAGACAGAATTTTTGTAGGCGGAGCTTAAGGTTAACATTGAGACCCTGATTGGTCAGATGAAAACACAGCCAGATAGTTTTTTTTTTTTTTTTTAAACCAACTTCGGTAAATTGTAGTAAGGAGAAGTTAGGAGGGAGTTGCTCCGACACGGCGAGGTGCGTAGAGCTGTGCCGCCCGCCACCCCCTGACGAAAACCGACAAGGTAATGAACGCACGCGATGCCGCATTTTTGAGCGCATAAGGCTTCACTCAGAACTGCAGAAGTCTCATCTGTTACATCCCCTTTTTACGTAATACTAGTGTCGATCGTCAATTAAAGCTCAGGTATTCACATTTGCTACGTAAGTTAAAATCTGAAACGCGATGATTTTTCTGTTACATAGTTATTGAGAAGCCACATCAGCCACTGTAATTTACGACAAGTTAGATAAGTAATTAAAGATAACTGAGGGTCACTGTAGACCATTTTGATAGTTTGCTCTTTTGTGAAACTTAATTTAAACCTAGATTATATACGTGATATGGCATAGGTCATCCTTCGATCCATTGTAGAACTTGGAAACCATTCAGGGAATATTCGTTCACATTTTTGTTGAACGCAGTTGGTTTTTACTGTATTAAAACACTTTCTTTTATCAATAGTGCAATTTATAAACAATATTTTGTGAGTAGAATAAAATTTCCAATGGTAAACTTAACTGCTTTTTCGACGTTATTTTACCGGCTAACTAAAATAGGAAGGCCTTGAACCCCTTCCACTAGATTTAGTTAGTATTAAGATTCTTTTACAGGGAGTGCAGTGGAGCTGACGCTGAAATCATTAAGTATTTGGTTATATCATCGCTAGTCTCACTGAACTCTTCTGAATTATACATGTCATGTGTGGTCTGGCGTCTCCTTACCAGCAACAGGTCCCAGGTTCAAACTAGTCAATTCCCTAAAAAACACGCTCAGAGCGTCGTTGCGCGAAAGTGGTAGGGAGACACGATATAGAAAAAACAGACACCACACAGAATATCAGACGTACTAGACAATGTTGGCAGGGGTAGGTGAACCATGGCCAAACACAGAGTCAAGAACGAGGCGATTGCTCTAGAGACATCACAGTTATCGCCAATCATACTTCACAATTCATTATTATCAGAGATACGACGTGCATCTGACGTTTCAGTGATTATAAGAATCACTAAAATGCGGCTCAAAGGCGTGGTGCTGACATCGTGACACCCACTGCGACGAATACCATCGACCACTGTACATCTGCAAGCCCGTTTGCCGTAGTCTTGGGCTCATTAGACCTGGAATCTCATTGGACGGAGTAGAACTGTCTTCATTCGCGGGTCTCGCTTCCAATTGAACCCCAATGACGAGCCAAGACTTGTCTAGAGGCGCCCCAGACAGCAGTGGGATAGCAACCTGACCGTCACCAACCTTACGGCACAACAGTGATGGTCTGCGGTGGCATTCATTTTATAGCACGACTCATTTGCTTGTCATCCGTGGTATCCTTACAGCAAATCAGTACGTCGACTATATCCTACTTCCCGTTTTGTTGCTCTTCATGGCAATCCAACTTGGACTTATATTTCAGCAAGACAATGCTCGCTTGTAAGATTTTTGTTATAGACAACGCTTGAACCTGTGTTCAGAGTATGCCGCCTTTAGAATCTGAAGATGGTCACTGTATGGCCGAAACCGGTTATGACTGTGTCATAAATATGTGACTGTGTCCATAAAAAAACAAAAAAAATTTCGAAAAGAATCAATCTACATCTACATCCATACTCCGCAAGCCACCTGAATGTGTGTGGCGTAGACAAAATGTTGTTTCTTCCACAATGCTCGTTCCCACACGGTGAGATTTCTACTACTTGTCTTCGTGCTTGTCATAATCTACCTTGGGCGGCAAGGCCTCTCCCAACAGAGAAAATTTTTCGAACAGCATGGGCAGGACCCTCCAACCATTTCGTGTTTTGATGACCAAAACCGCCTACAGGACGGAATCTGGCATGATATCCCTCAGGACGACTTCCAGAATCTATCAGTCAATGCGGAGCCGAATAACTGCCTTGACGAGAGCCAGAATTGAAAGGATCTGTTATCGACTTGCTCAATTTGTGAAGCTCTTTGTCTTGAATGAATTATCAATTTTTTTGTTAAATTGTAATTATTTCTTTCTCTGTACATGTACGTCTCATCTACAGAGATAGAGGGGACAATAAATACCAAACGAAATACTATTACTCTATAACTAGAGATAGGAGACCACAGTTCCCTTATAGGAAAATCCTCAGACAATATCCTTGCAAAACCTCCATAATTTGGTCGATGGAGTATGGGGTTTCCTCTTTATACACAGGCCACATTAAAATTAAACGTTTCAGTGGATGTAAACGTGTAAGTAGGCTGTTTAGGTTTTTTTATTGGTAACGCCGCCGCCACGTAGCGCTCTGTATGAAAATCACTGGCTGTGCCGTGTGCAGTCTGTGGCTGGTTGGCATTGTTGTAATACTCGCCATTGTAGTGTTGGGCAGCGGCAGCTGGATGTGAACAGCGCGTAGCGTTGCGCAGTTGGAGGTGAGCCGCCAGCAGTGGTGGACGTGGGGAGAGAGATGGCGGAGTTTTGAAATTTGTAAGAATTGGTGTCATGAACTGCTATATATATTATGACTAGTGAGGTAAATACATTGTTTGTTCTCTATTAAAATCTTTCATTTGCTAACTATGCCTATCAGTAGTTAGTGCCTTCAGTAGTTTGAATCTTTTATTTAGCTGTCAGTAGTGGCGCTCGCTGTATTGCAGTAGCTTGAGTAACGAAGATTTTTGTGAGGTAAGTGATTTGTGAAACGTATAGGTTATTGTTAGTCAGGGCCATTCTTTCGTAGGGATTTTTGAAAGTCAGATTGCGTTGCGCTAAAAATATTGTGTGTCAGTTTAAGCACAGTCTTGTATAAATTTTTCTAAGGGGACGTTTCATATGGCGACCCTGCCAGGCGTTTCATATGTCGACCCTTAGCCACGGATACCTCACTGGAATCTTCTGATTTTTTTCTTGTAGTTTGTGTAGTTAGTGTAGCCTTTGTTTATTGCTAGCGCCTTATCATAGAGAGAATTTCCTTTGTAGTTGCAGTCTTTCATTGTTGTACAGTAAAACAGTTGTGGCATGCATGTAGAGTTGCACCAAGTATTTCGCAGCTGCGCTTGCAATTAACTAGATATTATTTTCTATCTTAATGTATTCTCTTATTTTTGCTCTTCAAATTGTGTTTTTTTCTGTGTTGTCGTGTGAAATATTGTGGTAATAATGGCGTGTGAAAAACGTAATACTAGGCTACAAAGTAAACTGAGAAATGACAGTGAAGACGAAAGCAGTGTGTTAGCGCCACCATGTAATGAATTAACTAATGTTCAAAGTAGTAATTTGGTAATTGTGCATAGGGAAATGGAGCGGGTTGCAAATAATGGTGTAGGCAGTGAAACAATTAGTGAACAGGGAAGCATTATCGATCGATCGGTTGGCAACAGCTCGCCTCAGGATTCCGAAATGACAGGACACAATATTGCAAATACTGTAGATTCAGGTTTTGCGTCCTCCCCGTTTTCTCAAATAAATCGAGACACATTTTCTGCTTTTCAAAATGCGAATATTGCCTGTTCAAATGCACTGCCGAAAAGCACTGAGGAACATGTTTCAGACACCAGTGCATTGTTATTACAATTAATGCAGCAAATGGGACAAAAGCTTCAAAAGTTAGACACAATGGAACAAAATCTTCAAAAGTTAGACACAACGCTTGAACAAAATCAGAAACAAATGGGACAGAATCATCAAAAGTTAGACACAATGTAACAAAATCTTTGGAAGTTAGACACCACACTTGAACAAACACGTGAAGATTTAACTACTGAGTTACATAACATTGAATCAAAATGTCAAAAAATCTGTAATGACGTAAAAACACAAATTTGTGAGCATTTCCAACCCATTTTTTCGCGGCATGAAAATGCATTACAGAATCACGAAGCAGCCATAAAAGAATTGCAAACTATTGTTCGTGAAAATCACGACACCTTGCAAGCTAAAATGGACTCAGTTGCATCCACCGATTCGGTTACGCAACTTGCAAGAACTCAGGAAAACTTAAAGGACACAGTAGATTCGATTTCAACACAAATGGACACTCTGAAACTTGGTTCAGAAAAACACACTGAGGAAATGTGTTCACTATCGGAGAAAGTAGCCGAACTTTCGGATCAGTTCACTAATTTATCTACGAAGGTAGATGATAATCTGAATGACACAAAACCGGTAGTCTTTAATGGCACAGAAGAGTACGAACAAATTAGGAAATTCAAACAAAGTCTGAATCAAATTAGTACGCAACACCAAAGAGAAATCCGGGAAGTACAAGATCAGCTGTCACGGGTAATACAACAATTACGTATTTCAGAGGACACTCGCGCTCCAATACGGGAAGAGGGACATAGAAATACGGAACAGCCACAAAATAATAACACAGGGCACTTCGAAAATTATGAAAGAAATTGGCAAGGTGCACCGAATTTTGAGATGGAACTGCCGACACGACGTAACAATGAACGATATGAACTATAAGCTGTTCATTACTACACGTAAATTCAAAACATTTAAGAATTCTGGCAACGACATTCATCCACAAGCGTGGCTCCATCAATTCTCTCATTGTTTTCCTCCCAACTGGTCACTAGAGCACAGATTAGAATTGATGTGTGGCTACTTAGAATGCGATCGGTCATTCACGATTGCCACAGTGAAGGAGAATTTCACCATGCCTTCCTCTCAGAATATTGGTCCCAAGCCACACAAGACCGAGTAAAACATGGCATCATGATGATGAAACATTTCGAACAATCTGAATTTTCCAGTCTTGTCAAATATTTTGAAGACATGTTACATAAGAATCAGTATCTTTCAAAACCATACAGCCCCTCAGAACTCATCCGCATTTGCTTAATCAAATTACCTGAACATTTACGACAGATTATTTTAGCAGGACGATGCAAAGACGACATTGAAGCTTTTCAGGGACTGTTACAAGAACTGGAAATTGACACTGACAATCGCGGAACGCGAAAACAGGAGCACAACAATTACAGGTCACACCTGTCACAATTCCGCGACGACAGAAATAATACACAACAAGGCTATTCGTACAACGTAAATCGTGACCAAAACAGACACCACCCGTATGAGAACCGTTGGCAGAGTAGTAATTATTACAGGGAAAGATCACCTCTCCGCAGTAATGACTATCACAGAGACAATCAGAGAAACAGACAATATGGAAACCAAAATAATTATTATCAAGGGAGACGGAATAACTTAAGAGGCAACGGTCCACCGTGCAGTGAGAATTCAAGGAGAAATCCTCCACAACGTGACCGACAAGAAATTAATTACGGAAATTACCGACAGGACGACAGACGATATGATCGTAACGACAGACCTGAATTGCATCAGAACTGGCGAGCTTCAAACAGGGCAGGGACTTCTCGACAAAGTGAATTTGTAGAAGTTAGGTCTCCTAATCCCAATAACGGCGCGCGCCAACAAAGAGGCAGACAATGACTCGCACCGCAGGCAGCCGCGTGCGCCGGCTGACTCAGAGAAAAATAACATAGACGCTAACCTTGAGAAAAATTCCAGTATTCTTTACCGACGTATACCGCATGATAATTGCGTTCAAGTTACCTCTGAGCACTAGGAAGAGTAAAGGGTTGTACTACATTTCACATGTCTTTGCCATATAACTTTTCACTTTACATTACTAGTATGCTTTGTCACACTGAGAAACTGTTAACATGCAACAATGTTTTGAAGTTAACCATCCAGTCTAGAACCTAGGGAACATTTTTAAACAGAAATTACGAATGCATTGTTATAGTGAACAGACGACACAGTGTTGTTATTTGTACATTCTTGCTTGTTAGTTGCACGATTACGTAACGACCATAAGGCTTACATACTTAGAACATATACTGTTAATGAGATTTTAATGCAACATTTTGGTTTTGTTGAAAAGACATTCTATATTTGAAGTACTTTCTGTGAGATTAAAGATGACTTAGCATTTGGTTTATTTGACAGCTACACGATTTTATCACGACGCTACTAATGCGTGACACAATTTACATTGTGCTTTTGCGGTGTATCTGTTTTATATCTGCACAGTTTTTCTGTATTATTCTGGAAAGTAAAACATGTTTTAGTAGTAACTTTGTGGTATAGCTACAATGAGACAGCCTTTTCTGTAGCACAACAATACGTTACAGTACAGTACTTACTTCATCACGGCAATAAGCGTAGTAACTACGATATCTATACGCAAAGCATTTCACTTTTGTTTATCATGAGGTAAGTACATTGACTTCTGCAGAACTTAGTTTTCGGAGGACGATAACTACGACACTTCCACAGAGATTATCTTACAACAAGACGCACAGTTTAGCGCTACTCTTACACGTATTTGAGTGATTAATTTTGTACTTAAACATTTATTCTTAAAGATATTTGAAGTAAAATGATACAAAGGTTTTCCGTGATACATTTCATTCCATTGCTGTAATCTGCAACACCTGAGGATATAATTACATTAATCCTCAGGGGGGTACACGCCTACTTTGTGTACCATGTGTGTGGCAAGCACAAGGAGCCCTAGCTAATATGATATTTGCTTATACAACTTTACACATCGGTACCATATTTCTCTAACACATTAATTACACAGCTATCTGATCATTTAACTGGGAGAGACAAACATTCATTTTACTACATCAGTGACAGATGTTTACGTAATTACACAGTTGGATAACTTCACACTTACGAAATTGTATTTTGTCTGTACTTTGTGAACTGTTCATATTTTTTCAGAACCATTGTGATACTATAGGAGCTTTGAATGGCATATTTGGTATGAGATTATGATTTTTAAAGTACGTTTGAGGTAGATGACACTTTTGACATGAGCAGAGAATTGTTTTTAGGTTTTGAAATTATTGGAGGAAGCTACGACGATTTTGAGATTTGACTGAGCTGTTATGATGTTATTATTACGATGACTATGTGTATTATGCTGTTGTGGTATGTTTATGGTCAATAAGCTGATGCTGTATGAGTTATTTGATTATGCTATGTATCTGTTATGATGAAATATTGAAGTGTCGACGAATAAGGTAAGGAATAAAGAGTAGTGGTTAGGGACTCTGGTTTGTGAAAAAGGATGTTGGAAACCGAGAATCGTACTTTAAGAGTTATGAAATGTGTGTATATGCGTGAATGTATCACTTTGCTGGCGAAAATTTTTTGGACACTATTATATTTAAAGTATTTTGTTTCTACAGATTTCTAACGCAAATTCTCAACCTGTGAAAATATTTTTATATGAGACTGTCACTGTAGCAGAAACTGCTGTCGTAAATTTTTCAGTAAGAAAGGTAAGTGGCCACCTGCATGTAATGCGTCGTGGGCACCCAGCTGGGCGACAGCCACCTGGAAACAAGCCATTAGTGTCTGCCTTTCAGAGGCACAAAAAAAAGAGGGCATTATCCTCGCTATTGACATTCCTTTGTAGAAAGCATTGCAAATACGACACGCTCATTACTTGGAAAGATACTTACATCTGCACACCTGATAATAACAAGCGTCTTTCTACGAGAGTTGAGAGAATTTCTACTAACTTATGAAATGTCACATGACTATTGAACGATATTTTTATGCTTTGCTTTTCATAGTTGCTTGTTTCATTTGATATCTGGTTTCCAGCTGTGTTGCAGCATTGGTTTTATAAAATTAAATGCATTTGCTAATGTGAACACTTTCTGTCGACAGATCTATTAAATAATTATTTTATGATCCACATTCTGCGAAAAAGGAGCTCTTGGAATGGAAAGAGCAATAAGAAGCGACTAATAACAGTAATTGTATATATAATTTTCTTTTCAAGTACTTGGTAACTTGTTGTAGCATTAATTTTTGTGGTGCACCACTTTAATTGCATAGACATTAAGATGTGAATAGACATTGTCCATATCTGCATTGTTGTCTTTAGTGTACATTTTTTTTCTGCTTGAGCTTTGTCATGTTTAGGTATAAGTTATAGCATTTGCTGCGGCTGTTTGCTATTCATAGTGCTACTGAATGTCGGTTTGTATTACTAGGTTAAGCCAATTTTATTACTGATTTATTTTTCTTGTTTGCTGCGCATTGCCTTATATTAGTTGTAATATTGCTGCCTTTTTTGCCAATTTCCATTTTTTTATCATTGCTGTTTGTGTTAAATTGTTTTGTGCTGCTGCATTGCCTCGTCCCTTAGTTTAGCATCTGAGCTCAGTAGATTTAAGTTAGCTTAAGAGGGGGTAGCCTATATAAGAGAATGATTTGCGATGGATTGGAAGAAATGCATTGAGAAGTTATACGAAAAAAGTACAGAAAACAGGTATAGATAAGACTTCTTGGAAATAATGAAGAACGAAGGGAGATCTCCGAGAAGTAAAGAAAGTTTTGTTTGCAAAATACTGCAGTAAAACAAACCCTGTCCTTTCCTTGTGTTATCCCACTATTTGTTTGTGTACCCTTGTGTATTTGTTTTCTTCCTGTCTCTGTGTACTGTTTCATAGAATTTTTTCTCTTCTAATACTAAGCTACATTCACTATGATGAGAAATACTGTTATCCTCAAATATAATTTGCATTAATAACATGCTATTTACTTCTTAAAGATGTTTACACATTATTTATTCTGTTTTGTTCTAATGCTCATGTGTGAAGTTGATGTTTCAAAAGTTATTCTGATCTTTTATGTATGTACTTAGGTCGTAATTTTTGTAACACTGATGTATATGTTATTTCGATTCTTTTGTAAAGCCTGTATTACTGCAAATGTTATCTGTACTATTATGTTCTTTAATGATATTTTTTTGTACCTTTGTTATTGTATTCTCATGTTATAAAATTGTGATTGACACCAGTTCATCAAATTAAGTAACTTGTAAATTACATTTCACTGCACACATTTCTGTTGGTCATAGTATATGGACAATATGTGAGAAGTAGGGACTGATAGTGTTTGCACATGTGTTAATAACTCAGCAAGGGACTGGTTAACAGCATTGCTGGTTCTAAGGACAATTCCAAAAACTTTGTGAGTGGACAAGTGGTGGGTTATGGACTTGCTATGTTATCCGCAAGACTCTTCAATGGTGATTGTGCGCCTGCACAGTCAAACAGATGGCTGCTCGCCATCTCTACAAGGACTACAGTGGGTCTACACCTTTGACGACCCACCGGTACCATTATTTCTACAAGGACTGCAATGGGTCTGCACCTCTGGTGGCCCACCAATACCGTAATCTCTACCAGGACTACAAGGGGTCTACTCTGTGATGACCTACCTACCAATATTCTTCAAAACTTCGACTGACTCTGCTGTGGGTTTGCTCTGTTGTGCCCCAATACCTATCTACATGTCAAGAGTCAGCACTGTCTTTCGTTGGAAGGACAACACTACTTCTTCAAGACTGCATGGAAATCCACTACTTCCGTGTGCATTTTCTTTTACTACTCAGACTTTGAGAAAAACACTGCAATTTTACTTTGATGAATGATCAGGACTGTCTTTATGGACTGTGAGAGAATTTTAGCTTCTGACCAACATTGTATCAATAAGTGTGTGCATTTGATATCTTTATTATAGTAATTATGAAAAATTTTATCAAATCATTATTGGCCACTGCCCAAAACAATTTGTAAAACTTTTTTGTGGGGAGCATGGGGGCTATGTAAGTAGGCTGTTTAGGTTTTTTTATTGGTAACGCCGCCGCCACGTAGCGCTCTGTATGAAAATCACTGGCTGTGCCGTGTGCAGTGTGTGGCTGGTTGGCATTGTTGTAATACTCGCCATTGTAGTGTTGGGCAGCGGCAGCTGGATGTGAACAGCGCGTAGCGTTGCGCAGTTGGAGGTGAGCCGCCAGCAGTGGTGGACGTGGGGAGAGAGATGGCGGAGTTTTGAAATTTGTAAGAATTGGTGTCATGAACTGCTATATATATTATGACTAGTGAGGTAAATACATTGTTTGTTCTCTATTAAAATCTTTCATTTGCTAACTATGCCTATCAGTAGTTAGTGCCTTCAGTAGTTTGAATCTTTTATTTAGCTGTCAGTAGTGGCGCTCGCTGTATTGCAGTAGCTTGAGTAACGAAGATTTTTGTGAGGTAAGTGATTTGTGAAACGTATAGGTCATTGTTAGTCAGGGCCATTCTTTCGTAGGGATTTTTGAAAGTCAGATTGCGTTGCGCTAAAAATATTGTGTGTCAGTTTAAGCACAGTCTTGTATAAATTTTTCTAAGGGGACGTTTCAAACGTATCGAAATTTATTGATGTCTCATCTCTGTAAGCGGTGTGTCCCTCGGAACGTGCCTACATCGGGTTTTCTACTCAGCAGGTGAGATGCGCTTCTGACAGGAGGAGCGCGTGGGCCGCAAAGCCCAGCGGTGTGTGAGCAGCGGAGCGGAAGGCGGGCGGTAGCGGGGCCGGCCCGCCGCGCCGTGGCCGTCCGCTTTAAGGAGCCGGCAGACAGGTTTAGTGAGCCCACAGGGACACGCCGCCGCCGCCTCTCCCAGCGATGCTGCAGCCCAAGTCACGCACAACCGACCAGTGCGCTCCTGTGCTGAGCAGCTGTTGCGCGCAGTCTGTTGTTCCGGCAGCTGATCTTGAGACAAATTGTACGAACCAGCAGTAAAATGCTCCTCTCACTGCATAAGAAATACGAATATATTCCTCTTCGTTTAAAAGACTATGACTGAAAATTAGGGCAATAGCTGCCTCATCCTACCTTCCTCAGAACCTTTAAAATTTTTCCCAACTGTAGCTCACTCACACCCATTAGATCATGCCCGCAAGACGCTCATACCCAGCCACTCCCAGGTGCCCTTTCTCAGTCACTCATTCAGCCCAACTCATTGTCATTACCTGTTTGTGTCTCCCTGTAATTTCCTTCTGTGTTACAACCACAGTCTCCTTCGTCCTCTCTTACTGTCACAGTCTCCCTCTTGCTGTCTCTTACTGCAAATATCTCATTCCTTCATTCCTACTGTTGCTCTGCCTTCTCACTGTCGCTATCTCTCTCTTCCCATTTCTCATTGTCGAATACTCTACCATTATCATTGGCTCTCATCCACTTTCACTTTCCCTTTTTATTTCTCCCTCCTTCTCCCTGGCACTTCCTTCTTCACGATTTTCTTAGCACTGTTCTGTCACTGTAAACTTTGTTCCATTGGCATTGTATCCCCCTCTGCCAGTGTCGTCGTATCCTTCATTTTTTCTACAGGCCGCGCGGTTTGAGGCGCCATGCCACGGGCTGCGCGGCCTCTCCCGTAGGAGGTTCGGGGCCTCCCTCGGGCATGGATGTGTGTGTGTGTGTGTGTAGTACTAAGCATAAGTTAGTTTAAGTTAGTTTAAGTAGTGTGTAAGTGTAGGTACGGATGACTTCAGTAGTTTGGTCCCTTAAGAATTCACACACATATAATCTCTTTTCTACACACGTCAAAAAAAGTTTTGCATCACCTCGGTTCCGAGTGTTCCGGAACCGGTGCAGAAGATTGGAATATAGATCAACATAAGCATCATTTCGGCCCTCTTCATTGCTCATGAAAATCACACATTGCATGTTGTACCACCATATAGCAAGACCTTCAGAGGTGGTGGTCCAGATAGCTGTACACACCGGTACTTCTGTCGTGGCATACTATCCACAACTTCATCACGCCACTGTTGGCCCAGATTGACCCAACGGTGATTCGGCGTAGATCCCTCAGAGTGACGGTGGGTCACTTCGTCCATAAACAGCCCTTTTCAATTTATCCCAGACATGTTCGAGAGGGTTCATTCTGGAGATCATGCTGGCCACTCCAGTCGAGCAATGTTGTTATCGCCGGCCGGATGGCCGAGCGGTTCTAGGCGCTACACTCTGGAACCACGCGACCGCTACGGTCGCTAGTTCGAATCCTGCCTCGGACATGGATGTGTGTGATGTCCTTAGGTTACTTAGGTTTAAGTAGTTCTACGCTCTAGGGGACTGATGACCTCAGAAGTTTAGTCCCATAGTCATCAGAGCCATTTGAACCATTTTTGATGTCGTTATCCTGAAGGAATTCATTCACAAGATGTGCACGATGTGGACGCGAACTGTCATCCATGAAAACGAATGCCTCGCCAATCTGCTGTCGATATGGTAGCACTAACGGTCGGAGGATGGCATTCACGTATCGTACAGCTGTAAGGCGCCTTTCATGACCACCAGCGGCGTACATCGGCCCCACATAATGCCACCCCAAAACAGCAGGGAACCTCCACCATGCTGCACTCACTGGACAGTGTGTCTAAGGCGTTCAGCCTGACCGGGTTGCCTCCAAGGACGTTTCATTCATAGTTGCCGATGTCACGATGTTAATATTGGCAAATCCACGGGTCGTCTGCTGCGGAGGCCCATCGTTATGAGTGGTCCGTACACTGTATGTTCAGACACACTTGAACTCTGACCAGCAAGAAAGTCTGATGTCAGTTTCGCCGCAGTTCTCCGCCTGTCCTGTTGTACCATTCTGCCCAGCATACGACGTCAGACACCAGTAATGAGGGGTGGCCGGCCAACCCTACAATGCCTGGACATGGTTTCATCTTGGTTTAGCCACGTATTAAAGATGATCGCCACAGCACTCCTCGAACACCCGAAAAGCCGTGCAGTTTCCGAAATGCTCATGCCGAGCCGCTGGGCCATCACAATCTGCCCTCGGTCAAACTCAGATAGATCGCGCGCCTTCCCCATTCTCTACATGGACACTACGCTCACTGATGCTACATGCAACAAGCGTGTGTCTAACTAACACTCATTCCTCACCCTTTGTCCCTGCTGTCGGTGAACATAATGTTCTGCCTGATCAGTGTATAGTAAAAAGCTTTTTACACTGAAGCGCCAAGGAAACTGGTATAGGCATTCGTATTCAAATAAAGAGATATATAAACAGGAGGAATACGGCGCTGCGGTCGGCAACAAGTGTCTGGCGCAGTTGTTAGATTGGTTAATGTTGCTACAGTGATAAGTTATCAAAATTTACGTGAGTTTGAACGTAGTGTTACAGTAGGCGCACAAGCGATGGGATACAGCATCTGCAAGGTAGCGATGAGTTGGGGATTTTCCTGTACGACCATTTCACAACTCTACCGTCAATATCAGGAATCCGGTAAAACATCAAATCTCTGACATGGGTGAGGCTGGAAAAGGATCCTGCAAGATCGGGACCTATGACGATGGAAGAGAATCGGTCTGAATGACAGAAGTGCAACCCTTCCGCCAATTGCTACACTGGTTGCCGTTAACACAACACAAACGGTTGCGTTTAGTGTTGAACCGCGGCAAGGAAACATGGACCGCTTATGAATGGTGTCAGATTGTGTTCATCGATGAAACACTATTCTACACTACGCCAGATAACGGTTCTCAGTATGTATGGCACCAACGTGGCGAGAGATCCCATTCTTCTAACAATCCCTTATATGATACTCCTCGCCTCATCCTTTGGGAAACCACTGAGTAAGACTTAAGGTCGCAGGTGGTAGCGATTGAGGGAGTTCTGATGGTACAACGACATCCAACGTCTTCCTATTTACCTCTCATGCGACGGCATCCTGGTACCAATTTTCAACACGACAATGCTCATTCCGAAATGAGACTTTTCTCTACGAACTGGGCGCATGATGCTGAGGTATTCCAATGGTAATCAAGATTCCCAGACGTGTCCCCAATAAAATATGAGTGGGACTACGTTGAACGTCGACTCCATTCTTGTGCTATTATCCATGTTATCTAGGTCCATTTACAACAGTTCTGGGCCAGCCTGTCTTAGCACAGGACGCAATGGGTTTATTAAACCCTTCCAAACCGAAAGAGTGAATGCATACCGGCCGGAGGCGTTGCAACATTATACTAACAAGAGAGCTCATACTGTTCAGTTCATTGTCAGTTTCAAAAATGGTTCAAATGGCTCTGAGTACTATGGGATTTAACTTCTAAGCTCATCAGTCCCCTAGAACTCTGAACTACTTAAACCTAATTAACCTAAGGACATCACACACATCCATGCCCGAGGCAGGATTCGAACCTGCGACCGTAGCATTCACGCGGTTCCAGACTGTAGCGCCTAGAACATCTCGGCCACCCCAGTCGGCCATTGTCAATTTGTCTCTGTTTCATAATCACTAAAATAACATCACATAATCTCCCAAAATGTGGTGGTTCGTTTCGTCTCCTCCTCCCGTTTTGGATGATTCCCTTCTTTTGCCACCCAGCGTAGTTTCGACACTCTCATCGTCATGTGCAAACTAGTCGAAACTAGTTACAACAAGAAAAGAAGGTTTTATAGTAGGGTCTTGATTATACACAGCGTAAGACGTAAAACCCCATTTATTTCGTGACCGGTTTAAGATACAGATACAATGTTTTCAGCAAATGATACTAGGCACAGCGGTACGCTATTTACTTGCATGTTTAATTTTCTTAACCTCTTCATCAATGAAGATGTTAAAGGAAATATGATCTCTTGAAAATGTTCAGTATATTGTTAAATCTCAAGAAGTGCAAAATTATCCAAGAAAGGTGCTAAAACTGAAAGTCAAGGAGCTCGGGATCGGTTATTGCTATGTAAACACTGGAAGCTATGGGTTTCATGTCAGGTTCCGCCGCTGTATCAAGCATATGTCGATGTTGCAACCCACCCTCTCCCTCAAAAATTATTCAAATTTCATTGAATGGTTTTGAACGGCTTCAAATAATTGCAACATGTACACGAAAGCAAAAACTGCTGTCATTCTAAAGGGGTGCGATCACATTCAATGTGGATGCAGCCCCCCCCCCCCCCAAATTGTTCTTAGAGAATTGTTGGTACGTTCGAGACTGTCAGCGGTGTCAAAAGTTGTCAAGATCGTCTCCCTGATGCTCATCGCACTAAGAGCTGCGTCTTAGAAATGTGCCGGAATGAACGCCCCAAGGAAAGGGATGGTTTCACTGATGCATTCCATGCCACCCCCTGATGCGTTTTCGAGTCGATTGTGAGCGGTGGTGTGTCTGAAATATTTTCCTCGGTATCCCATAAGAAAACCATGGGATTTCAACGCTGGGCCGTCGTGATTCTGACCTCCATCGCAGAGGCATCAAAGTAAGGGGCTAAATACGGGTAAGAAGCGCCACGTCCACAGGGCCGTTGACAAGAATTGCCGCGAAATTTGGTGGCAATGCAACATCATTAACCCACCTTAGTGTCCCGTGAATTTCTGGCCTTTTTTCTGCTCGGGTTGTCACCGAGCTGTTAGAAGACTCTCGAGCTGACGATGACGGCACAAAGCGCCACGCCTTTTCAGCACCACAGAGGAAGTTTGCAGGCACTTGTGAGCCATATTTCAAACTTAAACGTCGCAATGGGAGATAGTTATGGGGTTTCAAGAAAGTGATCCTGTAATTTTGTTGCGCACTGTAGGATTATTTCATTACAATAGGTTTTTCTTCTTGCTGCTAAAAATGACGAACTCAGGCGTTGCAGACAGCTTGGCGGTATTTACACCGTAACAGCTGATACCGTTAGAGTTTCTTTTCAAGCTGAATACATTTCTCGTTCACTTTCGTGAAAAATTTCAACGGTAATATTAATGATGTTATACACTACTGGCGATTAAAATTGGTGCAATAAGAAGAAATGCAGATGATAAACGGGTATTCACTGACAAATGTATTACACTAGAACTGACATGTGATTACATTTTCACGCAATTTGGTTGCATAGATCCTGAGAAATCAGTACCCAGAACAAACACCTCTGGCCTTAATAACGGCATTGATACGCCTGGGCATTTAGTCAGGGCTTGGATGGCGTGTACAGGCACAGCTGCCCATGCAGCTTCAACACGATACCACAGCTCATCAAGAGTACTGACTGGCGTAATGTGACGAGCCAGTTGCTCGGCCACCATTGACCAGACGTTTTCAATTGGTGAGAGATTTGGAGAATGTGCTGGCCAGGGCAGCAGTTGAACATTTTCTGTGTTCAGAAAGGCCCGTACAGGACGTGCAACATGCGCTCGTGAATTATCCTGCTGAAACGTAGGGTTTCGTAGGGATCAAATGAAGGGTAGAGCCACGGGTCGTAACACATCTGAAATGTAACGTCCACTGTTGAAAGTGCCGTCAACGCGAGCAAGAGGTGATCGAGACGTGTAACCAATGGCACCCCATACTATCAGGCCGGGTGATACGCCAGTATGGCGATGACGAATACATTCTTCCAATGTGCGTTCACCGCGATGTCACCAAACACGGCTGCGACCATCATGATGCTGTAAACAGAACCTGAATTCATCAGAAAATAATGACGTTTTGCCATTCATGCACCCAGGTTCGCAGTTGAGTACACAATCGCAGGCGCTCCTGTCTGTGATGCAGCGTCATGGGTAACCGCAGCCACAGTCTCCGAGCTGATAGTCCATGCTACTGCGAACGTCGTCGAACTGTTCGTGCAGATGGTTTTTGTCTTGCAAACGTCCCCATCTCTTGACTCAGGGATCGAGACGTGGCTGCACGATCCGTTACAGCCATGCGAATAAGATGCCTGTCATCTCGACTGCTAGTGATATGAGGCCGTTGGGATCCAGCACGGCGTTCCGTATTACCCTCATGAACCCACCGATTCCATATTCTGCTAACAGTCATTGGATCTCGACCAGCGCGAGCAGCATTATACGCAATCGCGATACTCTACAATCCGACCTTTATCAAAGTCGGAAACGTGATGGTACGCATTTCTCCTCCTTACACGAGGCGTCACAACAACGTTTCACCAGGCAACGTCGGTCAACTGATGTTTGTGTATGAGAAATCGGTTTGCAACTTTCCTCATGTCAGCACGTTATAGGTGTCGCTACCGGCGCCAACCTTACGTGAATCCTCTGAAAAGCGAATCAGTTGCATATCACAGCATCTTCTTCTTGTCGGTTAAATTTGGCGTCTGCAGCACGTCATCTTCGGTGTGTAGCAATTTTAATGGCCAGTGGTATACTCATCTTTTCGAGAGATGTATTATGCCGTTTAGCTTCAACGGTAATATTAACGAGAGTTATACATTTGTACTCGTTTCTTTGAGATCTTTAGCATGCCGCTAATAAAATTAGACCCTTCCGTTGAAAAAATATTTGCTCCATATCTCGCTTGATATAAAAGTGGCGTTTGTCAAACCCGGAACCAAAATTACTTGTCTCTCTGAATACTTTTTCCGGAAACATCGTTCTGGAACCGTTGGCAAAATATAAGAGATGTTAACGTATTACGTGGCTCTCACGATACATGGAAATGTCGTACGGAAGTTCTTCGCTTGTATGAGGCTATTTCCAGTACACGCGCTATAAATAATTTTAATAACGAAATTTTACATGTGAGAGACGCGAATCAATTTGAACGTCGTGTCACTTGTTTTATTTAGACTGTAAGCGACTTCCCATCAAGACACACGTGCTATCGACAGCTCCAGCGACACGACCCCTGCAGCGCAGACAGCCTCAATAAAACGAGCCCGGCTGATGTTTAGCAGCGCGCGAGTCTTTGATGTCGCGGGCGTAAAGCGACAGGAAGCGCCGTGTCGGTTGCATCGGCGGAGGGGGGGGGGGGGGGGGGGGGGAGGAGGTGGATGAGGCGGCGGTGCCTGCGTCGGCCTCCTGCTGCTTGCTGCCCAGGGACGTGACTGAGCATGCGCCGGTGTCGACGTCAGCAGCCTGGCCTCGCCCTCGTCTGGGACTCACTGTGTTCCGCACGTCACTGTGGTATTGTCTGTTCAGATGACAGTTACGGCCGGAAATGGACAGCGTGTAATTAGCGTCACCCAGTGGCCAAGTAATGTGGTGATATGTAGGCAGCGGTAGACGTGCTGGTAACTGAATGGAATTCCGCCGGACGCAGGAATTTTTATTACAGAAATTAGGCTGGCAGTGGGGAAACTCCCTAATCCTCGCGGTGTGCATCAGAGCACTTAAGATAAAATGCCGTTTCCGCTGCACTGTTCTATGTGGGCATTCTGTCATTCGTCCGTTGTAAGGACAAGAAAAGGTCGTGGCGCTGCATTTAAAGATAGCATCATAGATATACAAACTTAATATGATGACATTTTCAATCTGCAGTGGAGTGTGCGCTGATATGAAACTTCCTGACAGATTAAACCTGTGTGATGGACCGAGACTCGAACTCGGGACTTTTTCCTATTGCGGGCAAGTGCTCTACCATCTGACCTACCCAAGCACGACTCACGCCCCGTCCTCACAGCTTTACTTCCGCCAGTACCTCGTCTTCTATCTTCCAAATTTTACAGAAGCTCTTCGCGAACCTTGCAGAACTAGCACTCCTGAAAGAATGGATATTGCGGGGACATGGCTTAGCCACAGCCTGGGGGATGTTTCGAGAATGAGATTTTCACTCTGCAGCGGAGTGTGCGCTGATATGAAACTTCCCGGTAGATTAAACCTGTGTGCCTGACCGAGACTTGAACTCTGGACCTTTGCCTTTCGCGGGGAATTGCTCTACCATCTGAGCTACCAAAGGACTGCTCACGCCCCGTCCTCACAGCTTTACTTCCATCAGTAACGTGATAAATATTTCAACCCTATGACGAACCCACCATAACGGTAGCCTACGTGTATTTTTCTAAGTAATTATGCAGGAATACACACAGAAATTTTTTTTATTAAAGCTCAGATAGTAGGTGATGTAAAGAAGAAAAAGTGGGGAACTCGGGTTCCGTGAGTTACTGTGAACAGTACAGTGACAGGGCTGATCTCATGAGATTCCACAGCAAACCAAAAACGACAACGAAAGTTCAACTACGCATGCCGACGTCACAATCAGAAGATGAAGAAGTAGAGAAAGTATGTAAAGATACTGATCATGTAACTCAATATGTAAAGTGATATGAAAATCTGATAATCATGGAGGATTCCAACGCGGATGTAGCGGGAGGAATAGAAGAAAAGATTACAGAAGGGGGTAGGCAATAAGAATGAAACAGGAGTTTTGACGTAAATTTCGGATGTCAATAGAAAATACTGTTCTCAACAATCACAAGATGACGAGGTATATTTGGAAAAGATCCGGAGACACATAAGGACATTAGCTTAGATCATAACCTGACAGAGATTTACAAATCAGATATTGAATTTTAGGGCATACCCAGGAGAAGATATAGACCCAGATCATAATTTAATAATGAAGAACAGTAGACTGAAGTTCAAGAGAATCTTCCGAAGTTATGATTGTAAAGGCAGTGGGATACTTAAGTACTGAGCAAAGATGAGAAGATTTGAGGATGTGGATACTGGGATAAGGAATATCTCAGAAGGCAGTTCAGTTAAAAAGAAGTGAACACTTCAAAAAAAGAACAATGATAGATGTTGGACAGTCAGGCATAGGTACAAGGAAGGTAGCACCGAAGGAACCTTGGGTAACAGAAGAAATATTCAATTCATCAACAAAAGGAAAAGTACAAAAACATTTGGGGAAAGACAGGAATACAACAAATGCTACTCTGAAATGAAGAGGCTGACGAAGGTAAGAAATTTGTGGCGGGATGCATGAAGCTCGTCAAAAGACTGAATACTCAAATAATAATAATAATAATAATAATGTACAACTAACTGGGCCGGCCGCCGAGGCCGCGCGGTTCTAGGCGCTACAGTCTGGAACCGCGCCCCCGCTTCTGTCGCAGGTTCGAATCCTGCCTCGGGCATGGATGTTTGTGATGTCCTTACGTTAGTTAGGTTTAATTAGTTCTAAGTTATAGGGGATTGATGATCTCAGATATTAAGCCCCATTTGAACCATATGAACTACTAACTGTCTAACGTTATGAACATGAGTCAAGACCCTAAAATTAGTTGCGTTCTCATAGAAAGATAAAACTCTGTTTCGACAAGTAAACAGTTAAACGTCGGATCGTGTTTTGCTGGCCTCATAATAACCTGACCTATATCGTGCTTGGCGGTGGAAGTTGGAAAATAACACGGCAATATTTGTTGATAGAGAATGGGCACACTGTCATGTATGGATTGGATTACTCTTTAAAAAAGAAATAAACAAATGCAGAAACGCAGTGGAACATGGCGTACAAACGTACTGAAGGCACGCTGTGAAGGAACATAAAACTGGATCGCAAAAACAGCACTGAGAGAATTTAATTGGCCACTAACCTTGTTTAAAACGAATAACTGTATTGCTGTTGATTCTCTTAAGGCCAATGTGCTTAGCTGTTAGTGTACATCAAGAAACCATTTTTTAAAACGAGCTTCCTTAACAATGGATAACGCCGGCCGGCAGAGACTATAAGTAGCTGAAAAAAACTGGTGCACCATCTCATATGTTGGTTAAATTTCAGATAAGTTTCCAAAAAGGTTACAGTCTCGCAAATACGTACCAATAGCATATCACAATTTTTATTCAGTAGTGGAGAGAAATTCCAACCTATCGCGCATAATGGTGTGTTTAAAATCACTTACATGCACTGTAGAAAAGTAACACAGAGTCGTGGCAGTTAAGTTATTTGAAGATGAGATTTAAAAAGGCAGGTTCAACCTTCAGAGAACATCTTTAAAACCAAAACACCCATAAGATACAGATCGTTAAACTCAATATTCTGTTAAGGAAAGCAGAAAGATGAACCAACTGCGAATATTGGAAAGGAAGGAACATATGGCATAGAATCTCATCTTAGTTTTATATGACTATTCTTCCCCCTCCATATATATATATATATATAATTTTTTTGCATATTTTGTGTCTTCTTTATAAATAATAGCTGTGTAAGTCGCACATGGTTTTATCCTTGTTTGCACAATTCATTTGCAACCTGACTATGCCTCCAAAAGTCGAATGTCCCTTCGTGATCTAATAAATATAGCTATGAAATCTTTCTTATTTATTATTGTTGTCTTGCCCCGTCAAACATGGGAGGAAAATTCAGTTAGTGTATGGAGCAAATTCAGTTAATGTATGGAGCAAATTGTGTACCTAGTAATACGTAAA
Organism: Schistocerca gregaria; assembly: GCF_023897955.1. Classification (NCBI taxonomy): domain Eukaryota; kingdom Metazoa; phylum Arthropoda; class Insecta; order Orthoptera; family Acrididae; genus Schistocerca; species Schistocerca gregaria. The sequence goes on from NC_064921.1 coordinate 584,944,771, forward strand.
CTTTTCTTAATAAGGATTCTAAGCGTAAAGGCAATAAGTCCTATGTTTTCCTTAGTGAGTCTACCTCACAGCGCGCTTGATCCAGCCGGCTTCGATGTAGGGCGGATTCACCTTCAAAACGCTTCTGGCATCATTCACCTACGAGCTTTCGTCCAGATCGTATAGTGTACCAGTGTCTATAGACTCAGTCTAAACTTAAACCGATTTACCAAGCTGTGCTACGCCGTCCTCCTGCGTAGGACTCAAGGAATCACGTATGGAGACGTTGACAGTAATGCAGAAAACTTTAGGAACTGATTTTTTTTATTTTGAGGTCAAAGACTTTCGAGAGGATGTGGAGCATGAACCCGCGAAAGATCGCTGGCTACGAGCTGTACGAGGACACTGTGCAACGTGTGTGGTGATGCAACAACACCCGTCATTGAAGATGTGACAACCTGTGCCAAGGTGAGCATGCTAGATGCCTGTTTCCCGGGCTGCAATATTGCTGAAGCAGCATGGTCGAAGACGTGAGTCACACGAAGCAGTAAGCTGAATTACCTCATGCCGGAGTCCTGTCACAACAATGTCGGGCACAGACTACAAATACTCGCCGTTTCAACCCTAAGAGTATCTTCAGCTACTGCCGACGCCGAGTCATACTCTACGTTAGTTGGCAGACCTATGTGGGTTAATCTACTATGTACATTTAACTTCTCAAGGCTGGAGATCCCGATCAGCTAGAACTTTTCAAAAGCCATCATTTTCGACAGTGACAGTAGAAACTATTTATTTCACAGGAATGTATCTTCGCCTCAATTATTTCCTTTAACATGCAGGCAGTGCACAAGAATATTGGTTTATTGGGATTTTCGTTAAAGAGATTGTCCTAAGGCTCAGACATGACGATGACATGACTACATGCTAACGATTATTAAAGTCTGACATGTGCTGAAGCACAGCCGTTTACAACCCACAAACTTGATAATGGCCGTAAGGCCGAAAATGCTGTTGTGGAAAAAAATAAATACATTCTATGATGAATGGCGAAAATGACGTCTTTTAAAAAGCTTCGTCTTTGTCTATTAGCCTCATCTGCTGATTGCATGTCTATGAGCCTCTGACAGATGTGATGCTTCTGGGGCTCGAGATGGAACTACCGAGAAGTTGTCTCCGTCCAGTCTCTGAGCATCTTCAGGGTTTCCAAGGTTCAGAATCCGCGCACCAGTTGCCGAGCAATTGACCGACGACAACGGAATCTCGGTGTCCAGCACACATGCACCTGATTCCTGACATGAGACTCATACCTGCAAGGCTACCACTCGCCACTCCTGCTTGGTGACGACATGCTGCCACTGCCAAGTAAGATGCCGTGTGCTTTCCTGCTGTAGCCAATGCTGTCTGGGAGGGGCAACGCACTCCAGAGAGTCACACCAGGGTTTCACTGAATAAAGAGTGTATTTGCTAAATGAACTTCTCATTCAACGACCGCCCTATTGTTGGTGCTACACGACTCATCGGCCTGCACACGACCATCCTGGCAGTTATTAGAGTCCTCAGCCTCGATCCCAGTACAGTGTATTGCGTTGAACTCAGACAGGTAGTTAAGTGCACGAATAATCGCAGGACTCGTAGAAATTGATAAAAGACTGGGCAGAGAGTCAGCCGAGTTGAAAACTGCATCACTACAATGCATCAAACCCCACCTGCTTCATGGTCAACGATTATCTGCCTCTAAACGGTATGAGAACACTTATCTAAGCCACCGGTTCTGGAGGTCTTTTTCCTGTTTCCCCGAATGAAAGCAGCTCTCTCATGACAACGACCTGAGGCTGTGGCAGAGGTGAAAGAGGCTATGATGCACTGCTCGAAAGATATTCTGAAAAAAAACCTGAAGCCTACTTCTAAGCTAGGGAAACACTTGACAGACGTGTGTCGCCACCGAAGGGTTCTATGTCGAAGAATTGTCATTGTTTATAGCGATGTATTCGACGCATTTTTGCCAGAATGTTGACCCTTCACTATTTATACAAATACTGTGTCCAAACATACAATGTTATCACAAAGATCTGTTATTTAGAAAGTTTTAAAAGTACTTCACCATCATGTGCAAATAATACCGAACAGTATAATCACTTTTAAATCGATACTGTTGACTATTTGTATTACCTGGTAAAAATATTTCTTTAGTCAACATCGCATAAATACTTCTTCATTTTCGACAACCGTTTCAATAACTTTGTTGTCACCTTTTGGTCTTCGAATATGTACGAGAGCCATTCAATAAAGAATGATCATATTTTTTTGACAACACACCTTTACTCATCCTCATAATTTTGATGGTTCTTCTCAAAGTAGTCTCCCATGAATGCGATGCACTTGTCCCGTCGTTTCTGCCAGTTTTCAAATACATGGTGGAAACCATTTTTTGTGAGGTCCTTCAAAATCGCCTCCGCAGCCTTCACCAATGCTTCTGATCATTGATAATGCCTCCCACGAAGGTATTTCTTCAGGTCAGAGAATAGAAAAAAGTCACATGGGGCTAGATTCGGACTGTAGGGAGGTTGCACTTAAAGTGGATTTTTGCAAGATATTCAGCAACATGAGCAATATGCGGCCTAGCATTACCGTGGTGCAACTTACAGACTGCTTCACGGAAATGCGGTCTTTGCACCTGATTAGGACCTGCAATGTTTTCAGGACGTCCCTGTAGTATCGTCCAGTTACTGATGTTTGTGCAGGTACAACATGCTGATATACCATTCCATGGATATCAACGAATGAGATGACCATATCTTTCCCAGCAGATGCAACCACTTTTGTCTCCCCTCTCTAAACATTTTAAACCACCTTCGAGCTGTGGCCTCAGCTGAAGATTTGTAAAGAGGGAAGCAGAATTTTAAAGCCGCACATTGTTCCTCGCTTGTAACCTCCATTGCAACGAAGGGCGGTACTGAATATGTCTGACCTTGACTGCCTCTCACAGGCGGGAACTAGGAGTCTCAACAATGAAACTACTACGGCGTGTTTGTTGCCCATTAAGCTAACAGAATGTCATAAGATTAAATTTTAGCGCGAGAAATTAACACTATAAAAAATTATGATCATTCTTTATTGAACAGGGTGGTCCACTGTCGTGATCGGGCCAAATATCTCACGAAGTAAGCATCTAACGAAAAAACTACAAAGAAAGAAACTTGTCTAGGTTGAAGGGGGAAACCAGATGACGCTATGGTTGGCCCGCTAGATGGCGCTGCCATAGGTCAAACGGATATCAACTGTGTTTTTTTTTTTAAATAGGAACCCCCATTTTTATTACATATTCGAGTAGTACGTAAAGAAATACGAATGTTTTAGTTGGAGCACTTTTTTCGCTGTGTGGCAGATGGCGCTATAATAGTCACAAAGATGTGACTCACAATTTTAGACGTACAGTTGGTAATAGGTAGGTCTTAAATTAAAATACAGAACTTAGGCACGGGTGAACATTTTATTTCGGTTGTTCCAATGTGATACATGTACCTCAGTGAACTTATCATTTCTGAGAACACATGCTGTTACAGCGTGATTACCTGTAAATACTACATTAATGCAATAAATGCTCAAAATGATATCCGTCAACCTCAATGCATTTAGCAGTACGTGCAACGACATTCCTCTCAACAGCGAGTAGTTCGCCTTCCGTAATGTTAGCACATCCATTGTCAATGTGCTGACGCGTGTTGTCAGGCGTTGTCGGTGGATCACGATAGCTAATATCCTTCAAATCCGGGGACGTCAGATCCGGTAAACGTGCGGGTCATGGTATGGTGCTTCGACAACCAATCCACCTGTCATGAAATATGCTATTCATTACCGCTTCAACCGCACGCGAGCTATGTGCCGGACATCCATCGTGTTGAAAGTACATCACAGTGAAACATCTTGTATTAACATCGGTAGAAAATTACGTAGGAAATCAGCGTACATTGAATCATTTAGGTTGCCATCGATAAAATGGGAGCCAATTATCCTTCCTCCCATAACGCCGCACCATACATTAACCCGCCAAGGTCGCTGATGTTCCACGTGTCGCAGCCGTCGTGGATTTTCCGTTGCCAAATAGTGCATATTATGCCGGTTTACGTTACCGCTATTGGCGAATGATGCTTCGTCGCTAAATAGAACGCGTGCAAAAAATGTGTCATCGCCCCGTAATTTCTCTTGGGCCCAGTGGCAGAACTGTACACGACGTTCAAAGTCGTCCACTTGCAATTCCTAGTGCATAGAAATATGGTAGGGGTGCAATCGATGTTGATGTAGCATTCTCAACACCGACGTTTTTGAGATTCCCGATTCTCGCGCAGTTTGTCTGCTACTGATGTGCGGATTAGCCGCGACAGCAGCTAAAACACCTACATGGGCATCATCATTTGTTGCGGGTCGTGGTTGACGTTTCACATGTGGCTGAACACTTCCTGATTCCTTAAATAACGTAATTATTCGGCGAACGGTCCGGACACTTGGATGATGTCGTCCAGAATACCGAGCAGCATACATAGCACAAGCCAGTTGGGCATTTTGATCACAATAGCCATACATCAACACGATATGGACCTTTTCCGCAATTGGTAAGCGGTCTATTTTAACACGGGTAATATATCACGAAGCAAATACCGTCCGCACTGGCGGAATGTTACGTGATACCACGTACTTATACGATTGTGATTATTACAGCGTCATCTATCACACAGCGAAAAAAGTGGTCCAACTAAAACATTCATATTTCTTTACGTACAACAAGAATGTCTAATAAAAATGGGGGTCCCTATTTTTAAAAAAAACCGCAGTTGATATTCGTTTGACCTGTGGCAGCGCCATCTAGCGGGCCAACCATAGCGCCATCTGGTTTTCCCCTTCAAGCTAGACAAGTTTTGTCCTTTGTAGTTTTTTTTGTTTGATGCTTATTTCGTGAGATATTTGGCCCGTTCACTATCAATGGACCACCCTGTATACAGGGTGAGTCACCTAACATTACCACTGGACATATTTCGTAAACCACATCAAGTACTGATGAATCGATTCCACAGACCGAACGTAAGGAGAGGGGCTAGTGTAATTGGTTAATACAAACCGTATAAAATGCACGGAAGTATGTTTTTTAACACAAAACTACGTTTTTTTAAAAATGGAACCCCGTTAGTTTTGTTAGCACATCTGAACATATAAACAAATACGTAATCAGTGCCGTTTGTTGCATTGTAAAATGTTAATTACATCCTGAGATATTGTAACCTAAAGTTGACGCTTGAGTACCACTCCTCCGCTGTTCGATCGAGTGTATCGGAGAGCACCGAATTACGTAGGGATCCAAAGAGAACGGTGATGGACCTTAGGTACAGAAGAGACTGGAACAGCACATTACGTTCACATGCTAACACCTTTTTATTGGTCTATTTCACTGACGCACATGTACATTACCATGAGGGGTGAGGTACACGTACACACGTGATTTCCGTTTTCAATTACGGAGTGGAATAGAGTGTGTCCCGACATGTCAGGCCAATAGATGTTCCATGTGGTGACCATCATTTGCTGCACACAATTGCAATCTCTGGCGTAATGAATGCCGTACACGCCGCAGTACATCTGTTGTAATGTCGCCGCAGGCTGCCAAAATACGTTGTTTCATATCCTCTGGGGTTGTAGGCACATCACGGTACACATTCTCCTTTAACTTACCCCACAGAAAGAAGTCCAGAGGTGTAAGATCAGGAGAACGGGCTGGCCAATTTATGCGTCCTCCACGTCCTATGAAACGCCCGTCGAACATCCTGTCAAGGATCAGCCTAGTGTTAATTGCGGAATGTGCAGGTGCACGATCATGCCGATACCACATACGTCGACGCGTTTCCAGTGGGACATTTTCGAGCAACGTTGGCAGATCATTCTGTAGAAACGCGTTGTATGTTGCAGCTGTTTGGGTCCCTGCAATGAAGTGAGGACCAATGAGGTGGTCGCCAATGACTCCGCACCATACATTTACAGTCCACGGTTGCTGTCGCTCTACCTCTCTGAGCCAGCGAGGATTGTCCACGGACCAGTAATGCATATTCCGTAGATTCACTGCCCCGTGGTTTGTGAAACCCGCTTTATCGGTAAACAGGTAGAACTGCAACGCATTCTCTGTTAATGCCCATTGCCAGAATTGCACTCGATCATTAAAATCATCACCATGTAATTGCTGATGTAGCGACACATGAAACGGTGAAAGCGGTGACGATGCAGTATGCGCATGACACTACTTTGACTCAGTCCAACGGCTCTCGCCATGTCCAGTGTACTTATGTGTGGGTTCATGGCAACAGCAGCTAACACACCAACTGCGCCCGCTTCTCCTGTGACGGGCCTGTTACGGACCCGTTTGCGTGCTACGACCATACCTGTTGCATACAATTGGCGATAGAAGTTTTGCAATGTGCGGCACGTTGGATGCTCTCTGTCCGGGTACCGTTCTGCACACACCCTGCAGGATTCAGCTGCAATTCTTCGACACTCGCCATAGATGAGTATCATCTCCGCCTTTTCAGAGTTCGCATACACCATGGTCACAGTTCCTACAACACTACACTATCACAGAAGACTGGTAACACGGTGTACTACAGTTGGTCTGCGTGCGGAGACGAATGCAAAATAACAATAGCAGCAAGCGCTACATGCGGACACTGCGACAGCTAGACCAAACCACAACAGTGCACTACAGCCACACTCGTGAACACGGTCGTCATCGTAAACAGGTCCCTGCAGATGCTGCTCGCCGACCGTGGCCCGTGTTTGTTACAACACGCAGCTGAGGTTTCAAGCGTCAACTTTAGGTTACAGTATCTCCGTATGCAATTAACATTTTACAATGCAACAAACAGCACTGATTACGTATTTGTTTATATGTTCAGATGTGCTAACAAAACTAACGTGGTTGCATTTTAAAAAACTAAGTTTGTGTTAAAAAATATACTGCCGTGCATTTTTGTATGGTTTGTATTAAACAATTACACTCGCCCCTCTCGTCACGTTCGGTCTGATCAGTATTTGATGTGGTTTACGAAATATATCCAGCCGTAACGTTAGGTGACTAACCCTGTATATATAAAAAAAATGAAGCCTGGAAGATAACAGCAAAGTCTGTCGAAATCGGTTGTCGGAAATAAAGAAGTATTTATGCAATATTGTGTACAGAAAGCTTTTACCAAGCAAAACAGTCCGCTCTTTCTCGTTTCGCAAGATCAGAAAATTCAATTTGTCTTTATTTTAGTTGACACTGCGTCTGTGGAGCACCTGGGAGAGCAGTGCCGGCGGCGGTTGCTTGGTATGTGGGCAAACCGCCTCTGGGTACAAGTTGACAAATGGTGCGGGTTGAGCAGAGGCGGCGCCGAGCACTGACCTGCGAGCGCGAGCTGCACGATGAAGAAGTTCATGCGCGACTTGCGGCGCTTGCCCGCCAGCAGCGTGACGAGCACGGCGGCGTTGCCCACCACGATCAGCGTGAACAGCGACCACAGCACGGCGAACTGCTCCGTCTGCAACGGCAAGCCGAGCCAGCGCGTCACCACCTGCGTGCTGTCCTTCTAAATGGGGGATAACACTGCACATAAGTATATTGGCTTGCAAAATCTTCGCATGACGTGTCAATGCCAAGTAAAGAAGCTCGATGAAAATGGAGACATACATGCAATAAACTGCTACAGTGAACAGTAAAGTCTCGATTATCCGACCTAAACCGTCCGCGGCAGGTCGGATAAGCGGGAAGACGGAAAATAATACAAAAAAAACACAAAAATTGAACTAAAGTAGGCCAAATGAGTTAAACATTTAATACAACACAAATCAGATTAGACTTAGATATTTATTGTGAGAAGAAGTTAGTAATTGTCTTTTGTTTGCCTGCTGTTTGCCGTTTTTTGCCTCTAAATCACCTAGTGTCTTACGAAGTAAAACCTCGGTAGACGGTGTTTCCTCCGGTTGCTCTACATATTTTAAAGCAGTTTCTAAGGCCTTGTGTCCTTCGTTGTCAGAAACCTTGGGCGCACTTTCCTCCACTACATCCGCTTCTTCGTCTTCTTTTTTTTCGTTTATCATGTTGAATATTTCTTTATCTGTCACTTCAAATTCTTCATCTTGGACAATCCATTCATATACACTCCTGGAAATTGAAATAAGAACACCGTGAATTCATTGTCCCAGGAAGGCGAAACTTTATTCACACATTCCTGGGGTCAGATACATCACATGATCACACTGACAGAACCACAGGCACATAGACACAGGCAACAGAGCATGCACAATGTCGGCACTAGTACAGTGTACATCCACCTTTCGCAGCAATGCAGGTTGCTATTCTCCCATGGAGACGATCGTAGAGATGCTGGATGTAGTCCTGTGGAACGGCTTGCCATGCCATTTCCACCTGGCGGCTCAGTTGGACCAGCGTTCGTGCTGGACGTGCAGACCGCGTGAAACGACGCTTCATCCAGTCCCAAACATGCTCAATGGGGGACAGATCCGGAGATCTTGCTGGCCAGGGTAGTTAACTTACACCTTCTAGAGCACGTTGGGTGGCACGGGATACATGCGGACGTGCATTGTCCTGTTGGAACAGCAAGGTCCCTTGCCGGTCTAGGAATGGTAGAACGATGGGTTCGATGACGGTTTGGATGTACCGCGCACTATTCAGTGTCCCCTCGACGATCACCAGAGGTGTACGGCCAGTGTAGAAGATCGCTCCCCACACCATGATGCCGGGTGTTGGCCCTGTGTGCCTCGGTCGTATGCAGTCCTGATTGTGGCGCTCACCTGCTCGGCGCCAAACAGGCATACGACCATCATTGGCACCAAGGCAGAAGCGACTCTCATCGCTGAAGACGACACGTCTCCATTCGTCCCTCCATTCACGCCTGTCGCGACACCACTGGAGGCGGGCTGCACGATGTTGGGGCGTGAGCGGAAGACGGCCTAACGGTGTGCGGGACCGTAGCCCAGCTTCATGGAGACGGTTGCGAATGGTCCTCGCCGATACCCCAGGAGCAACAGTGTCCCTAATTTGCTGGGAAGTGGCAGTGCGGTCCCCTACGGCACTGCGTAGGATCCTACGGTCTTTGCGTGCATCCGTGCGTCGCTGCGGTCCGGTCCCAGGTCGATGGGCACGTGCAGCTTCCGCCGACCACTGGCGACAACATCGACGTACTGTGGAGACCTCACGCCCTACGTGTTGAGCAATTCGGTGGTACGTCCACCCGGCTTCCCGCATGCCCACTATACGCCCTCGCTCAAAGTCCGTCAACTGCACATACGGTTCACGTCCACGCTGTCGCGGCATGCTACCAGTGTTAAAGACTGCGATGGAGCTCCGTATGCCACGGCAAACTGGCTGACACTGACGGCGGCGGTGCACAAATGCTGCGCAGCTAGCGCCATTCGACGGCCAACACTGCGGTTCCTGGTGTGTCCGCTGTGCCGTGCGTGTGATCATTGCTTGTACAGCCCTCTCGCAGTGTCCGGAGCAAGTATGGTGGGTCTGACACACCGGTGTCAATGTGTTCTTTTTTCCATTTCCAGGAGTGTATGTACAAATGTATGTGAATTCCTAAGGGAACAAACTGCTGATGTCATCGGTCTCTAGACTTACAGACTACTGAAACTAACTTATTCTAAGAACAACACACACACGCATGCCCGAGGGTAAACTCGAACCTACGGGGGAAGCGACCGCGCAGTCCGTGACCTCAGACCACGCGGTCATTCCTCGCGGCCGAAAAGGATGAGAGGGAATCGATCCAGCGATCCACGGATTACGAAGCCTGGACACTAACTACATGACCGCTGCCATCCCATGGTCAGAATAGCATCGCACCAGTTTATCATCGACGCGTGAAACTTCTCTTTCGATTTTGTCGAAATCGTCTACCGTAGCACGCCTTACTACTTACACATTATGTTGTCGTAATGCACCACTAAAAGCGCACAAAATCTGAAGCGCATCCGTAACCTACGTCGTGGTGTAAGCTGGAGTGGCGACTATGTAGAGAAGTAACTGGAAGGCGTGGAAAAATGTAGCAAATAAAACGTATTTTATTCACACCGAGGTTTAAATTTCGCAATCCGTCGGATCTTGAAAGGAAAATAGTCCTTGTAAACAAACGAGCATTCAGATAGAATCAACGGCACCGTAATATTGTTCATTGACGATGCTGCTGGGTACAAGAAAGTATCGTCGTTGAACGATTATAATGAGTTGTAGAAAAAGTTGTACAAACCTTTCACTCGGTGTAAGGAATGAAAGCTCTCTGTACATGTGAACAACAGCAAGACAATGTATACAACAATGAGAAAGAGTTTGGCAGAGTATCTGATTCCAAGATTGGCCGTGTCTTGAGCATCTCACATCGTACAAGAATTTACGAGTAATAATAAGAAATGATATGAAATGGGACACTGACTGAAACTGAGTATCAGAGAAAGCCAATGTAAGACATAGATTTGTTGGACTGGTACACGAAATTGGGTACGAGACGCTAGCGCGATAAATTTTAGACTATTATTACGGTATTAGGAGTCTTTGTCAAGTAGGCATGACAATAAACGCGAAACGAATGCAGAGACTACTGAAGGCATCCTAACAGGTCAGCATAGCCCATACAAAAGTCTAACATAAATGGGAATCCCAACGGCGATCCTTGGTAGAGAGACGACTTAGTTCTCGCTAAATACACTAGACGAATTTCTTGAACCTTTGCGATCATTACGCAGTCACTATTGTATACTTTACATAGTGATCATCGGGATAAAGTAAGAAAGATTAGGAAGGCGTAATGACAGTTTCTCCTACCTCTGTCCGCGAATGGAATGGGAAGGAACATCGAAACTATTGGTACAACGCAAACTCCACCAAGCACTGTGCAGTGCCTCGATATACTTACACGTAGATGCAGATAAAGAAGAAATTGGCAGTATCCATTCCTGAAATACAATCCCGGCATCTGACTTAAGCTATTTATGGAGAGTAAGTAAAATGTGAATCTCTATGGTAGGTCGAGGATTTGAACCGTCATTCTCGGGAATGTGAGTGAAGACTCTCAATCATCGGGTCAGCCTTAATCATCGCGCCAGCACTCTCGCTAAAAAAATTACAAGAATACTTACACTCTACTGTTACGATAGATAAATTCTGCAATGTGTGTTAACATGAAAAGCTATAAATGAATATCAGCCACAATGAAACGTAAAGGGACATTTTAAATGGCATCTTCGGGCCAAACGAAAAAAAAAACCACATCGCTGGTTTCTCCATGACATCCAGCATTTGTATTGTTTGTCTGTTGTAAAAAAAATGGTTCAAATGGCTCTGAACACTATGGGACTTAACATCTGAGGTCATCAGTCCCCTAGAAGTTAGAACTACTTAAATGTAACTAACCTAAAGACACCACACACAACCACGCCCGAGACAGGATTCGAACCTGCGACCGTAGCGGTCGCGCGGTTCCAGACTGCAGCGTCTAGAACCGCTCGGCCACTCCGGCCGCCTGTCTGTTGTAAAGAGTAGCCGCTATCATAAAGAAAGACTGTGCACCAAACAATAAAAGATGCCCATAGACGAAGTCAAAGCCAAAATCAAACTTCGTTTAGTTTCAGGTCATCGACATTACGAGTACAGCGTAGTTTCTCTTAATCAGTGGACTAAGATGCTACATATTTATTGTGCCAGTAAAGGTACACTTGCAGTGTGCATGACATTAAACTAAATGAGACACTGACGAATTGCACTAATTCTTGTACATGCTTGAAATAGGTTGGAATATGTGTCGTTATAATTACATTCAGTCTAAGTGACTAGCTAAAACGCACTGATGTTAACTGTACTGTGGATATTACAAGCGATTTGGACCTTCCTCCTGTGCTGGACTGTGACCACTTTCTTAACAGTACAGCAGCGAACCTGCGCCGCATCTATACCTTTCCAGATGTGTGTAGCACCAGATATCAACGCAGAACTCTTAACAACTTCGGTACAGTATCACCCCAGATATATTGCAACTGGTTCACAGCACATAAATTTGGCCGTCAAGGAATCAACTTGAATTAACAACCGTCATGCTCCACAAACTTCTGCAGCACAATTATGGACAGTTATCCTGTTGGAAGATGCCGTCACCGTTGGGGAAGACTTTAACCATGAAGGGACACAGGTACCGGCCTGCAGCAACATTCGCATAGTTCACAGCTGCCATGATTCCTTCGTTTATTACTACATCTTCCATTATAGAGTGGTGTGGAGTAGGTGAATATCCCCCTCAAATTATGTAGGTCCTACCAGCCTGTGTTTGTGCATGTTTTGAACAGGGGTTCGCCTGGATCTCAGGGTGGAGAGACAGAAATGTGACTTATCAGAATAGACAAAACGTTTACATTGACTAATGGTCCAATCTCCATGATTCCATACCCACTGCAGTCGTAACTGAATAGCGGTCGCCTGCAGCGGAACCACATGTTCAACAATGTGTAGTCAATGGTGTGCTTCAGAAGACTTGTATCAGCATTGTATTTTGTCGTCGGATCTGCCACGTATCGCCGTTTATTCTGCTCTACACAGCAGACGAGATTCCAACCTTCAGGTTCTGTAATGACGTGTGAACGTGCAACACCCTGTCGGCTACAAGTTGTTTTACCTCCTTCACGCATCACGCAAACAGTTGAACAACTGCGCCCTTTCCGAGACGCTCGTTCCTAGATGCTGAACCATGATAATCTGCTCTTTGTCCAAGTAGTCTATATTACACCCCCTGTGGTGTAACACACTCTTCATTATACAGAAGCTATTTATACGCTGTAAATTACGTGCTAGTCCCAATTTCAATCCGCGCTGGTCGTCCTAAATTCTTGAACACGTAAGAGAATAATCCAAATAGTCCAAGTTATAACTACAGACCGTCTTCTTGTCAACATTATTCTGCACGACGTCACTCTACTGCACGAAGTTAATTAGCTTAGGAAAAGCATATGCTTTGGAAATATAAAACTAGAAGTTTAACTCTTCTATTAACTTTTCTTAAAAAATTTCACTAAATAAATGAGATAAATAAAACCTTTAAACCAACAAAGGAAATAAAAAAGTTCAACGATAAAGGTAGAAAACTTTTTCAAACTAAGTATGAAACTTATCAGTTACTTTCCTCTTTGAAATAAAGAACGCACTGGTAGTTTCAAACCAACATAGAGCCTCCTTTAAAAACTTTTCAAAGCGTCTCGTACCATACACTACTTATGTATAACTATAGGCCACTAAAAAACAAAATTCATCTTCGATACAGAATAGTACTTAATTTAATGATATCGATATTTGGTTTGATATTAACGGTTCAAAAATGGTTAAAATGGCTCTAAGCACTATGGGACTTAACATCTGAGGTCATCAGTACCCTACACTTAGAACTACGTATACCTAACTAATCTAAGGATATCACACACATCCATGCCCGAGGCAGGATTCGAACCTGCGACCGTAGCAGCAGCGCGGTTGCAGGATGCACAGCTCTGCCGCAGCGGCCGGCTCGATGTTAATGTTGTGATTGCTACAAAGTGGGTTAACGAATGACAAAACAAGCTTACCGTTAACAGTCAATGTTTACTTATTACCAGAAGGCGTTACAAACGCTTAAACCTCCATGGTCACATAGATTTATGGCATGTGTGGACAGTGTTTGCAGCGGTGAGAGATCCATTTGTCTGTCGAAACACATCACAAATAAGCTGCCACACTTTGTAAACTACGTTGGCGCCTGCAAAGTAGTTCATGTGACAGTTTACTTGTGACGTATCACGACAGAGACAGGAGCCTGCGACTGCTGGTGACAGTGTCACAGGTTACCCCAAAGTCGTAACACAATGTACCTGCTGGAATACAGGAAAAAAACACGTGATGGTAGAGGTTTAAACCTTTGAAACGCGTTGTGATAGCAAATAAACACTGACTGGTAACACTAAACTAATTCTCGTATATATAGCAATTTCAAAAGCTAAATAATTACTAAATAGAGTAACAGCGTCGAAAGGTTTATTTGTGAAGTACATTATTCAATAGCTTCTTAGCAGAGCAAAAAATATGCTCGTAGATGTGATTTATCGCTGTAACAAAAAACATGGTAATTTAATAATTATAATTCTTCTGGCTATTATGCGCGGTATAATACCCAGAAGAATTTTAATCACTATGACACCGGCCGCGAACGCCGGCCGGAGTGACCGTGCGGTTCTAGGCGCTACAGTCTGGAGCCGCGTGACCGCTACGGTCGCAGGTTCGAATCCTGCCTCGGGCATGGATGTGTGTGATGTCCTTAGGTTAGTTAGGTTTAAGTAGTTCTAAGTTCTAGGGGACTGATGACCACAGCAGTCCCATAGTGCTCAGAGCCATTTGAACCATTTTTGAACCGGCCGCGAAAGCCAACGTTCTTATAACATGGTGACTCTTACATCGTAAGCATGTGCCTGTTGTGGCTATATTTTGTAGATAAACAACAAGAACTTTTGTCCGTAATTTATTGTTACTAAACATTGTAACACTTTGCACTGACATTACGAGACACGGCAGTTACACTTGGCGAAAACATCACAAAATCTACATGAACTATACCTGAGTGGTGTAAATACGACTGTCTTGTGCGTCGTCGATCTATTGCAGGTAGTCTGTCGTCTCATGTTACACATACAAATGCTAATGCACTTGTCCTACCTTTGAACTCGCATTTCTGAAGTCGAAATTAGTTCCGAAATGCATGCATATTCTGTGATCAGTAAAACCATTCTCCACCTGCTGCAAAAGCTTTTATGCTACATAGCAAGCATAACTACAGATCTACGTATATCTACTGTTTGTTGTTCAGAAATAAGAAAAGTGAACAGCTCGATGTATTATTTTACTTCTGTTAGAAACTGAAAATAGGTTTCCGTTTTGTTCTTGGATTGACTCCAAATTTCGCTTCATACAGTCAGCTTCTCGTTGAATTTTGCCATTTCGGACGCGTTTCACAAACACTGCGGCAGTTTCTTACCTGAAACTACAGTCCAGAACAACAAGTCTGTAAGCTATACGTGCTCCGAGGAGTTCTTAGCGGGCAGCTAACGCGCCGTAGTCCCTTATATCTTCCACCTTTCTTCCCTCCATCGTAACGCTTTCTCACCACTCTCGGGTGAACTCGCGGAGCGCAGACAAATGTACGTATAGGGGGTTCCGCAGCCGCGAAGGGAAAAGCCCTTCGGAGGAACGTAGCCGCACTTTTTATTTCACACTCCTATAAACCTCATTCATGCGAGCGCACGACCGTGTTTTGTTTTCATTTCTCACCGCTAGAGGAAACAAGTGCGGCCTTGAGGCGGGGGAGAGAGAAAGAGAGAGAGGGAGGGAGAGAGAGAGAGAGAGAGAGAGAGTGAAGGAGGGAAAGGAAAAGAGAGAGAGAGAGAGAGAGAGAGAGAGAGAGCGCCACTGCTCACACCCGATAAATCTCGCGCCTCGTTTGTCGACCCGTGACGTCACCGTCGAGGAAGCTGGCTAGACCCCCGGAGGAAACGAGAGACAGAGGATTTTTGAGACTAATCTTCTGCTCTCGTTGTGTGTGTGTGTGTGTGTGTGTGTGTGTGTGTGTGTGTAAGAAAGTGGGAGAGAGAGAGAAACAGAGCAGTGCTCTGGTCAAGAGGTGGCTGCAGGAAAGAGAGATTGCTATGGCGTGCGAAGGGATGCGAAATGGTCTGCTAAATCAGACCGGCAATAAAAAGAGCGAAGCAATCAGCTGACGACGGAGACGAGATTTGCTACGACTGCTGTTTACATACGAAATCCCTGAGATACGCTCAACGTGACATGCTTTAAGAGCTCTCGTGGGTACTCAAATATATTGCTCATTTTTATTTCTGAAGGAGGTCAGGTGTGCGGAATTTATAGAGCATATTAAAGTAAAAGAGCACGCTGAGGTTCTTGGTGTTAATCTAAGCGGATGTGTGCCTGTGAAGCTCTTCTGAATCACAGAGGTCAAATTAAATTTTCAAGTTGTGGTCAATGTCTCAGAAAATTTGCGCAATGAGAAATGTCAATAGCAGTTATTGGTATTTTACTTCTGTTATCGGGAATTCCAATAAAGAATCCTGCCTCAGATATAAATGGACGCTACGTAGCACATACAACGAAACGAAAGAAAAGCACACTAATTGAACAATAATACATTCACATTTTAATTCCACTAATGAGTGCCGTGTTACCTACGTCGTATCGATAAGTAGATATACGCCGCATTGATTGTGAGAAACTGAAAGGTCCAAATATAAATGGAAGATAAGAATTTACCGTCCCATGGAATTCGAGATAAGTGGTTACGGATTAAAGTAACAGCAGCCGGCCGCTGTGGCTGAGCGGTTCCAAGCGCTTCAGTCCAGAACCGTTCTGATACTACGGCCGCAGGTTCGAATCCTGCCCCGGGCATGGATGTGTGTGATGTCCTTAGGTTAGTTAGGTTTAAGTAGTTTTAAGTCTAGAGGACTGATGACCTCAGATGTTAAGTTTCGTAGTGTTCAGAGCCTTTGGACCAAACTAACGGCTTGAATTGCACAAGGCTGAGTGAGGTCCCATCCTAATATTTGCGTGAAGAGAAATGAGTTAAAGAAACCACAAATAAGGATGGTCGCACAACTCTATCAACTCCGCCCCTGCCCGTGTTAATACAGCGTCTTAACCATTGCACCAATTCGCCGAGTGCATGGTGATCGTCTCTAGACCTGTACTTACGCCACATTGACCAGATGTCGTCGGGTTCTGACGCGGCTTCAGATCTACAAAACACCGTGCTTAAGCATCTCAGTGAAGCGCGGAGCAACAAAAGGCTCACGCAATCCAAGTGTAGGATCAGTCTGGACACTTAGCCCTTTCCATCACTATACTCTTTACGAAAGTGTGTTCACGTTACATGCTATGTCCACGACTAAACGTCTAACGTTGGTATTGTTACCATGTCAATAATCCAAAAAATAATGTTGACAAACAACGCTAAAATAATTTTAATCATAGATTCATGTATGCAGACAACTCATAAAACAACTTTCTCTTCCCTATACCTAAGCATATTGTCAGTTACGTGTAAGAATCGATGTAAATTTACCACTTTGTTAAGGTGTTGGTTTACTAACTGTAACGCAATTACTTTTTCGTGCAGTGAAAGTTTTATTGCCTACGTGGTTGATGATTTTCCCTATATTTATTGTTTGGTAGTTACACCAAATGTTATGTGTGACTGAGAGTAAATTCCCTTAGGTCGGAAACTTAGAAAAGCAAATAAGAAAACAACAAGGGGCTCTCTGCTAGGAACATATACCGATTCGCACACCGTCGCGCTATCTTGTTGCAGCTGATGCTTTAGCTAGCTTCACAATAATAATAATAATTATAATAATAATTTACAATACCGCTAAGGACCAACGAATGGAAGAAATAAACGTAGCAGATTTGAAAGTAGACCGAACGCTAAATAGGAGCAAGATTAAAGGAACTTATAATGAACAAGCTTTCGTGAAACCAGTTGAAGTGTCTTTGTATTTTCACAGTTGAATACAATGACAGTAAACAAATAAAAAGTGAAAGTGTTCTAGAGTGCTTTTTTGGTAACCTAAATAGCGTTTCGCGTTTCGAAGTTTACGGTAGTTACATGTTAACGGTACTGAAATTTAGAAGTGATAGATCGTCTTACAACAATAATAAAAATTG
This sequence comes from Schistocerca gregaria, assembly GCF_023897955.1. Classification (NCBI taxonomy): domain Eukaryota; kingdom Metazoa; phylum Arthropoda; class Insecta; order Orthoptera; family Acrididae; genus Schistocerca; species Schistocerca gregaria. The sequence goes on from NC_064921.1 coordinate 584,962,526, forward strand.
TTATTACTGTGAATATTTTTAATATCTTTGGACGTTCACCACTTTTTGCCATCTTAATTGCTCATGTAACTATAACGCTTGACACTTGTAAAAAGTGTGTTTAATGCTACAGTTCCATACTTATCTTATTATATTCCTTCTTGCTTTTGTTTCTGTATTGATGAGGTTCATCTATTTGTTTTCTTTTCACGTGTCACTATGTTTTATGTGACTACAAATGAAAGCTACAGTTCAATATGGCCTACACGACAGGGTTATCAAACGAAGAAGCTAGTCAGTATTGTATGGAACCTAAATCATCCTTCAAGGATTTTATTTTCGTTATAATTCTACAAAAATTTTATAGGCATGAGATTGCCAGGAGTCAAGAAAGTTTTTTAATTTGATTTTCCATGCGCCAAGAAATGAGAAGCCATACCAGCAGATTTTTACGTATAAGAAGCTGATAATTTAGTGGAGAGCAAAACTTATATTAACACATTCACTCCATCACGAACTGTTCAGTGGCCTGCGGAGTTGTGAATTTATGTATGTATAAAATGTTCTCTAAGCCAACTTTCTTTTAGTTTTTTTGTCACAGAAGTCTTGTGTTGTATATCATATTTACTGTGTTTTTAATAAAAAAATGAGAGGCTAGACCGCATGCGAAATATATAGACCCGGTAGCTGACGAACTGTATGAAAAACATTTATGAAACTTAAGAATTACAGGGAACACAGTTCACACACTAGAAAGGCTCCGTGGACAATTTTCCTGTCTTTGCTGTTGCTCTTGTTGAAATCTTAAATTCAAACACTGGTTAAATGCAGCTCTCCACTTCAGGTTATCATGTATAAGCCTCTTCTTCTCTTCGTAAGTACTGTAACCTAGATGTTTTGAATCTTCACGCAGTTTACAAGCCTTCTTACATCCTTGCAATATTTACATTCCACACTTCACGTCATTGCCTAAATCATGTTTCCTTGACGCTCTAAGACGTCTCCTATCAACCACGCCCTTCTTTTAGTCAAGACGTGCCATAAATTTCTTTTTTCTTCAGTTCGATTTTGAACATCTTCATTAATTATCCGGTCTACACTTTTAATCTTCAGGATTCTTCTGGAGCACTATACTTCAAAGGCTTCTCTTCTTGTTTGAATTCTTTGTCGTCCACGTTTCATTTCCTTACATTCCAGATACCTTCAGAAGTAATTAAGTAACCTCTAAATTTAGATCCCACGATTAAGAAATTTATCTTTTTTAGAAACATTATTCATCCAATAAACTGTCACCATTTTACCTATGTTTGCCATCGTCAGTTATTTTGCTCCCCAAATAGCTAACCCTATCCACTACTTCTAGCATTTTCTAATCTGATACCTTCACAATTATTCCGTTTCATTCGATCACATTCCATTACCATTGTTTTAATTTTTTATATTCATCTGATAACCAAAAAACACTCCATTCCCTTTAACTGGTGTTCCATGTCCTTTACCGCCACTGGTACTATTACTGTATTATCGGTAAATCTTAGTTTTGGTTTGTTCTCCCTGAACCTTAATTGCGAGCCAGTGTGACCGAGCGCTCCTAGGCGCTTCAGTCTGGAACCGCGCGACTACTACGGTCAAAGGTTCGAATCCTGCCTCGGGCATGGATGTGTGTGATGTCCTTTGGTTAGTTAGGTTTAAGTAGTTTTAAGTTCTAGGGGACTGATGACTTCAGATGTTAAGTCCCATAGTGTTCAGAGCCATTTTTTGAACCTTAATTCTCTTTAAATACAAAAGAAAATTATTTTCATGCCATATTTCTATCTTTCGCTTTCCAGATGGGAGATGATCGAAATCAGTTATAAGTAACACTTTGGATTACCTATCTGAAAACAGAAGTGAACTTCTCCTGCTACTGTCCACCCCATCGATGTCAACATGGCCGTGAGGTTCTAGGCGCTGCAGTCTGGAGCCGAGCGACCGTAACTGTCGCAGGTTCGAATCCTGCCTCGGGCATTGATGTGTGTGATGTCCTTAGGTTAGTTAGGTTTAATTAGGTCTAAGTTCTAGGCGACTGATGAGCTCAGAAGTAGCATAGTGCTCAGAGCCATTTGAACAATTTTTTTTATGTCAACATCATAAATAGAAGCAGATATTCATTATGCCATCTGGTGTTCCTCCACCGTCTGGGAACCGTCTGTCATCACCTACTCCGTCGATGTCAACATCATCTGTAGAAACAGGTTTGGTCGACGGCGGTTGGTTTCCGTCCACTTCGATGGGAATACCAACATTGCTTGCCCCTCCCCCCCCCCCCCCCTTTTCGCCACTGAAGTCGCAACGTAACTGGCTGTTTTACAGGTCCTTCTAGGGAGGGCGGGGTCAGAGTGGCTTGCTGGGATGGGAATGGGGGTAGGGTGACGACAGGTGTTTAGTCCCGTCGGGTCCAGAGATATCGGTCTGTGATCTCGCCGACACAGCCAAAGGCATGTGTCACGATACGATTACTGAACTTGCCCCTATAACTTTATGCTGGTGTGCAAGCCTTACTATAGCTGGACTGCGTTTCATACACTGAAGTCCTGATATTGAACGATATACTACAGCCTTGCAACATAGACTTGTGTTTTGATCGTCTTCACAGGCTTGTTATTACCACTGTTGAAGAACAGATATTCTTAAGATTTTGCTAGACTGCGCAACCATTTGGTCTGTAGTTTATCTGTGAGTTACAAACGCAGTTTATTTGACACTGACAAAAATATGTTTCTTGTACGTACATCCATTAATATGATGTCTCGCTATACTGTGATACAACCATTAGCAGTACATATGGAGATGATAAAGAATGCGGGTGAGAAAATGAGTTAATATCAAACAAACGCAATCTTCAGAGAATAAAGAAATGAAAAAAAAGAAGAAAAACACTCCAATTAATGCCACGCAGGGAAAATGTCAACCAAAATTCATTCAAACGATACTTAATAAAACGTAGAGATTACTTCTGGTTTTCAATCTCAAACTCCCACCAAAGTTAACGCACCAGCGGTATATACTTCTATGGAAAAGCAAGTATATATACATTTCGTTGTCCGATTCTTTCTTATTGCAACCTCGCCGTCGACTTCCGTATTGTTTTACATCATTTCCGTGTAGCATTCCTCACTTCTACGAAACCATAAAGCATCTCCTGACAGGCAGCGCAATGAGAAAAACTCATTTTCAAAGCAAGCTTATTTACTTTTGGTTCTTACAGACAATATACTGAAATAACACATTCCACATTTGCACATTTCTGTGTTTGAAGAAACTGCGAGGAGTAATTTATTCCGACTCTGGTACAGTGACTTTCGATACAGAATTAAATTACCTGTAGGAATTCAAGAAATTTCTGCCAAATGTGTTCGAAAATACAAGAAGCGGATGAAAAGTGTCACATTCCTGTGAAGTGGAAAAGCATGCTCAGGCAGACCACAGGTACTGACGGAGAGGGACCATCTAGTACTGTGAAGGATGGTTGTAAGAAATTGCATAAAATCGACGAAATGAATGACTCGAGATTGCCGAAGTGATATCAGTAGGTCAGGTAGCACAATGGTTGTGCGTTTGGAGTTAAAAAGAATGGGGTACAATGGTTGAAGAACTCCTCACAAGATACAAAGTCCGTAGCCAGTGCTAAGGGATGCTTGACCAAGGTTAAAGAACTATGGCAATGGACACTGGACGATAGGTAATGAGTGATTTCTAGTGATGAATCACGCTGTGGAAATCCGATGGAAGAGTTTAGGTTTGGTAGGTACCTGGAACACGTTGGCTCTTATCATGTGTAGTGCCAACAGTGAAGTGTGGAGGAAATTATTTTACGATACGGGGATGTTTTTCGTTGGCATCGCTTGGTGCTACTAGTGCAACGACGAAAACTTTTAATAGGGAAAATATGAACACGTTTTCCAGCATTGTATACTGTGTACAGTAGAGGAACAGTTCGGAGCAGATTGTTTGTATCAGCATGACAATGCAGCCTGCCATAAAACAGCAACCGTGAGTCAATGGTTTGTGGCCATTCCGACGTCCATGGTCTAGGGATTGTACACCATCACTGTCGTGTGGTGGGTAACGTTCACAGTAGTGAATGAGGAGGTGAAATTGCGAAGACGATAGCTCTGCCGGCACGGTAACTCAACGTGCTGGGTCAGAGAACTGGCTGCCCTTTGTAAAAAGCAAAAACTGAATCAAGTTTTCAATGGCGAAAAAAGGGATAAAATCTTTGACTAATAATCAAAACCTACAGGGTCCGCGTTCGAACCTTGTCATTGCTTAAATTTTGAATAAAAATCACCACCAGTGGTCGCCGAAGACTTCCTGCATAAGAAGTCACCCCTCATTCAACCAACGGCGTTGTCAAACAAGGCGGAGGAGCGGTCAGAGGTTCAAGGCACTCTCTTGCCCTTATGATGGAAAACTGCTCCTAAATGGCAGCATAATCAGCAATGCTTAATAGCATGAGGATGCAGAGGGCAACGGAAACCACTGCTTTTCATGCAGATAATATGTATCCACAGGACAGGTGGCCTGCAATTGAAAATCGCGTCATGATGATCTCTCCATTGGCAAAAAGATTCCGGACTAGTCCCCTATTCGGTCTTCCGGAAGGCGACTACCAATGCGGAGATGTCTATGATAAAATGATTGAATAACCAATGAAAGCGTAACGTTTTATGAATCGGGGCGTGGAATGTGGTAGGGAAGCTAGAAAATCTGAAAAATGGAATGCTTAGGCTCAGTCTAGATATAGATATGTGAAATCGAAAGAAGACAAGGATTTATGTTCATAAGAGTGTAGGGCAATGTCAACGGCATCAGAAAATAAATGGTATAACCTCAGTATCATTCATTATCAATCGGAATTAGGGCAGATAGTGAGTTTCTGTGGCCATATATGTGATAGGATTGTTCTCATCAGAATCAACGCCGACAATAGTTCAGGTATACATACCGATGTCACAAGTAGAAAATGAAGAGATAGTGAAAGTATATGGGAACTGGGTAGCCAAAGGGTGATGAAAATTTAATATCCATTGAACATTATAACGCGGTTGTACGGGAAGGAGTAGAAGAAAGAGTTACGGAAGAAAACGGGCATGGTCTAGGAATGACGTAGGGGAAATAGTAATTGAATTCTGCAATAAATTTTAGATGGCAATATTGAACACACTGTGCACCAATCACAACAGTAGGAGGTATACTGGAAAAAGGCTGGAGGTACGGGAGGATCCAGTAAGATTGCATCAAGGACAGGCTGGCATTCTGAAATCAGATACTCAATTGTAAGGCGTACCCAGAAGCAGATATAGACTCAGATTACAATCTAATAGTGAAGAAAAGTAAAAAGAAGTTTAACAAACTAGTCAGGAACAATAAATAACAAAAAATAAGTGGGATACGTATATACTAAGAAATGAAGACATAATCTTGAAGATATCTGAGGCTACACATACTGCGGTACTGAGCAGCTCTGTAAGCAGTTCAGTTGAAGTGAGATGGAAATCTCTAAAAAGGGCGAACACAGGATTTGGAAAGATTTACATATGTACAAGGAAGGCAACTAAGAAGCAGCCAAGGGTAACAAAAGAAATACTTCATTTCATCGACGGAAGAGGAAAGTACGAACATTTTCAGGGATATTCAGGAATACAAGTCATTTGGGAATGGTATAAACAGGAATTGTAAGGAAGCGTAGGCCAAAAGGCTGCATGAAAAACGTGAAGAAATTGAAAAAGAAATGACTGTCGAAAGGAATGACTCAGCATACAGAAAAGACAAAACAACCAGTACTAAAATTAAAAGCAATTGCTGTAACATTATGAGAGCAATGCAGATTCGACTATTCAATGCCGAGGAGGGAGCTGTTATGGGGAAAGAGTACACTGAATGCCTCTTAGAGAAGAAGGACTTGTCTGACGTGGTAGAAGGAGAAACATCATTAAAATCGATTTCCGTCCGTTTATCAAAAACGTCTCGTCTGGATAATATTTTGAGGTCTAGCCTGTCCAGTGATCTCCGATGTAGAAATTACATTAATTGTACCAAATGTGACAGGAAAAAGATAACGGATCCAGTATTAGATTCAGAATGTAAAAGAACTTTCGACGACTTAAGTTCAAATAAAGCAGAAGGGACGGATAACTTTGCATCGGAATTTCTAAAGTCTTTTGAGTAAGTGGCAAAAATGCGACAATTTCCGTTGTTGTGTTGAGTATATGAGACGAGCCGTATATCACCAAACTTTCGGAAAAAACATCATAGATAAAATTACGAAGATAGCAAAAGCCGACAAGTACGAGAATTATCGCACAATCAGCTTAATAGCTCAAGAATCCAAGTTAGTTCGAGGATAATATTCAGAAGAATGCAACAGAAAATTCAGGATCTGCTAGACGACGCTCAGTATGGCTTTACGAAAGATAAAGGTACCAGAGAGGCAGTTCTGCGGCAGCTGTTGATAATGGAAGAAAGACTGAAGAAAAATCAAGGCACTTACGTAGGACTTGTCGACCTGGAAATAGAGTTTAACAATGTAAAATTGTGAAAGATTTTCGAAGCTCTGAAAGAAACAGGGGTGAGTTATAGGGAAAGACAGGTAATGCAAAATATGTCCAAGAACCATGAGGGAGCAATAAAACTGCGAGACGAAACGTAGTGCTCGGATTAAGAAGAGTGTAAGACGCGGTTGGTGCCTTTCGCCCCTACTGTTCAGTCTATACATTGAAGAAGCAACGACGAAAATAAAAGGCTGAAGGGTGGGATAAGAATTTCAGGTGATACGATACCATTGGTAAGGTTTGCAGATGACACTGCATCTTCAATGAAAATGAAGGGTGTATGAATGGAGTGAATAGTACAATGAGTACAGAATATGGACTGAGAATAAATCGAAGAAAGATAAAGGTATGAGAAGTAACAGAAATGAGAAGAGCAAGAAACTTAACATCGGAATGAAGGATCACGGAGAAGAGATAAAAAAAGAGCGTTACTCAAATGGACCAGTCTATCCAGAGTCCCGACCTCAACCCAACGGAACACCTATTGGATGAGTCACAACGTCGACTTAGCCCCAGACGCCAGCGTCCCACATCAGTACTTTCTCTGATTTGGGCTCTTGAGGAAAAATGGGCTGCCATTCTTCCAGAGACATTCAGACACCTCATTGAAAGTGACCCTAGCAGAGAGTTCAAGCCGTTATAAAGGCGAAATGGTGGACACACTCCATATTAAGGTCCACTAGTAGGTGTTCGGACACTTTTGATCAGGTACTGTATATTACATTATTAGTTGTAGAAATTGATATTCGTAATGTTCGTTTTGGTATTTACGTAGTAGCAAACATTTCGTAAGCCCTTGCGTTTAATTTTATGAAAAAGATTAAATGAAGTGTTAATTTAACTTTTCATATCCGTGCCATTGTCACTGCAAAACCTAGCATTGAGTGGCTAAATACAAAAATCTCAAAGCATTATTAATGATGAAATGAATAAATAATTAATTTTGATCTATAGCTGACAATCTGAGTACGATACATCGATGGGGGCGTACGTTGTGTATTTAGCTTGTTTAATCTGCGAGTCTGACGAATGGTCTTTTTTTTCTTTTTAATGAAAAATCAATATCACAGCTTTCAGTTCTGAATGCGACGAGTCCGGGCATTAGTGACGATGTAATTAATAATGAACGTGTGCTCAAATGGAAACAGCGTAGTGGTCAGGAAAGCTATAGTTAGGCACGGATATCTTCATCAATCCAGTTATAGCAGGAAATAAGCCTGAATAGCAGGAACATAAAAATGTGAGGTATAAGCAAACAGTGTTAGATACTGAGAGAAAAATTCTTTTAAAAGTCTTCTAATACTCACATAGTTTAGAGTTCTGTAGTATTTAGTGTGTGTAACGTCCACCGAATGCTGAGACATGCTTTCGACCAATTGCGACTACCTTTTGAACTATTTATAAATCATCTTGACTGGCTCAAATCACCGCGAGTAACACAGATGTGGGTCTTCTAAGAAGCTAATGAGTGTCGCTGTACTTGTGACATAAAGAAGATTGCATTATGCCGTTATTGCAATAAAAGTAACAGTGTCTCTGTATGCAGATTCTACTGTTTTACCCTTGACCGTTTTTTTATTATTATTGTAAAAGGAATCAGCGGTTTTGTAGATTGTAAGTCTTACATCGGTATGTGCTTGAGCAATGTAGCAAAGTGGCTAAGATATTGGATGCAGCTTATGCAAGAGCTGCGGTCATACACTCCATAAACCACATTAGATGAACTAAACAAAACCTTTTGCTTTCTTGATTCACACAAATTACCGCCCTCTTCTTAACGAATTACTAAAAAGTTGCACCAATAGAAAAGTTAACGGAAGGAGACCATACATTTACTGTTAGGAAATGGATGAATTTTGGGGCTCTTCAGATTTGCTTCATTTCTCAAGAGCCCAATAAATTGTATAAGTGCAAGAGCGCCGTAGAGACAATGAAGCAATTACGGTCACATATGCTACAAGAGAGATGATGCGCGTCTCAGAGAGACTTATGGCTAAAGTTCATACGCTATGAGTCATTTGAAACTTCCTGACTGATTGAAACAGTTTTCCTATTGAGGGCAAATGCTCCAGTGACTGAGCTATCCAAGCAAGAGTCACGACCACTCCTCGCAGCTTTACCTCCGGCAGTGCGGTATGCCTTCCTTCCAAAGTTCACAGAAGTTCTTCTGTTCATCTTATGGAGGGAGGAGGGGGGTGGCGGGGGCCTAACACGTCTAAAAGAAAAGATACTACGGAGACATGTTTTAGCCACAGCTGTGTTCACAGTTGGGAGGACGGGTTGTATGTCGTGCTTGGATATCTCAGTCGGAAGAGCATTTTCCGGCAAAAAACAAAGGTCCCAAAATTTTAGTCTGCTAGGAAGTTTCGCTTCAGTGCACACTTCGTTGCAGAGTGAAAATTTCATTCTTAACAACGCGTCCATGTCACTTCAGCGCGTTATCTAATGTAACCACTCCCAATTCCTTGAGATCGTACTCTCAGTCTTTAGTTATCTGTTATGAACCAGCAAAGAACTTCTTTGCTCCATCGACTTATGTTGTTTCTTCAACCTCTTACCCAACCCTTCGACCGTGATGGCACATCGTCTAGCTCAAGGAATTGCGCAATTATTTCAATGTCACACATATTTTTCTTTGAATAGTGTTGTTACAAGGGAAAAGAGATGAATTTATTACTGCAGTGATCCAATAACGGAAAAAAATTGCAAATGGGTGTTTGGCATGATTTTCTGGGAGGTATGTTCAGCTGCCTGTTTGCAAGTTATTTCAGCTGGACGCTACTTCGGTGATTTGCGGACTTGCCGCCGTAATTATACCATCGTGAGGGGACCTACAGTTTAACGTGGAATACGAACCACGTGTTTCGCTGGCATATCTTCACATCATTGAGAGGTGGAGTCTAGCATAAAAGTAGAATGAAAAAATCCAGATATCTGACCAGGATTCGATCATACAATCTCATGGTTTCTAGCTAACTCTTTACCAGTAGACCACCAAGCCCGACAATGTCTATAAAGCTGCGCGGAGTGGCTGCGCGGTTTGAGGTTTCATGTACGGATTGCGCGGCCCCTCCCGCCGGAGGTTCGACTCCTCCCTCGACTATGTGTGTGTGTGTGTGTGTGTGTGTGTGTGTGTGTGTGTGTGTGTGTGTGTGTGTATGTGTTGTTCGTAGCATAAGTTAGTTTAAGTAGCGTGTAAGTCTAGGGACGGATGACCTCAGCAGTTTGGTTCCTTAGGAATTCACACACATTTGAACATTTGAATGGCTATAAAGGTGTACCTACTATAGTCAGAAAATTTCTATAAGTTTAGAAGACAATGGTTTACTCACTAAATGCGGGCAGCTGAAACCGGTGGCGCCCTTTAAAGAATCGGCTGAAAGGACGAAGAGTTCCTTCAGTGTATAGTTTTAAACGGAACTGGCCTTGTGGAACCTGGGCTGTATCAATGAGATATTGTGTGAAGTAGCAGAAAGCTTTGGTCAGAAGTCGTAGCATGACACGAGTAGAGTGGCTTTGAGGTAGGATAGTACCAACCCTGTAAACGTGAACAAGTTTGAAAAAGATAGTATGCAAGTCAAATGGTTCAATTGGCTCTGAGCACTATGGGACTCAACTTCTGTGGTCATTAATCCCCTAGAACTTAGAACTACTTAAACATAACTAACCTAAGGACATCACACACATCCATGCCCGAGGCAGGATTCGAACCTGCGACCGTAGCAGTCGCACGGTTCCGGACTGCGCGCCTAGAGCCGCGAGACCACCGCGGCCGGCAGTATGCAAGTCAGGTCAGAGGTCGAGAAAGCACGAGTTTGGCTCTGTCACGTTGGCGAACAAAGAACGATTAGATGAAGTGTCCGCAGGTCAAATTGTGCCTGGGTAGCGGCGCTGGACATACGTGGAGACGCAGCTCTCGATTTTGGTAATGTTAACAAATGTATCAGAATGTGTCAAATCTGCTCGTTGATATGGTCCAGATGTTGAAATTGGGTGTGATATTGCCACGAAACCCCGATAAGGGGGCTTATTTTAATAATTTAGTCAAATTTCAGTAGAACGTTGCGTTTGTGCCTTGGTCAGGCCACACACCATGGGCCTTAAGCTCACGGTCGCATTATTCCTCTGTCTTTAATGGAATTTCACTAATTTAATGTATTTTAACGTGGTCTTCCTTTTACAATAATATTTTGGGGGATTTTTGTTTATTTTTCATATGTTTTCCTTGTGTACTTTCTTTCCCGCCCTGTCGTCGGTTGGAGCAACCGCCACTTTGGTAAACTGCAGTTTCGGTCTGAAAATGTAAAGTAGTCGAGTGAATAACCATGCGGTAGTGAGTGAGTGTAACAATAGAAGAAATAATCTTGTGTGTCGGTATTTTTTTCATTTCTGTTGGCTACCACTACTTGGCCACGTGTTTGCGATAGTATTGATGTGATAGTTGCCCGCATCTCATGGTCGTGCGGTAGCGTTCTCGCCTCCCACGCCCGGGTTCCCAGGTTCGATTCCCGGCGGGGTCAGGGATTTTCTCTGTCTCGTGATGGCTGTGTGTTGTGTGATGTCCTTAGGTTGGTTAGGTTTAAGTAGTTCTAAGTTCTAGGGGACTGATGACCATAGATGTTGAGTCCCATAGTGCTCAGAGGCATTTGAACCATTTTTTTTAATGTGATAGTTAATGTTTTTTGTGCCGCCCCCCCTCCCATAACTATTTGACTCGCCTACAATGAAGTGCGCTACGCAAGATAGATAGTTTAAACTCTGGTATCTACGAAAGTTCTGATTTTAATGTCCATTGATGGAATAAAGACTTGCAAAATTTACCCGCCATGTGATAGGAAGTCCCCGCCCCCCCAAACTCAGTAACGTGGTGTTGTTTCTCAAAGCAAGATTAAACCAAAATTGGCAGTCACAGACAAGTGCACCACTTGCTACCTCCTCTTCATCTTACGTTTTAAAGAAAATTGAAACACTTAGGCAGATACTCTTCTGCCCTTACCAAGTTCGCATTTAGTGTCTTTGCTGAACTTGTTCTGCGTAAGAAATAGTAATTGAATGTAATAAGCATGGGTTTAGGTATAACTGTGTGCCTACATAAAATTTCATTGAACCCAAGTCTGCGCTCCCCTCTCTCTTTCCATAATTACGTGCCGGAAGTGAATCATGTTAACTAAAGAGACCAGTTGTGATGATGTATATTTCAACAGATACACGGCTGTTTGTTGAAGTGCCAACGATAATGAATAAATATCAAGGAATCCATACCCTACACTATTTCCTCCCGTCATCGTAAAGAATAGGTGAAAGTCAGTACAACATTTGTGTGCTGGGTCATGAAAGTAAATAATGGCTCTATGCTCCCTATTAAGCCCTGAATAGGTGCCTTCTGTAGAGGTTCCAAAAAAATATTGCGATATTCATTTCGTTCAAATTTTTAACTGTTGGTTAAACCCTCCCGCTAGAAATTATTAATAACCGGTGATAACTGGCAGGAGCCTGTAATTTCGTGGACCACACGAGTTCGTTAAGCCATTACTACAGAGGGTATCTTGCAGGAGCTGTAGGCCATGACAAGCGACGGTAACCTTCCTACCAGGTCGAGTTTTAACATTAACTATACCACCACCAGTACGAAGGTTACGTAGCAAGTTACGATTATAACCAGGTTCCAGAAATCAATAGAAGCTTCAAAGATTGTTGAAAATGAAAAAAAATTCATACTGCTTGACTACTTAACAGAAACGACGTACGTCAGCGAAATTTAACGTGTTTCTATCAAGAAAATAGGGGATGCAGGCGACCTTTGTCTGTTCTGCTCCGTGGCCACTTTCGAAGAGCTCGTTGCATTCACTAACAACACAAAGTGGTTAGCTGTTTACTTTGTTTAACACAGCTGCGGTTTGTTAACCGTGAGGTTGAAAAACGAAAAGTTTTATTTACTACAGTGGATGTACTATTTTATGCAAGCAGTTGTGTACGTATTGTCAAAGCATTGTGTGTGCAAATATTGCGCCTGACGCAACTACACTGTTGTGACGAGTCATGGAATAGCGACAGGCACATATACAGATTGCTGTAGTACCACATACATTAGACGCAAACGGGTAGTTCATTGACGGAACTGTCATTCGTATTCAGACGATTTATGTGACAGCGTTTCCGACGTGATTACGGCCGCACGACGGGGATTAACAGACTTTGAACCCGGAATGGTAGTTGGTGCCAGAAGCAAGGAACGTTCCAGTTCAGAAATCGTTAGAGAATTCAGTATTATTAGACCCACAGTGTTAAGAGTGTGCAGAGAATACCAAATTTCAGACATTACCTCTCACCACGACCGACGCAGTGGCCTATGGCTTTCACCTAACGACCGTGAGCAGCGGCGTTGGCGTAGAAATGTCAGTACTAATAGACAAGCAACACAGCGTTAAGTAACCGCCCAAATAAATGTGGGACGTACGATAAACGTATCAATTAGGACAGTGAGGCAAAAGTTGGTGTTACTAAGCTGTGGCAGCAGACAACCGACGCGACGTCCTTCGCTAACAGTACGACATCGCCTGCAGCGCCTCTCGTGGGTTCGTGACCATACCAGTTGGCCGGTAGATGACTGGAAAACCATGGACTGGTCAGATGAGTCGCGATAGCAGCTGTTAATTAACAGCTGATAGTGTGGCACAGACAACAAAATCATGGATTTCTTCCAGTCCATATGTCACTACCTGAGCCCCCATCTTACTGTTACTCACTCCTGTGAACGGGAACGCGTTATGCAGATCTTGATGCCTCTCGCGTCCATCTAGAAAAGATAACATGAAGATGCCTAAATAATGCGTCGTTGAAAGAAAAGGAAAGAAACATAAAATTGGAACCAAGTTGTCCACAAGACACTGTGCAAGCTGGTGGTGGTTCCATAATAGTGTGGGGGCTGTGTTGACGTGGAATGAACTGAGTCCTCTGATCCATCTGAACCGATCATTGACTGGAAAGGGACAAATTCGGCCACTTGGAGACCATTTTCAGCTATTCACAGACTTCATGTTCCCAAACAACAATTGAAGTTTTATGGATGACAATGCGCCTTGTCGACGGTCCACTGTTGTTCGCGAATGGTTTGAAGAACACCCTGAACAATTCGAGCGAATGATTTGGCCACCCACATCACCCAACATTTATGGGACGTAATCGAGAGGTCAGTTCGTGCACAGAATCCTGCACTGGCAACACTTTCGCAACTGTGGTCATTTACAGAGGTAACGTGCATCAGAGTTGCTGCAAGGGACTTCTAACACTTGATGAGTCCATGCCACGTCGAGTTGGTGCACTCTGACAGGCAAAAGGACGTACGACACGGTATTAGTTCGTATACGGCGATTTTGTCACGTCAGTGTACGACTTAATGAGTGCATTATGACAGCATTTTAAGTTTTTAAATTCAGGCGAAAAATTTAAAATAAAATTTTTGTTCCGTTAGGAAGCCGTTAAGTTACCAACAATTAAGTCTGTCTACCAATAATCTCGTTATTTTTTAAACCATTTGAAGTATAGTATGAAGTCATGTTGGGAAGCACGTCGCGCCATGCTCCATGAAAATTATTCGGAGAATAATACATCACATATTTGGCGTTTTCTATATTGAATGTTTAAAAAAAAATACAATCTTATCCTCCCACTACTACGCCACAAATACATGTACCAAACAATATAATTACATTTATCATGTAAATATAAATCAAGTACCGTTACAGTATCAACAAGTGTCGGCCAAATTAATTTTGGCAGTCTTCTAAAAAACACAGGTGTTTTCGACCACAGAGACCCACATTAGCATCATCATCCACTGAACTGCATGTGGCGTCCCTAAAAATCTATGTATAATCATGCTTTTTCCTACCAGTTTAATGGCTGTGAGGTCACAAACCTAAGTGTATCCCCCTGGGGATAATATGTCCTTTTGCCTCTTGATTGACAGGACGGATTGTCCCCAGGGTGTCATAATACTCTTAGCAGAACAATAGGTTAAGAACCTGTCAATCAAAGGCGAACAGTAGATTTGCCCCTCGATGTATAGTTGCCCCCGATGTAGGAACCTGCAATGTGTGCTGATAGCCCCATTGTCCCACTACTAGTATTTAAATCTCTGAGAAGCGACACTCCTCTACGATGTCATTTGTTATGACTAAATTGATTCTGCCCCTACCGAAGCATCAGCGGTCGTTAATTACTCTACATCTGCTAACTTAGAAAAAAGTGTATTCTTTTAAGGGGATACGAAGCCACGGAACAAGTCATTAGCGTTTGTAAAGAGAATTGCCAAGGGTACTTTCCTTGCAGTATTTAGAGCTATCAACACAGAATACAATGAGTGTTCCACAGGAACTAATGGATTATTAAGTGGGGTAGGAATAAGCAGCTTAATAATGTAAGAGAAAGTCTAGTAAGGTGTTCAGGTTAAATGCAGTTTCTGAAGCTTGCGGATTATGCCACCAGTCACTCTTATGCCAGAAAAAACTTTTTCTGCAAATGTGATCGGTCTTAAGTGAGATCCAGGCGCTGGGTCATTCCGCGGACGCGGTGGTGTAGTGCAGATACAATTTTATGGGCTGATCTGTGGGAAAATGTGGTGGAGTATTCCAGTAGTCACTGGTAGCTGGCGAGCGCATGATGACGTCACTTTGGTTAACGGAATCAGGTATGTTGCGTTACTTCAAGATGGGCCAAGATCGTTCGGTGAACCTGAGAGCGTTGTGGTAATTTACGTTTATCAGAATACAGGCAAGGGGTTTCTCCATCAGCGGATTTCAGAGGTGTTACCGAGAATGTGACTAGATGCGGCGCATTGGCATAACAGGTACGTTGCTGTCTCAACTGTAATTTTGGTATCAGTTTCATTCGGACGCCAGCATTTCTACCAGAACTTGGGGGCAACGCGAGAGGAGCACACCACATGGAGCCACCACCGGCAGGCATGAGATCGAGTCTCCATTGCAGTATAAGCTTCCCGCATTGAGAGCACCTTCCGCCAGAGCGCAGGCTGACTCCATCGGCAAGCCGCATCCCTGCCCAGGAGTAGGCAAGGCGTATCCCGTGCGCGGTAGTCGTCACCGCAGTGTTCATGCACTGCGCCGCACACCGGTGGCTACAGAGACGCAGAGCTGGCTACTCTGGCAAGAGTCTTCCCGCCTTCTTGTGCCACTGACGCAAGGTGTTGTGGCGCTACTCACGTAACGGAATCGTGTGCCACTCACTCAGCTGAGGCGACAGGATAGATGGGCGAGCATTCTGCGCCAGCTGGCTGGACGCCACTTGCCATCTCCCCAGTCACGATCGACGTAGCCCAAACGTACGAGTAATACAGTGTTCATTTGCCAGAAGAGTTTCTGTACGCCTTCACAAGCCTGCTATCCTGTTTGAACTCTCCAGAGATGGCTACAACGCTGTTCAATGGTAACTACGTTGTTGCCGTGCAGAGGCACCAAGTATACGCAGTGTAAACGATCATTATTTAAAATGTACCACACTACTGTGTTGAAGTCGGAAAGAAGAATTTTGTACGAGACACTTGTGTCCTAACTAATCACGAAATTGCGCTGCCACTTCCGCCGGAGGTTCGAGTCTTCCCTCGGGCATGGGTGTGTGTGTTCTTCTTAGCGTTAGTTAGTTTAAGTTAGCTTAAATAGTGTGTAAGTCTAGGGACCGATGACCTAAGCAGTTTGGCCCCTTAGGAATTCATACACATTTGAACATTTTAATAGCGAAAGTACGAGTACGTCAAATTGGCCTACAAAAACTATCTAAGCTACAGCGTAAGCACGTTACGCGAGATTTTCATATTCTCTCGTTCTCTACGTGCAGACTATTAGCTCAGAGAAATATATGAATTGGACCTTTTCCGCGGGAAATTTAATGTAGTTAAATTTTGTATAGAGATGTGTTTTCGCTACGGGCAGAGGTTTTCCAGTATTTAAAAAAAAACTTACAAAAGTGAACTTAGACTCAACCTTCCCAGTCAGAATTTTTACTATGCTGTTCATGGCACTCTACTCTAAAACCGTAAAAAAATTTACAGTTACATGAATTATCCCCATATTTGACCTTTTTTTCAGTCTTCATTGACAGGGCTTTACAGTTACATGAATTATCCCCATATTTGACCTTTTTTTCAGTCTTCATTGACAGGGCTTCATAAACTGTAAAACATACACTTGTATAAATTTTACGAAATACAGTTATAAGTTTTAACAGCGTAAAATTAACAATTAAATTGATTTGTTCGTCTGGTCTTCTGACTACGAAACTACAGTGCCAGTAAGTTAGTTAATCGTTACAGATATTTTAGCATACTATCAATAATATTAGAAACATAATCATCAGCTAAGGTTCATGATCGTCATATTAGTGGTTGTATGCTAAAATATTTGTGATGATTATCTTAACAGCTGCTATCTCCGGCCCTTAGATGGACAACATTAGAATGTTAGTTAAGTCTCGATCGAACTGTCAACGGGATTAACCTTCGCGCAACTTTTACAAAAATCGATTTTCTTTCATTATCCTCCCGACATGTTTGATTTGATGATGTTAACGAAATATTCGACTAAGCAGTCAATAAAGACCAAAAAGGTCGAAAATGAGAAATAATTTAGTCTTAGTTTTTGTACAATGGTAGAAGGGAGTGACATGAACGATACACCAAAAATCCTGACCACTTGTGATATAAGTGCGAGGTAGCGTTTGAAGGTCACTTTTTTAAATTTTTCTTGAATATCTCGGGGAAAGAAAACTGGCGTTCTACGGATCGGAGCGTGGAATGTCAGATCCCTTAATCGGGCAGGTAGGTTAGAAAATTTAAAAAGGGAAATGGATGGGTTAAAATTAGATATAGTGGGAATTAGTGACGTTCGGTGGCAGGAGGAACAAGACTTCTGGTCAGGCGACTACAGGGTTATAAACACAAAATCAAATAGGGGTAATGCAGGATTAGGTTTAATAATGAATAAAAAAATTGGAATGCGGGTAAGCTACTACAAAAAGCATAGTGAACGCATTATTGTGCCCAAGATAGATACGAAGCCCACACCTACTACAGTAGTACAAGTTTATATGCCAACTAGCACTGTAGATGAAGAAATTGATGAAATGCATGATGAGATGAAAGAAATTATTCAGGTAGTGAAGGAAGACGAAAATTTAATAGTCATGGGTGACTGGAATTCGTCAGTAGGAAAAGGGAGAGAAGGAAACATAGTAGGTGAATATGGATTGGGGGGAAGAAATGATGGAGGAAGCCGTCTGGTAGAATTTTGCACAGAGCATAACTGAATCATAGCTAATACTTGGTTCAAGAATCATAAAAGAAGGTTGTATACATGGAAGAATCCTGGAGATACCAAAAGGTATCAGATAGATTACATAATGGTAAGACAGAGATTTAGGAATCAAGTTTTAAATTGTAAGACATTTCCTGGGGCAGATGTGGATTCTGACCACACTCTATTGGTTATGAACTGTAGATTAAAACTGAAGAAACTACAAAAAGGTGATAAATTAAGGAGATGAGACATGGATAGACTGAAAGAACCAGAGGTTGTAGAGTGTTTCAGGGAGAGCATAATGGAACAATTGACAGGAATGGGGGAAAGAAATACAGTAGAAGAAAAATGGGTAGCTTTGAGGGATGAAGTAATGAAGGCAGCAGACGATCAAGTAGGTAAAAAGACGAGGGCTAGTAGAAATCTTTGGGTAACAGAAGAAATATTGAATTTAATTGATGAAAGGAGAAAATATAAAAACGCAGTAAACGAAGCAGGCAAAAAGGAATACAAACGTCTCAAAAATGAGATCGACAGGAAGTGCAAAATGGCTAAGCAGGGATGGCTAGAGGACAAATGTAAGGATGTAGAGGCTTATCTCACTAGGGAAAGATAGATACTGCCTACAGGAAAATTAAAGAGACCTTTGGAGAGAAGAGACCCATTTGTATAAATATCAAGAGCTCAGATGGAAACCCAGTTCTAAGCAAAGAAGGGAAGGCGGAAAGGTGGAAGTAGTATATAGAGGGTTTATACATGGGCGATGTACTTGAGGACAATATTATGGAAATGGAAGAGGATGTAGATGAAGACGAAATGGGAGATAAGATACTCCGTGAAGAGTTTGACCGAGCACTGAAAGACCTGAGTCGAAACAAGGCCCCGGGAGTAGACAACATTCCATTAGAACTACTGACGGCCTAGGGAGAGCCAGTCATGACAAAACTCTACCATCTGGTGAGCAAGATGTATGAGACAGGCGAAATACCCACAGACTTCAGGAAGGATATAATAATTCCAATCCCAAAGAAAGCAGGTGTTGACAGATGTGAAAATTACCGAACTATCAGTTTAATAAGTCACGGGTGCAAAATACTAAGGCTAATTCTTTACAGACGAATGGAAAAACTGGTAGAAGCGGACCTCGGGGAAGATCAGTTTGGATTCCGTAGAAATTTTGGAACACGTGAGCAATACCTTACGACTTATCTTAGAAGAAAGATTAATAAAAGGCAGACCTACGTTTCTAGCATTTGTAGACTTAGAGAAAGCTTTTGAAAATGTTAACTGGAATACTCTCTTTCATATTCTGAAGGTGGCAGGGGTAAATACAGGGAGCGTAAGGTTATTTACAATTTGTACAGAAACCAGATGGCAGTTATAAGAGTCGAGAGGCATGAAAGGGAAGCAGTGGTTGGGAAGGGAGTGAGACAGGGTTGTAGCCTCTCCCCGATGTTATTCAATCTGTAAGTTGAACAAGCAGCAAAGGAAACAAAAGAAAAATTCGGAGTAGGTATTAAAATCCAGGGAGAATAAATAAAAACTTTGAGGTTCGCCGATGACATTGTAATTCTGTCAGAGACGGAATGGACAGTGTCTTGAAAGGAGGATATAAGATGAACATCAACAAAAGCAAAACGAGGATAATGGAATGCAGTCAAATTAAATCGGGTGATGCTGAGGGAATTAGATTAGGAAATGAGACATTTAAAGTAGTAAAGGAGTTTTGCTATTTATAACTGATGATGGTCGAAGTGGAGAGGATATAAAATGTAGAGTGGCAATGGCAAGGAAATCGTTTCTGAAGAAAAGAAATTTGTTAACATCGAGTATAGATTTAAGTATCAGGATGTCGTTTCTGAAAGTATTTGTATGGAGTGTAGCCTTATATGGAAGTGAAACATGGACGATAACTAGTTTGGACAAGAAGAGAATAGAAGCTTTTGAAATGTGGTGCTACAGAAGAATGCTGAATATTAGATGGGTGGATCACATAACTAGTGAGGAGGTATTGAATAGAATTGGGGAGAAGAGGAGTCTGTGGCACAACTTGACAAAAAGAAGGGACCGGTTGGTAGGACATGTCTTGAGGCATCAAGGGATCACAAATTTAGCATTGGAGGGCAGCGTGGAGGGTAAAATCGTAGAGGGAGACCAAGAGATGAATACACTAAGCAGATTCAGAAGGATGTAGGTTGCAGTAAGTACTGGGAGATGAAGATGCTTGCACAGGATAGAGTAGCATGGAGAGCTGCATCAAACCAGTCTCAGGACTGAAGACGACAATAACAACAATCTCGGAAATCGCAGGTCCCGGCCCAAAACTGTTCCACTACAAAATTAAGCTACATGCAAAAAAGGTCCTATTCATTTTTTCTCTAGGGCTAATGGTTTGCCCGTAGACAACGAGGGAATGTGAAAATCTCCTGCATCGCGCATGTGTTGTATTTAGGCCCTTTTGTAGGCCAATTTGAGGTAGTTTCCCGACTGTCATGTATAAATGTGTTCGTTCCCTCTTACATTACACCATACGTTGAAAACAGTTGTAATCTACACTCTGCATATTGCGGTGCGTTTGTCCGTAAATATAGGGTACGTAAGTTGCAGACTGAATAATTACCGGATCCCAGTGAATTGTAATAGTTCTTGCACACATTAAAAGGCGGAGACAGGAGTACATCATCTTACAGGAGTGAGCCTAATGTCATCTAAGTGCTGATCACGTGAAGCGTCTAATCAGAATTTATAAAGACTATGCAAAACACTAATGCTTCGTGAATCTCTTAGAAATACCATAAAGCGAATGAACCAACTGTTTGTAATATTAGTTGCTCATAGAAGTGGACGTTCCGAAAAACAATTTACATAACTGTTACGTCTGGACATTTGAGGTATGGTGACGATCAGAATACGTCGGAAACTTCTCAACGACCGTTCAGAGCCGTTTGTTATCTACTTGAGTTTCGTTCCGTCATGCTTGGACAAGAGTAATAACTTTGTGATGTCATTCAGATTTAGATCGTCGCTGTACATTTTATTGTGTTGGACTCTCATGTTATGTTTATTTCAGCTTTTAAGCGACTGTCTTAATCGAAGTTAAAAGAGACAGTTACTTGCTGAACAACAAAATGAAATTTTGCTTTCTGCGGAAAAGGCACTCACTTTGTACACCGTGTGCAGTAATATGAGTATGGCTACATTTCCCTCATTCGGTACGATTCTAGATGAAATTCAAATAAGCGCTTTTCTCGGGACGTAATTCATTCAACGTCGAGCTTGTAGTTGCGGAAAGAGAAGATGAGAGTCCGTAATAACTTCTGCCGAACGCAATTCCACCGAGTCTCTGCTCTAGTCAGATGCGAGTGAGTCTGAACAGGAAGCGGGAAAGGGCCGTTGTTGTAAGGGATGACCACAAATTTGAAGTGCAGTCAGAGCGTATGTCGTCGTTATTAAGTTCATCATAAGGAGACAGAAAAGAATGTTTTAATTAAGGAAGTTTTAATTAACCGCAGGTCGAGTCTGAGATTTAATTCTTCCGCTCCCCTTAACGAGTCTCCCTTTCTCAGACAGTGTGAAGATGTCGCTGAATAATACGATTCAAATGTTTTGAGGGGTAAAATGAAAAATCAGGAGGAATTTAGCTGTAATCATACCAGAACCGTAGAAAGCGTTGCATACGAACTGAAAGCAGCCCAGAATATGTTTTGTGAGGCTCGTCTATGAGAAGGAAAGTCATCGGAATACTAGATAGTGCGTGGATGATGTTGCGACAGAAACTTTTGTGTCTGAAATATTTTCATTATATTTGTCATTTTGTAAAGAGAATTTTATCTACAGGTCCGTTGATAATAAGGTAATTTCTTGGAAACAACAGCTCCGCAGGTACACTTTCTTACTTTATTTTTTATTTGCTTGTTCTCTACAACTTTTGGGTCGCAGCTCCATTATGGAGAGCTCCTACGTAAAGATAATACATAAGGAGTAATTATTGACCGATGAAAGAAGGAAGAGCAAGACTGTTCAGGAGGAGACAGGTATGATGCAAAATAAGTCACTTAGGATTGAAATAAATAGGAAGTAGAGAAAACCGAGGCGAAATGGCTGGAAAGAATTCTGAACAAATCGAAGAAGAAATTATCTTTGGACACAGTGACTCAGCATACAGAAAAGTCAAAACAACCTTTGGTGAAATTAAAGACAAGGGCGGTATCATTAAGAGTGCAAATGCGAATTCCACTGTTAAGTACATAAGAGACAACAGGCAGGTGGAAAGAGTAAACTGTAGGTCTATGTTAGGGCAAGGAACTGCCTGATGACCTGACAGAACAAGAAATTTGAGTCGCTCTGGAGGAAATCAGAGGTCAAGTATTCGAATGAGAATCTAAATGAGTTTGGAGGACTGGAGATCAAATAAGGCAGAAGATATAGATAAAATCTCATCGAAATTTATAAAACCACTGGTGGAAGTGGAAACTAAACAACTATTCTCTTGATATGTAGAACTATGAGACAAGCGACATACCAATAGAATTTCCGAAAAATATCATCCAAACAATTCCGTAGGTACGAAAACCAGGTAAGTAGAAAACTGTCCCACAACCAGCTTAACAGTTTTAGCATCCAAGTTGTTGACCAGAATAATATGCAGAGGAATGGAAAAGAAAACTCAGAATCTGTTAGGTGACGGTCAGTTTGGTTTTAGGGTTGGTAAAGAAACCAGGGAAGCAGTTCTGACGTTTTGCTTGATAATGGAAGTAATTTTGAAGAAAAATAAGGAAGAGATTATATGATTTGTCGACCTGGAAAAAGCTTTTGACAGTGTAAAACTGTGCAAGATTTTCGAAATTCTTAGAACAACAGGAGAAGGATATAGGGGAAGTCGGATAATATACAATACGCACAAGAACCACGAGGTATCCATGTGATTGAAAAACCAAGAATGAAGCGACCCAAATAAAAATAACGTGAGGCAGCGATACTGTCTTACGACCCTATTGTTCAATGTGTACATATGTCAGTAGAAGAAAGATTGAAGAAGGTGATTGAAATTCAGTGTTTAAGGATATCCAGGATAAGATTGATAAAATTCACTGACGACATTACTGTACTCAGCAAAAGTTAAGAAGAATTAGAGAACCTGTTGAATGGAATAAATAGTGTAATGGGGACAGAATATGGACTGAGAGTGAGAACGACGAAAGTAATGAGAATCAGCAGAAATGAGAACTGTGACGGTGCAATTGCGACTCTGGAATTAAGAGGTTGGTACAAGAAAGGAACTCGTGGCGAACAGCAAGAAGTCACAAGATTTATGAAAAACAGAGTAATATATCCCAGCATGAAGGCACAAATTATGGTCAATTGCAATAGAACTTCATTATCTGCTATTAATTTCAGTAATACATAATAGGACATTAATCTCTACACAGCATAAAATATAGTTTAAGTTATACATAACGTAATATGGTAAGCAGATAGCTGTATTTCATCACATAAATAAAAATGGATGATGTACTGACGCAGTAAAACTGCCAATAAGAAATACTGATAATACACCACATAATCTAAATAAAATCTGTAATCAACAAATGTTGTTTAGAGCATACCATAATATCTCATGGGCAGCTGTCTGATGCAACTGTAAAAAGCAGGGAATGAATCTTTTAATCACGCCTAACATTAAGTACAAGACGGGATAGTATGATTAAGAGGAGTGTTTATAAAGGAATGCGGTTCCCTAAGAACGAGAAGATTATGGGAAATAACAGTGTCTTTGAAACTTCGTGGCAGATTAAAACTGTGTGCCGAACCGAGACTCGAACTCGAGCCCTTTGCCTTTCGCGGAAAAGTGCTCTACCATCTGAGCTACAGGTTCGCAGAAGAACTTCTGTAAAGTATGGAAGGTAGGAGACGAGGTAATGGCAGAAGTAAAGCTGTGAGGGCGGGGCGTGAGTCGTGCTCTCCGCTGTAGAGGGAAAATCTCATTCTGGAAACAGTGTCTATCTTTGAAATGCACGAAAACACCTATCAGTTAAATTTCTGCTCAGAACAATGTATAATGGCTATGTACGAGGATTGAAAATTAAATAGTGGCAACTATTTATTCACAACCGAGACAATAGAGTTATATGTTTGTAACTGATACTGTCCTTCAAAGTAGTTCAAAAATGGTTCAAATGGCTCTGAGCACTATGGGACTTAACATCTGTGGTCATCAGTCCCCTAGAACTTAGAACAACTTAAACCTAACTAACCTAAGGACATCACACACATCCATGCCCGAGGCAGGATTCGAGCCTGCGACCGTAGCAGTCGCGCGGTTCTGGACTGAGCGCCTAGAACCACTAGACCACCGTGTCCGGCTTCAAAGTAGTCTTCAGCGTTGTGTAGAACCAGTTGCCAGCGATGTGGAAGGCGTAGAATACCTTTAGCAGAGCCTGTTATGTTGATGGTGCGAATGGAGCGGTCTACTGCCTGTGGAATCTCTGGAATATTTCTGAAGCGAATGCCACGAAGTGGTTCCTTCATCTTCGTAATTGTTCGTTTTCCATGTGGTCTAGGGTGCCTTGCCACGGTTCGGGCGGCACCTCCCCGTAAGAGGTTCGAGCCCTCCCTCGGGCATGTGTGTGTGTGTGTGTGTGTGTGTGTGTGTGTGTGTGTGTGTGTGTGTGTGTGTGTTGTCCTTAGCGTAAGTTAGTTTCAGTTAGATTAAATAGGGACAGTTTGGTCCCATATTTATTTATGCATGGTGATACAAGCTGTACGGCGTACAGCACCATTTGCTAGCAGCTTTTGTAACTACTATTTCGAAACTTCTGTTTAAAATTCGTCCAGCTTTCTTATATTGAATTTATTTTCATTATATTTAGTTTTTAAATCAGGGAGTTATTCATTAGACATCCTGTAGGTAACACTTTGAGATCAGAAGTAAAATGTAATTTGATTTTTTTTCGGGCACCTTCAGCAATGCAATGTTCCGCCTAACCGCTCTCTAATTCCACCAGAATGACATGAGTGGCAGTCGACGAACGTGAAGCTGCTCCGCCATTGAGTGAGATGCGCGTTCCTTAGACACAGCGTCGTGCAGTCTACGTGAGTGATGACGACATTCGAGCGGTAATGAATTTGTACGACTCTCCATTTGCAGTGTCTCGTGGAGCGCATACCACGGCGCTCCGTCATAGTTATTAGCGCGTAAGTGGATCCACACAATACTGGGTAAGTATTTAACTCAGCTGTTCATTAGTGTACTTTGATGGGTTCGACTATGCCGCCATCGTCGACAAGTAATTCTTGTTCTGGTGATGTTAAGAAATGCTGTCGTAATGTTGCACAAAAGTAGTAACTGTGAAACGTCGTTCGCCGCCGAAATAGCTACATGTAAAAAGATATGTGATTGCACACCTGCAACTGACCTTGTAAAAGCAGAGAAATACATACGAATTGTACGTGAAACGCTGAAAAATATCATGATACTTGAGTATGCTTTGGTACATGCTCTTGTTGATTAAAATTTTGCCACTTTAGTCACACTCGATGTCGTAAACAGAACATTTTTTTCCTATTGTCGACAATTAGCCAGCCGTGGTGGACGAGCGGTTCTAGGCGCTTCAGTCGGGAACCGCGCGATCGTCGCGAGCGCAGGTTCGAATCCTGCCTCGGGCATGGATGTATGTGATGTCCTTAGGTTAGTAAGGTTCAAAAATGGCTCTGAGCACTATGGGACTTAACAACTATGGTCATCAGTCCCTTGAACTTAGAACTACTTAAACCTAACTAACCTAAGGACATCACACAACACCCATTCATCACGAGGCAGAGTAACGTTCAAGTAGCTC
Organism: Schistocerca gregaria; assembly: GCF_023897955.1. Taxonomy (NCBI): domain Eukaryota; kingdom Metazoa; phylum Arthropoda; class Insecta; order Orthoptera; family Acrididae; genus Schistocerca; species Schistocerca gregaria. The sequence goes on from NC_064921.1 coordinate 584,988,245, forward strand.
CAAGTTATAGGGGACTGATGACCTCAGATGTTAAGTCCCATAGTGCTCAGAGCCATTTGAAGCATTTTTTTTTCGACAATCCAATAGACGTTACACGTCTGTGTTTCTCCGCATTCGCAGTTGGTGGCATCCACAGGGAAGTACCATTTCGGAGATTACTCCAGTATCTTTCACCTCCAGAATAGAGATGTTTGAGTGACCTCCATAAAATTGAATTCTGTTCATTCTCATATGCGAGATGCCAGATAGAGCTATTCTCATTTCGAGAAATCCACAGCTGTTTCCTTGCAGTAGCTACTGCCGTTTGCAAGACTTAGGTGGTCTTGATAAAACTCCCACTGAATCTCAACCTTGAGGCTACTGGAACGTGCTCATGAAATCGATGGTTTCTCTCATGAACCTCATTTGCCCTCTCTGAATTGGGAAGTACTTCATGAGAAATATCTGTTGGTGATACGCCAATGGTCTGAGAGAGTTTTACAAGTGGCGCAAGTTTAAGACAACCCGCAATATGCCTATAAGTTTCATTCAGTGCCTTGCAACTATGTGTAGCACCGCCACTACTTTCCGGCGCTACTGAGTAAAATAGAAACACTGCCCAGGCTGTTGCAAAAGCCATGGAAGCTGGCAAAAAGTTCAGATGTCAAATGTGTGTGAAATCTTATGGGCCTTAATTGCTATGGTCATCAGTCCCTAAGCTTACACACTACTTAGCCTAAATTATCCTAAGGACAAACACACACATGCACACGCCCATGCCCGAGTGAGGACTATAACGTCCGCGGGACCACACGCACAGTCCGTGGCTGCAGCGCCCCAGACCGCTCGGCTAATCCCGCGCGGCGAAGCTGGTGACCGAACCACCAACATTATGTCAGCTGCAGCAACATCATGGGGCGATTTCCACACAGTGGGCCGAGCCACGAACCAGAAACTCAGTAATCTCAATACTAGCGAAAGATGAGGTGACTGCAGCATTGGCATATTGGTTACTGTATCTACAAGCTACGGGGGTGTGTTGCTTCACATAGCTGGAGGTGGTGCTTCGGCAAAAGTGGTCATATTCTGGCAGCACCATCTAAGAAGGGTGGTCTACACTAGGTGAAGGGGTGATGTTGTTCTGCAAGCAACTACCATAAGACTTTACTTCCGTCAGTAACAGGCCTACTGATGATTCTAAGTCCACCACCATGGACCTAGCACCGTATAGCTGGTGGCCACTGCTGCTCTCCCCCAAGCCACAGCCTGTGTTCTTTCATGGTAGCTACTCTAATCTGCTGCTCGAGTCAGTGCAATGTAGCTGCTTAACCACTTAACTTGGGGGCTCATTGTGTACGCCTCCACTCAGAAGGAGGGCTGTCTTCCTGCATAACAATCACGCACGTCTGGTGGACTGCCTTGAGCTGCAGATCTGTGCCCAGATGGTACACACGCTGTTGCGGCATGAGCCAGCCTTCCAGCGTAGCTGCTGGCGTCACACAGGCTGCTGGCCGCCTGTTGCATCAGCACCGCAGCATTCACCGTAGGCTGCACACACGCACGGGGGCGTTGTCACAGCAGGGCGCCACAATGTCCTCCATTAAAACAAATAACTAACAATGATGTTTCCTTCAGCAACGATTGGTCATCATGTTGGCAACAACCCACCACCTCAGCTCAACCCTGTCACTGTAGTGGCCATCCACCCCAGGGTTCTACATGTGTTTGAGTTGGTGGATTTGTATCAGGCTGGGCACGCATACTCTGCAGCACTGTAAAATGTTGCTAGTACCATCGTTCTCAAGGTATGTGATCGATAAATTTGCCATTAATGAGTTATAGCAGCAGACGACGAACGACGGGAGTGCCTTTGCTAACAGCACGACATCGCCTGCAGCGCTTCTCCTGGGCTCGTGATCATATCTGATGGACCCTATACGACTGAAAAACCGTCGCCTGATCGGATGAATCCCATTTTCAGTTGGTAACAGCTGATGATAGGGTTCGAGTGTGGTGCAGCCTTGGACCGAAGTTGTCAATAAGGCACTTTGCAAGGTGGGGCTGTGTCGACGTGGATTGGACTGATCCTCTGGTCCAACTGAATCATTGACTGGACACTGAACTGTTTGTTGCCACTCGTGGTCTTCATGTTCCCAAACAACGATGGATTTTTTACGGATGATAATGCGCCATCTCACCGTGGTTTAGTACTCTTGCAAAGGCCTCTGAACGAATCGTTGAGTCCATGTCACCTCGAGATGCTGCACTATTCTGGGAAAAAGATAGTCCAACATGATACTAGAAGGTATCTTATCACTTTTGTCGCCTCATTATAGTTAACAGAGTTTTCCCAAGGCATATATTTCGTCTAAAACCGAACAGCCTACCTCCACAAGTGGACTGCATTGTAGCAACAATTTCGTCTCCTATTTGAAATATCTAGAATCAACAGTGGAACTTGCGATTTACCGTATCACAGAGAGATGACTCCATCAAAATTAAGAATAAATGGTACAGAAGTTTTTCTCGCATGTGCCGAGTTTCCTAGATATGATGACTGACCCCTCTCTGTCTCTCTCCCCTCCCCTTTCTTTCCCCATGTCTGCTAGTTTTAAAATCTTGGTGACACGTAAATTCAACCTTCGATTCTTTCTTTCAACATATTTCTCATTTTCTTGCTAAGTGGTTTATTCTGCACTGTTTGACAGAAAAAAATTATAAATATAAATAAACAGCATAAAAATATGGTTACTCCGCGGTATCAATTTATTTAGTTAACCAGCTACCATCAAAAAATCTGTACCACATAGTTTTTATAGAGGAAACAGAGAAAATCCAAAGAATAGCAGGTTCCTTTAGTGAGTGTGAAAGCAACATGGAGATGTTTAGACAACTCAAGTTGGCAACATGGTCTGATTTACTGTCAGAGAACCGAGCGCGTACGTTCCTAGAAGTGACAAACAACATATTGCTTCCCCTTACGTACATCTCGCGAAAATATCATGAAGGTAAAATAATGGAGATTCGAGTTCAAACGGAGGCTTACTCACAGTCGTTCTACCAGCGGATCACTAGCATCCTGGAACAGGGAAGAAGGAAGTGACAGCTACACAGACTGTCCTCTGGCACACACCATGGCATGGCATGTGGACTGTACATGTGGCTGTAACTGACTGTCGCAGTACTGGTGTATTACTTTCAAGAAGATATCACACATGGGGTGTGAGATACAGAGAGTAAATTATATTCGTGACCGTTGAATTATAATACAATTATTTTTATAAAGTTCTTTGTAATATCAATATTTACATAAAATTTAATTATTTCAAATGGAGTTTCACAGCTTAATCAAGCAAATGCTTTTTATAGATGACAAACAATACTAACTTGTTGGAAACGCGCTGCTGCTACGGTCGCAGGTTCGAATCCTGCCTTGGGCATGGATGTGTGTGATGTCGTTACGTTAGTTACATTTAGGTAGTTCTAGGTCTAGGGGACTGATGACCTCAGATGTTAAGTCCCATAGTGCTCCGAACCATTTGAACTAACTTATTGTTTCACGTTACTTAAGGATTATATATTTCCTGAGCAAATACATAAACTGCGGTATAACAAACAGTGTAAAACCAAGAGAGTGATGTACCAGGACGACTGTTCCTATTTAAAAGTGATTAGTCTTTATTATATAACATTGTAGAATATTTTGTAAAAAGTATGTTAACAAGACAATCGGAAGAAAGTTAGCAAGATTTTCTTTTGATTATTCTTCTATAACAACGTATTTTGAACTTACTGAAAAAATTAACGGTCTTGAGGACCTGAATTATTAACTCAGAACTACAAAATTTGTAAATATCGTATAAGATGCTGTAGATACTGTTTTTGAAGATAAAAATTCCATTAATTTTCAAGAAAGGATATCAATGTTAGTCCAAGATTCTGAAATTCTCGTGGAATGGTATTTTCAATATATGTCCAAGCTTTTTCTACTGAACTATTTGATCTTGATAATTCGGTGCATTTTCGGGCAGAATGCACCGTCTTTCAATCAAATTATAGTATGCTATGGCTGGTTGTTCTGTCATTCGTTTAACTGAATTTAATGTAGTTTTAACTACACTATGAAAATTGTATGACGATGCTTACATTCTTCGACGTTTTAACCGCATTCGTTTCTTACTACAGAAAGTTTTGTAAATTCAAATAATATATAATACTGTCATGTTCTGACGGTTATGTAATTGTCCAAAACTTTTATTTCTTGATCGCAGTGCATGGGACTGTAAAACAAGCAGTTTTATATAGGATACTTGGAGTTTGCAGACAATGCAACATTGAAATTAGTCACTAATAACCTGTGTTGTTTATTTAAAAGTCCAGGCGGGTCAGAGAAATATCATACAGCGACTTTTTTATAACTCTTCGTTTCTGTTTACGTTACTCATCGTACTGCGATTTGTTGACATATAATTAGAATATCATGCTACCTATTACGATACAAACGATGCCTTTCATTTGTTGCTTTGAATCGCGGAAGATAATTCCATTATATGGCCTCTTGGTCGATTTCAAAGTAATATTTCACAGCAAAGTATCCTGATTAAATTTTATTGCAATGGATACCAGTACCGAATGCATCTCTGCACAACTAAAATGTGTCATAGCTAGTCTTAAGGCTTTTCTGGAATCTTGCAACCAGAAGCATCTAATATAATTACCTGTAATAAGAGCTATAAACATTGATGTGTGTTCCTGCAAAGTGTAACATCCGTATGTACAGACTTTACTTCAGCTAAACAGAGGATCAAAAATTTTGATATTGTAGAGATTATTATTCTGAAACAAACGTAAATGGGTAATTCTTCAAATTTTTCTTTAAGAAATCGATTATGGCAATGATGGATGCTCTCATAAACACAAAGCAGTAAATCTTTATATTATACAAATAACAATAAACAGAATAGTAATTCTGAAACAAAAATTAATTAGTTATATAAGAGCGACATTCCACAGGAAATCTGTAGTGAGGAAGCTTGCAGCTGTCGTTCATCCCTCTTCTTCCCCGATAACTCTGGATTAAAACTTGAAGAAGTAACTGTCTTTGTTGATGACGTCTTCTTCGCTTTTGTATACAAAGCTTTAGATTGTGGAAAGGTTTTCGGTGTATTAAGCACATTACTGAAGTCTTCCTTGTGAAAGCCGCTCTGTAGATAAAGTTTAGCAACTCAGAGCTCAAGTTATAACTCAAGACTTCTGCCAGTGATTAAGCAGCAGAGGAAGGGGAACAGAAAATTAATGCTGCTGGTGCAGCAGTCGTCCCAGAGATGCTATAATTCTTCCTAGCTTATTAACGCAACTGCAAACACTTAGCGGCGTCTACGGTAAACAATGTGCCATTTTATGGCGAATAATGTAGCAACTTATGGACAAGAGAAGATTCCAGCAGAAACTGGGCTTTCACAATAATGAGTGGACTAGAAAATATTATTCGGCATACAGTGAACAGTTGAAGATAGTATGTAGTTCCTTTCAGTTTAATTTGACTACATTCATGCAGGATCGCTACCCTTACACATCTATTATGTATGTGAGGTACAACTTAAGTAAAGTTTGTTGAGAACGTGAGACGTGACTGCTGACTGTAGTATAAAGGACCCGCAGGTTGTAAGGTTCTCATAAGTTTTCTGCTATTGTAAATATTTCACCTTTTCCGTACTGGGACAAAGAGGAATTAAAGCACTACTTGTGTTGTAAATAAGATCCTTGACTGTGTGTTTAGTTTTATCTTTGGAGCAGTGTTATTTGATGCTTAATAGCGTGCAGCTGAATTTTTCAAAGAATGAGATATTTTTTTCTGTGAATATGGGAGAAGCTATCCATAATCTTTATTATGGAGATGTAAACTGACGTATAATGCATTCTTGTTCATTTTATTCATAGAGAAGATTTTCCAGGAATTTTAAAGGTATGTTTGAAGTGTCCGTGTAATGATAGAATCTTGTAATCTTTAGAGTCTTTTTATGTTGTGCAATATTTTTGACAATAATTAGAACGTATAATTCCTCAAAAATGATTTTATTTAAAGCAAAACCCACCTCCATGATTCATGGTAAAGTTTTGAATTTTTATTGTGTGTCCATTGTACCTTACGCCTCACGAACCAACAGACTGTTTCTGACAAAAAGAATTTATAATAGATTATTTTTAGCTGATGCAGCTGCTGATTTGTATTTGCTTTCGAGAAGATCAGTACTCAAGACACAAAAACAGCATGCAGAGCAAGAGGCAGATACCATTTTGCAATTTTGTGCAAACAGTGTGTGGTCAGGGCTCTCAGGTTTCGTGCTAGCTATTTCATTATTTACAGTTAACAGTATTAGTAATTTCAAACAGTTGCTTCCTTCCGTCTAGAACAGTATTTTTTTGTCGATATTCTTAGTGTAGCACTGCACTTCATATCATACATTGTTCATAATGTGCTTAGTTACTGAGTTTTAGTTACATAGTTTTCACTGAGCACAGTTTCTGTAGGCATTTATATAGATGCGTTTTCATTATTTCAAATTTTGCATTTCATGAAGTTTAAAGTTTTAGTTCACATTGTTCACATGCGCAACAGAAAGCCAACCACCAGTCAGCTTTGTTCATCAAGTGAATGCGTTATCATAAGAACACGTTACATCAGGGGAAAGGTTGGGAAATCAATGTATTTTGTTTTCTTACACACAGACAATTATGTTTTATAGAAAGCATACAAGGGTACTAGCCTGTTTCCAATAGTCTGTTAGGTGCAAAAAATAATGAATAAGCAAATATATGAGATCGAACATGTGTAACATAGAGTAGCGAAAGACAATTACAGTTTGTTGTTCGTGTAGTAATATTCGTAGAAAGTAATGAAAATGAAATGTTGCACGCCGTTTTGATACTTGAGAACGAACATGCCAGTACACATAGTTGTAATTTAGAAAACTTTGATATCAGCTCTTGCTTTCCTTTCGTTATGACATTGAATTAATGCCACAAGATGACACAGAGGTGTTGCGTTCGAAACAAACCACTTGCAGCAAAACACTGAGTAAGGATCCCGTTGATAGAAAACTTCATTTGGATACGAAACAAACTCTTCGATTATAAAGGATGTAAGCGATATTCCGGATTAAGATATCTCCGTTATGACGCAGAAAAGGTGTGTATATGTTGCGGCAAATGATGACGTGGATTAACAAATAACGCATTCTACAAGCTATTGCCTAGAGACTAAAGGATTAACTCATGATAACTTTATAATTGCTTTCTTGCAGTTGGCTATGTGACAGTTACAGCTACGTCTACACTCGCTTCAGTACTCCACTAATCACGCGACGTGATTTTTATTGGATCATATATTAGGTTTTTTTAGCGCTCCTCAACGGATCGGTGAAATATTCTTAACATATGATCCAAGAAAAAGTGCGTCATGTCCTTAGGAGAGCACGGAAGGGAATGGAATGGACATTGCCTAATTACCTCTGTTGGAGCTGCTGTTTTCTCAATTCTGTCTGCACCAAATACACGGCACTGATATGCAGCGTGCTGAGTGCTATTTCTAATTCTCCCTTAAAAACGGATCTTTAAGTTTTATAATGTGGTTTGACGTGAGTTGTAGGGTGTCTTCCTTAGAGTGTCTGCACTGCCCCACAAAATAAAGTAGAGCAGCCAGAAGGGGGAGAAGAAAAGAAATGTGATGGCATTTCAGTGGTTACAAAATCGAATCGAATTTACTAATAACTTGCCAGTATGAACCACTTTATCAGTACGATGTCCCACCCCGTCTGCCCTTGAAGCTTTCACTGATTCAGTAGGGAACAGTGCGGTAACGCCGACGTACTTTCTTCTGGGGTAAGTAGACCCACTGAAAGGATACAGTATCGCCCGACATTGAAAATAGGTACAACATTCTTCGTTATTCTTGTCAGAACAACATATTTTTTGTAGTAATAACTCAATTTCACTTAATACACAGGAGACGGATACCAGTGTAGGAAAGAATGACAATTTATTTATTTAATTGATCACATGTGCACTCCCACAAAATAAATCCCTACATCCAATTTGGTGAGGTATGTGTAATGAATGAATGTATGGTCGTCTGCTAACCGCAGATAGTGAATGTGCAATATATGATCATCTTTGAGACGGTCCTTTGGTCATCTTTGGTGGAACCACAGAGATGAAATCTACCTGAGCTTTGAGCGCCTGAAATGTGGCTGACCAATACGGTAGCAAGGTGCTCCCCCACTTCAACAGAGGTGCGAGATGACCTGAAGAACGGCCATGTTTCAGCATTCTGGCGCTGGATCTTCTGTTGGTAAGATCTGTCTTAGGTGTGCTCCGTAAAGAATAGAATGTTATGCATGTGGAATACTTAAGAGTAGTTTGGAATAATAATTTCTCTATTTCAGGAACTTTTGTGGGGAGAACTAAATGTCAGGCAGGTAATATTAAGGGGATCGTAGTAACCTTCGGAAGTGACCAACGGTCACAATGAAACCAGCTGTAGCTATAGGTTGAAATACTTCCGAGTGCTAAAGTGAAGCTGAACTACTGGCGTGTGTACTATAAGTTGGAAATATTTAAAAAAAATCGCGTGTGCAGGACTTGAAATTAGAGACGAGTACTTCCACGTGGTGAGTACTATGTGAGTCTCAATCTGAGTGTGAGACAAAGGATAAAGAGAAGTACTCGTCCTTGCTATCAGTTGAGGACTCGCGTGTGTGACGAATATGTTCTTCATATTACTTTGCGTGTTATGTTTCCGTGTGACGCTTGATTCAAACTATAATACTCTGAGAGTGAAGCAAGGTGAGTCAGCTGTCTATCCAGCAACGCCACTTGGCTTGCATTGCACAGGAAGACGTGCATATGTCCTCCAGAGTTCATAGTAGGAAAGAAAAAATAGGAAGTGGGGAAGTGTCGTGTGAAACTGGTATGAATACTAACTGAATTGGGAAAGTTGAAAATGATGTGATTATGACGTTGTGACTATTCCTTGTGTTGTATTCCATGTTGCCAGTGTGGTGTATTTCATGTAATTTAAGTATGTGTGGTTTGCTTGGGGGAGTAGCAAGATAGTTTCAGAGGCAGTGGGTTATGCATGTTCCTTTTTGTACAGCTCGGCCTGGTGGAAATTTTCGTGATGTCGAAGTGCACTGTAGTGTTAGATAATTACCTAGTGAAAAGAAAAAGATCGGTGGCCTTTCCTTCGAATAGTATGTTGTCATGATATCCAGAATTTATAATGCGTACGCCATTCATATTCAGTGCGATGGCCACGTGCTGATAGAAGCCGTTAAACAAGAAAGAAAATGTGGTATTGCCAGTGCGTAGTTAACAGTCAGAGTTGTGTAAATTACTAATAGTCAGATGTGCGTTATCCGTTTCCGTTGGGTAATATTCAAACAGGAGAATAATTTGTAACTTAATTGTGAGTACTGAAGCTCATGTTACTCGATAAATAAGAATGAATCCACTCGCTTGGCAGACCACTCATCTTGCAGGTCTGACTGCTTGATGCCACAGTACGAGCAAGGCATAAGGGTGCCTCTCACCGCAACTGTTGCATGTGATCCTTCATATCATGGATATTGACAGTGGAACACAATTGACGTCCGAGCTGGTACCACAAATGCTTTATCGGGGGCAGATCTGGCGGTCTTGCTGACCACCAGCAGACATTTCATAGGGACCTTGCCATCTGTGAATGAGCACTGAGAAGTGGCACCGCAGTATTGTCGCGTGGTAGGTGACACATGAGGTCGCACGATGTCCGTGACGTACCATTGTGTCGCCACAGTTACACTAACAGCCGTGACCTCACGTTGTACTCGATGTTATCCTATACAGTGATGCCAGGAGTAGCACTACAATGCCTCACCAAAACAATGAACTATCGAGATCCTTCGTAGGTCGTCATCATACTCTCTGACGTCTGTCACACAGGGTGGTGCAGAACACAACGCGACGCTATTCATCAGCAGTCAGTTCTTCCCTGTCGCGGTGCTACTGCAAACGTAACTGTTTGTGTTGTGGTGTTAACAACAGTCCGGACTTTTGTGCAGTGCGAGTCAGTTAATTGTTCAGCGTGGCTTTCGTACTAGGTATGGTGTGGATCCTCCTACAGCACAGAGCATTAGTCCATGGCATAAACAATTCCGAGAAACAGGTTGTTTGTATAAAGACAAATCGCCGGACCGTCCCCGAGTGTCTGACACAGACGGTGAACGCGTCCGCCATGGTTTCATAAGGATTCCTCAGAAATCCGCCCATCGTGCAGCTCGACAGCTCAACATGCTCCCGACGTCCGTCTGGTGTGTGTTATGTCGACGTTTACACGTGAAACCATACAAATTCAGCTATTACAATCTCTTCTTGAAAGTGACAAACATTAACGTGTGTAGTTCTGTAATTTCGTTCTTGGAAAGATGTAGGATGACAGTTTTTTTTTTCACGCTTAGTGTTTAGTGAGGAGACACCATTCCATTTAAGTGAAAAGGTGAACCGTCATAATGTGAGAATATGGGGTACGGAACAACCACATGAAGTTGTACAACATGAGTAGGACTCTCCAGAATTTAGTGTGTTTTGTGCAGTTTCAAGAGTAAATGTATATGGTCCATTTTTATTTGCCGAAAAGTTTACAGGAAGCTCGTATCTCGATAGGATTGACAACATTCTTTTCCCACAGTTGGAGACTGATTCGGACGACTTCAGTTAGCAACAGGATGGGGCACCGCCACACTGCCATCTAGAACTAAGGTAATTTTTAAGTCAAATGATTAATGAGTGTTGGATCTATCGCACTGGACCAAATGATTCAGCCTTACACTGGCTTTCAAGGTCGCCAGACCTGACTGTATGTGATTATTTCTTGTGGAGGTTTATAAAAGACTTTGTTTAAGTGTTTCCGTTACCAAAAACAACGAATGAACTGAGACATCGCACAACAACAGCTGCAGAATCTGTAACTCAAGACACTGAAGCGACATATCGCATTGGGATACCGTATTCTTGGTGCACAATACGGCGATTATCTCTTGTGGTGTGCATGTATGTTCGGAAGGAACCATGACGACGAGAATGTCCGCAATCACGTACCCTTAATGAGGCCATTGTCACATCCGAATGTCGCACAAATCTGCGTAATACACGTTTGGACCAGCTGTCTAAATGGAGGCACAACTCGGAGGGATCTGATACCGCTGTTCTACACGAGTATGAGTAACCTCTGTGTCATTCACAGAGGTCACTCAACATCGGACCGTGTTCACGCCCATTATATACATATCCTGCCAGGCCTGTTACCATCATGAAACGCAAACAACTTTTAATGTACTCTGGTGACCTTTCTACGTCTAACAGAGGATTGGAATGCCAGTCATTTAATACCTGCCGATGGTGTACATGTACGATGTTAAAATGACATACGACCATGTCTTCTGGGTGCGTTACAACTTTGAGAGTGTCTCATATTTTGTCAGTAGAACAGGTCAGCGACTATTCACATCACTCGTCTTTGTAGACGCTCATTGTTCCCTGCTTCCCTCTCCACAAGGTACTGAATATATCACTTGTAAAGAGAGAGGAAGTTGAGTTTTCCCTAACGAAATTTTTTGATCACATGCTATATTCCAGGAAGAGGATAATTTTGTGACACTTCGGTCATAACGCGTGTTCTCAGAATATGTTAAAGCATTCTGCGGAAGTTCTATAAACCTATTTCCTTTTTTATAGGTGTGACCTTAGTTATTTTGTAGTCAACAATAACATCTCTGCTCAAGCGACTTACGGTCAGGAAAGGGGATAATTCGGTCGCAAACCATGTACAGAACTTGACTGAGATTCTTTCGGGTACTAGGGCGTTATTTGGTTATAGAGTTTGTACTAATCGCTGTCTGTCACATTAGCAGCGAAACGATTATTGAATTAAGGAAATATCCCTTGATTTTCTTTTGTGACGGGTCATTGGAAGACAAAAGCCGGCATTCAGACTTTTGCTTTCCTATTCCTTGTTTCGGCTTCTCTATCGTCCACTTATTTTCGTACCACTGCTATCATTAACACATTATCAAAATTTGTTATGGTTTAAGGACAGCAGGTGGTGTAATACTGTTCATTTATGGTAGTTATTTAGAGCTTTCGCCTCTTCTTGCTGACAGTTGTGCGTGTTGTAATTGAGACCTTCCTATTTGCAGAAACATGCTTTGGTTTGCAGCTGCTGTACTGTATTTGCTGTTGCCAGATGTTCCTTGATATTGTTGGTATACTAAGGGAATCGTCTAGGGCGTTCAAATATTCTCTTCGTATGTATTCTGCTAGAGAATGGTCGACTATTCGAACATAAGATCTAACCGCTGAGTGCCAAATTATTTTGTTGTGAATACAAGCAAGGAGTGAAGTGAAATTAGTGCCTCTACAGTATCCGAGACCGTGCTGCCATGAGAATCGATTCACAAAACTTCAAATGTAACAAAAATACATTTCATTACTATGGTTTCGATTAGATAAGATAAAGCGAGAAGGACTTGTAAGTGTTAAAATTGGAGATGCAAATAACGTACCAACCGTCTCCTTTTTATGGTAACTAATCAGGAATGAGCTATGACCATAGTGTGATGACGCTAAGATTATAATATAATGATCTGTTAGATAATGGCGTTCCTTCTGGAAAGCTGTCTCCCAATATTGTTCACTTTCGGCTATAAAATTTGCAGCCAGGGTTTAGATTTGCCAGGTCTTTCTCACTCGGCCTCTGGTGAGAGACATCTCCTTTTAATTCAAGGGCTCGATGATTGCTCGTAAATCTTCAAGTCCTTCTCGCTGAGTTTTGAGGAACTGCTGCTGGACGCACCGGTGTGCCGCAGTCCCTTCCTGCTCCGCAACAACTCACTACGGAGGTTTTCCAGGGTTGTGCATGCGCTGGCTCAAGGGAGACAGCTTCGTCCGCCCAAACCACATTCGCCACGATACTCGGTGCAGCGACCAAATTCTCGAGTTCCTACACTGTGGCAGATTTTAATCGACTTCTTGACGATCTCTTCTAATGCTGGTTACGCTTTGGGTGGTAAGACACCGCTTTAATCACAAGCACTTCTCTGTGGGCGTCTCCTTACATTTGCTTGAGCCAAATGCTTCACTTTCCCACACCTATGGGCATCACAAGAAATGAAGAATACAAAGATAGTAGAACCTCGATTAAATTTTATTAATAATCATGTTAATCGTTGAACAGTGGGTAACACTACGAGTAATTATCGAAAAGACACCTCTCCTCTGTTAAGCTCTTGACAAGTAACCAAAAGTAGTTAGTTTTTGAGGTTATGATTTTTATTTTGACACCGTACACAATTGTGGTTTATATAATTCAAAATTTGTTTAAATTGTGGATAGTATATATCTACCAGCTAGGTCCTAGGCTCCCAACTGGACATCATGTAAGCGTGTCGCATGTTATTTAAATGTAGCTACCAAAGCAGTTTCTGATTTGCCCATATGTTGCTGAGAGGAGCCAATTTAAAACCATCCCACAGAATAAAAGTGAATCTAACAGTGGAAGTCGTTAAACACTAAACCACAGAGCCGACGAAAATCAGTGAGAATTCAATTCCGGGTACATTTAAAATGATATTGGCCATACGTTCATGTCTTATCGTGTGAGAAGAAAATAATAAGTTGCCAATTAGCTCGGCACTTTCAGCGCCTGTTGTGACTTTGGGACATTTCGACAAATCACATAAGTGTCTTTAACAGGATATGATATCGAAATATCTCTACGTTTTAGCGATACCTACAGATACAACACCCGAGACGATTACCAACAGTTATCAAGTAGGTGAAGCTTGAAACAGCAAAAAATTCACCACGTTCTCATTTACATTACGGATGCCGATAGGACGTCAAATTCTAAGACTTAGGTTTTAGATCCTGTTCCGGGTAAAAGGAGGAAGATTATTCTTAACACACCACAGAATTAAAATCTTAGCAGCATTAATCTGGATTGACAAAAGAGAGAATATGAAACGGAAAGTAGGAAAAACAAAGAAAAACATTTTCACTACTTCGTTTCCTCAGTGTTACATCTATTTTCTTCATTTCGTTTTCTTTATTTCTTTATGAGGATAATCGTACCAGGGAAGACTGTCTACTATCCTGCGCTACACCTTAAATGATATATAAGTTTTTCTACTTTATATAGAGAAAGAAAAGTTAGGATGAAACATAGAACTAGCATATAACGCACATCCATCCACAATCATAAAGAAAATTATCTATTTCTATTTCACAGACAGATAACAAAAATATTTGAACAAATAAAGTAGTAGGAATCATATAAACGAGACATTCCACAGACTTCAAACCACAATACTAATCATGGTTGCATTGTTAATGCTGTCAAACATTTACGCTGTCGCATTACTGCGGCGCCCTAACGAGTTCAGTTGATCCTGCACAAGGAAATCTATGCGTCTCAAAACAGCAAAACTCTCTGGCGAATACAAATAACCGTCACGCTCAATCCAATGAACTGGTCACTCTTAATGTGATATTTCACGCTGTATGCCCACGGAACACTGGCGCACCAACCAGTTGGATCCAAAGCACTTTTAATATTAAAGACGTGTCTTATTCTACAGAACTAGATTTACTATTATATGATAGGGTGACTATCTTATAAAAACAATGAAAAAAAAGTCTTTAAAATTTATGGATTCATGACAATCGCTTTTGCATGCATTTTTTGCTTGAAATAAGGGAACAGAAACAAGGCTTTAGGCGATATACCAGATGTATAAGGGTGATAACACAATAATTCGACGTTGTTCTTTGTCAAGCAATTGTTTTACGTGCCGTCTGACAAGTGGAATTGTCGTGATGAATGATGATGTGACATTTTAGATGTTATTCCTGTTTCTATCGAAGACTTTGAAAATACATTTATGTATCATACAGAATTACCTGTTTCTCAGTCATCTAAAATAGTGGACGCTTCATTGCCAGTGTTACCAAAGAAACAAGCGATGATTTTCTTGGAAGGTAGCCACTAACGAACCACTTTCGATGATTTCGGATTTTCTTGGAACACTAAAATAATTTACTTCTTTTCAGTTTCCGGCTCGCCTGAACATGTCCAAGTTTCGCCTCCTGTTGTTAAGCTGAACACAGAGTTTGTACTGAAATTTTTTTTTGGTATTTTCTTACCTTAACTGATATGGACTTGTTTCTTTTTATTCAGTTTTTTTTAAGCGTCCGTCAAATTTAACGGATCCATTGGAAAACTGAATTCCGTGCAGTTCTCGATATGTCTGAAGATCTCTGTACTACACGGCACTCCTCTTAAATCACGTTGCGCACAGATGTATTTTGAGACAATAGGCAAGAGGCAATACTGGAGGGGTACCCGTGGTCTAGGGGCAGCCGGCACGGTAGCTCAGCGTGTTCGGTCAAAGGGTTACGCGCCCTCTGTAATAAAAAAACTGAGTCAATCGATCAACAACGAACATAAATGGATTTCTTACGACGTCCGCCCCGAGCAGATACAACGAACACATGCGAACAAAATGAGATTAAAAAAAAAAAGGGGGTAGCGTCTTGGATTCATAATCAAAAGGTCTTCGGTCCCAGGTTCGATCTCTGCCACTGCCTAAATTTTGATAAATAATCAGCATTGGCGGCCGAAGACTTCCGGCATAAGAAGTCAGCCTCATTCAGGTTCAGGGCACTCTCTTGTCCTAGGGGTGGGAAATTGCCCCTAAAGGCGGAATAATCGGCAAAGATCAACGACATGAGGATGCAGAAGGCAATGGAAACCACTGCATTAAAGACACGTAACGTGTATCCACAGGACATGTGGCCTGTAGTTGAAGTGTCATGATGATCTCTCCATTGGCAAAAGATTCCGGAATAGTCCCCCATTCGGATCTCCGGGAGGGGACTGCCAAGGGGGAGGTTACCATGAGAAAAAGATTGAATAATCAACGAAAGGATAACGTTCTACGAGTCGGGGCGTGGAATGTCAGAAGCTTGAACGTGGTACGGAAACTAGAAAATCTGAAAAGGGAAATGCAAAGGCTCAATCTAGATATAGTAGGGGTCAGTGAAGTGAAATGGAAGGTAGACAAGGATTTCTGGTCAGATGAGTATCGGGTAATATCAACAGCAGCTGAAAATGGTATAACAGGTGTAGGATTCGTTATGAATAGGAAGGTAGGGCAGAGGGTGTGTTACTGTGAACAGTTCAGTGACCGGGTTGTTCTAATCAGAATCGACAGCAGACCAACACCGACAACGATGGTTCAGCTATACATGGCGACGTCGCAAGCTGAAGATGAACAGATAGAGAAAGTGTATGAGGATATTGAAAGGGTAATGCAGTATGTAAAGGGGGACAAAAATCTAATAGCTATGGGCGACTGGAATGCAGTTGTAGGGGAAGGAGTAGAAGAAAAGGTTACAGGAGAATATGGGCTTGGGACAAGGAATGAAATAGGAGAAAGACTAATTGAGTTCTGTAACAAGTTTCAGCTAGTAATAGCGAATACACTGTTCAAGAATCACAAGAGGAAGAGGTATACTTGGAAAACGCCGCGAGATACGGGAAGATTTCAATTAGATTACATCATGGTCAGACAGAGATTCCGAAATCAGATATTGGATTGTAAGGCGTACCCAGGAGTAGATATAGACTCAGATCACAATATAATAGTGATGAAGAGTAGGCTGAAGTTCAAGACATTAGTCAGGAAGAATCAATACACAAAGAAGTGGGATACGGAAATTCTAAGGAATGACGAGATACGTTTGAAGTTCTCTAACTCTATAGATACAGCAATAAGGAATAGCGCAGTAGGCAGTACAGTTGAAGAGGAATGGACATCTCTAAAAAGGGCCATCGCAGAATTTGGGAAGGAAAACATAGGTACAAAGAAGGTAGCTGCGAAGAAACCATGGGTAACAGAAGAAATACTTCAGTTGATAAATGAAAGGAGGAAGTACAAACATGTTCCGGGAAAATCAGGAATACAGAAATACAAGTCGCTGAGGAATGAAATAAATAGAAAGTGCAGGGAAGCTAAGACGAAATGGCTGTAGGAAAAATGTGAAGACATCGAAAAAGATATGATTGTCGGAAGGACAGACTCAGCATACAGGAACGTCAAAACAACCTTTGGTGACATTAAAAGCAACGGTGGTAACATTAAGAGTGCAACGGGAATTCCACTGTTAAATGCAGAGGAGAGAGGAGATAGGTGGAAAGAATACATTGAAAGCCTCTATGAGGGTGAAGATTTGTCTGATGTGATAGAAGAAGAAACAGGAGTCGATTTAGAAGAGATAGGGGATCCAGTATTAGAACCGGAATTTAAAAGAGCTTTGGAGGACTTACGGTCAAATAAGCAGAAGGGATAGATAACATTCCATCAGAATTTCTAAAATCATTAGGGGAAGTGGCAACAAAACGACTATTCACGTTGGTGTGTAGAATATATGAGTCTAGCGACATACCATCTGACTTTCGGAAAAGCATCACCCACACAATTCCGAAGACGGCAAGAGCTGACAAGTGCGAGAATTAGCGCACAATCAGCTTAACAGCTGATGCATCGAAGCTGCTTACAAGAATAGTATACAGAAGAATGGAAAAGAAAATTGAGAATGCGCTAGGTGACGATCAGTTCGGCTTTAGGAAAAGTAAAGGCACGAGAGAGGCAATTCTGACGTTACGGCTAATAATGGAAGCAAGGCTAAAGAAAAATCAAGACACGTTCATAGGATTTGTCGGCCTGGAAAAAGCGTTCGACAATATAAAATGGTGCAAGCTGTTCGAGATACTGAAAAAAGTAGGGGTAAGCTATAGGGAGAGACGGGTCATATACAATATGTACAACAACCAAGAGGGAATAATAAGAGTGGACGATCAGGAACGAAGTGCTCGTATTAAGAAGGGTGTAAGGCAAGGCTGTAGCCTTTCGCCCCTACTCTTCAATCTGTACATCGAGGAAGCAATAATGGAAATAAAAGAAAGGTTCAGGAGTGGAATTAAAGTACAAGGTGAAGGGATATCAATGAATCAATGATACGATTCGCTGATGACATTGCTATCCTGAGTGAAAGTGAAGAAGAATGAAATGATCTGCTGAACGGAATGAACAATCTAATGAGTACACAGTATGGTTTGAGAGTAAATCGGAGAAAGACGAAGGTAATGAGAAATAGTAGAAATGAGAACGGCGAGAAACTTAACATCAGGATTGAGGGTCACGAAGTCAATGATGTTAAGGAATTCTGCTACCTAGGCAGTAAAATAACCAATGACGGACAGAGCAAGGAAGACATCAAAAGCAGACTCGCTATGGCAAAAAAGGCATTTCTGGCAAAGAGAAGTCTACTAATATCAAATGCCGGCGTTAATTTGAGGAAGAAAGTTCTGAGGATGTCCGTCTGTAGTACAGCATTGTATGGTAGTGAAACATGGACTGTGGGAAAATCGGAACAGCAGAGAATCGAAGCATTTGAGATGTGGTGCTATAGACGAATGTTGAAAATTAGGTGGACTGATAAGGTAAGGAATGAGGAGGTTCTACACAGAATCGGAGAGGAAAGGAATATGTGGAAAACACTGATAAGGAGAAGGGACAGGATGATAGGA
This sequence comes from Schistocerca gregaria, assembly GCF_023897955.1. NCBI lineage: Eukaryota > Metazoa > Arthropoda > Insecta > Orthoptera > Acrididae > Schistocerca > Schistocerca gregaria. Next base: position 585,006,909 of record NC_064921.1, read on the forward strand.
CATCTGCTAAGACATGAGGGAATGACTTCCATGGTACTAGAGGGAACTGTAGAGAGCAAAAACTGTAGAGGAAAACAGAGATTGGAATACGTCAAGCAAATAATTGAGGACGTAGGTTGCAAGTGCTACTCTGAGGTGAAGAGGTTAGCACAGGAAAGGAATTCGTGGCGGGCCGCATCAAACCCGTCAGTAGACTGATGGAAAAAAAAAAAAAAAACAAAAAAAGGCAATACTGGTCGGCCCTCAGGAAGTCCCATAGTACTCAGAGCCATTTGAACCATTTTTGAACCAAAACAATTGTAAACAGTCTTTTCTGAAGATTACCAAAAGTTTGTCACGAGAAATGGAAAAAATTCATGCAACGAAAGCCTTCACGTGAAGTTTCTAGTTTCTATTTCTTCACGTTACTGCTCCGTTAAAGTTCATTGCAAACGAATTATCGGACACTCTTTAAGCTTTTTGAAAGCACTAAATGTTAAAGTTTAAGACACTAGCAACGTTATAGGGTATATTATGAACAAAAACAGTAGACTGTCTGTATTCGTACTTCGCTTTGTAGGTTTTCATTAAATTTCTATGTTTTGGAGCGAAACATTCACATCTGGCTATCTTTCACTTCCAGCAACAGAATAAATCAGCAGTAGCTGCCCATTTCCATGAAACTGGACCTACTGGAAAAATATTAGAACGGCCTAAAGAAACCTGCAGATACGAAACAAAAGTAGAGAACTGGATATTCCATAACATTTAGAAGTTTTCAGGCACCAACTTACGCAAGCGCTTGTCACACTTAAAGAAAAGACAGACTGTGAAAACAATGGAGTTCTCAATACTTTCAAGAAATTATGACTTTATGTGTCATACCCATCTTATCTTCATCTGCCTCATTAACAATTAGCTCATCACCAAATAAACTGTAAGAATACTTTCATTATAATTTAGGTAATTTATTGTAAGAGTAACGCAACTATAGTCTTTGACAGCAATCTTGTTACTCTCACGTATCCTATCCACAGACTAGAATATCTGTCGTCACATAGGATGTTTCCTTTCAGCGTTTTCATGTTTCAGTTTGTTTACGATATGTGTTCAGATGATAATCAAACAGCTTAAAGAAATTTCGCCATAGAACAACACAGAAGCAGATTCAGGTTTTCTGCACCACTTTAGTCTGTCGTTTACGAGTGATCATGTGTTTTTCTGTTTACCTACGGACATTAGCCTTTTCTATGCGGCTTCTCCTACAGACACGTTAGGCACATAGACTGCACACATCTTCATCCTCCTCTTTTCTCCACCCATTCATTCCTCACACTCCCCAATCTGCCGTTCTCGTCCTCTCCAGTCTCTCAGGCCAACTTTTCCTAGTCTGTCTCTCGATTGTCTCTATCCATTTCTTTCTAAGCCATTTCCATCTGTCCATCTCTTCCTCCCCTCCTCTCTGTCAAACCACCCCTCTCCCTATCTCCTAATCCCACTTCTCTGTCCATCAGCTTCCTCATCCTCTCTTTCTCTGTCCATCACGTCCTACAACTTCCCACTAGTAATTTTTTCCTCCACTCTCTTTCTGTTCAGTTATGCCCATTTGCATGTGTAGTCACAGCAATGCATAGCTACACCAGCATCACAAAAAGCCTGAAATGCAGGGAAGCCTAGATTTCTGGGTTGAAAATCCTTTCCACCCATACTCCGCCCCAGCAGCAAGCAGTATGTGTATCAAATTTATTAGAAATAGTTGAAATCGATACACTTGTTTTGGAGTATATGTTGGACATACACACACGTAGATGGTATTTTGTATATATGTAGTAGACTTTTTGCCACAGCTTTTCCTGCATATGTGTTCATCACATATATTGCAACCATCTGCTCCTCCCTATGTCCATGTCCAACCCATCTCTCCATTCACTTCAGTCTCTCATCTTTATCCACTCATCTCCTCCACACTAATCTCCCTGTCCAACCCTCCCCCCAACCCACTATCCTCTATCTGCTCCTCCTCCCTCTGTGTGCCCTCACCTACTGGCCCCACCTGACTTATCTATACATCTCCTCCTGCCACTCCCTCCACCCTATGCTCACAATGTGGCCACTCATCTCTCCACCTCTGTATCTCTACCCAACTCCATCACCTCCCACATTACCTCTCTACCCATCACCTCCTAACCCCTCTCCCTATCCTCACTGCATTTGTGAACAACTGATCCAATCCTGCCTCACTCTCCAACTGCCCCACCACACCCTATGTCTCCTTTGTACCTCCATATGCCTATTTCCCCTGACTCTGACCATTCTCTCCTTCTGCTACCTCTCCTTTTCCTCCCCTTTCTCTGTGCCCATCAGTTCCTGCCTCTCTTTGTCAATTGCCATCCCCTTTCTCTGTACATAATCCACTTTCCTCTTGATTAATCCATCACCTCCCCACTCCATCTCCTTCTGACCAATTTTCTCTATCTTCTCCCCACCTGTCCTAATTCGTCTCTTCCTCCCCACATATCCCTATCATCCTTCTCCACCTCTCCAAATCCATCTCCTCCCCCTATCACAGTCCTCCTTTCCTTCCCCCTTCCTGCATCCATACCCTCTGCCCACCGCTTCTGTCCAAACTGTACTGCCTTTCCCTATCAATCCCCTCCTGCCCCTCTCTCTATCCACCACTGCTCTACCCACCTCAAACTACTTACAGCTGTGACCATCTGCACATGCAACCCTGCAAAACAGGATGATACCACTCCCACAACACTTGCAGGGTAGCCAACACATCAGGGCTTGGAAACCTTTTCTTGCCTTGAAAATAGATTGGCACGCAAAGCAGGTCAATAAATCAGGCAGATATTACAGCAACACAACAGGCTTGTTTTGGGTGGCTGCCTATATGTCAGGGGCTGGAAAAACCGCTCTTTGCCTGTATAACTGCTTCTACTAGAACTAGAAGGCTATAAACACACACTGCTGATCTTCATGAAGTGGGTTGCTTGTACGGCAGATTTGGTTGAAATCGATCTGGGAGTTTCCGTGGAGCTGCTGAAGATAGATACACACACATGTAGTATAATTACAGGCTTTCTCTTCTAAGAGTACCGAGGCGGATTTTCTCTGTAGTTTAAGCAAAAAGTTGCACCATGTACTGCAGTCAACCTGAACAAATACTGCTCACATCTTTCACACGACGCCCAGAGCTGATAGAAATCGTCGATTTGTTTCCCATTACAAACAATATGATTTTTAAAGTGCAATTTTACTTACCCTTTCGACAGAGCCATCCTAAATTATTCTAGTGCGTTTCCCGTTTCATTTTTGTTGCGATCTTCAGTCTGAAAACTAGGTTCGTGCAGCTCTCCATGCTATTCTACTCTGTACAAGCCTCTTCAGCTCTGAATAACAACTGCAACCTGCATTCTTCTGAATATGCTTACTGTATTCATTATGATGTTTATCCTCCCACACTTACCTGCAGTGCAGAATTTGTAAACCCGTGATGTCTCAGAATGTGTCCCATCAACCAATCTCTACTTCTAGTCAGGTTGTGGACAAATTTCTTGTCTCCTCTGTTCTGTTCAGTATATCCACGTTAGTTACGTGATCTACCCATCTGTAGCATCACATTTCAAAACAATATATTCTCTTCTTGTCTATACTGTTTATCGCTCGTGTTTCACTTCCATATATGGCTGCACTCGAGACAAATACCGCCAAGAAAGTCTTCATAACAATTTTCACTTCTTCAGAACCCTTTATTTACCGTTGCCAATCTACATTTTGTATCGTCTCTACTTCGGCCATCATCAAATGGTTCAAATGGCTCTGAGCACTATGGGACTTAATATCTACGGTCATCAGTCCCCTAGAACTTAGAACTACTTAAACCTAACTAACCTAAGGACATCACACAACACCCAGTTATCACGAGGCAGAGAAAATCCCTGATCCCGTCGGGAATCGAACCCGGGAACCCGGCGCGGGAAGCGAGAACGCTACCGCGCGACCCCGATCTGCGGACTCGGCCATCATCAGTTAGCTTTTTGCTCGAGTAACAAAACTCGTCGACTACTTTCAGTGTCTCGTTACCTAATCCAATTCCCCTCAGCATCACCTGATTTAATTCGACTATATTCCATTTCTTTTGTTGATTTCCATCTTATATCCTCCTTTCAAGATGCTGTCCATCCCATTCAACTGCTCTTCGAAGTCCTTAGCTCTCTTTGACAGAATTATAATGTTATTGGTAAAGCTCAAAGATTATATTCTTCTCACTGGACTTTCATTCCTGCTCCATATTTTTCTTTGGTTTCCTTTACTGCTTGCTCAGTGTGCATACTGAATAATAATTGGAGGTAGGCTACAACCACGTATCTTATTTTACTCCTGATGCCTTAAGAATTTCAAAGATAGCTTTCTGGTCAACATAGAGAAATATTTTGACAAAGGATACAAATGCTATAAACGTTGGCTTTCCTTTCCGTAACCTACGTTCTAAAATAAGAGGTAGAGTCAGTATTTCTTCTCGTGTTCATAGATTTCTCCGAAATCCAAACTGATCTTCCTTGATGTAGGTTTCTACCAGTTTTTTCATTCTCCTGCAAAGAATTCATGTTTGTATTTTGCAACCGTGACTTATTAAACTGATAGTTCGGTTATTTCACACCTACCAGCAAGTGTTGTTACATTCTCCTTGAAGTCTGAAGACTTTGCCTGTCTCATGCGTTTTCTACAACAGATGGAAGATTTTTGTCATGGCTGGGCTCTCCCACAGTTACCACCAGCTCTGGCGGATGTCGTTTGCTCCAAGGATCTAGTTTCGATTAGGTCTTTCAGTTCTGTGTCAAATTCTATATTATATCTACCATTTTTCTTCATCTACATCCTCTATTATAATATTGCTTTTGAGCTCATCTCCACTGTACAGATCCTCTATATATTCCTTTCAGCTATCAGCTTTTCCTCGTTTGATTAGTATTGGTTTACCGTCTGAACTGTTGATATTCATACGGCTACTTCTCTTTTCTCAAAGGCCTCTTTAATTTTCCTGTAGATAGTGTGTATCTTCCCACTAGCGAAATATGCTTCTAAATCCTTATATCTTTTTTCTAGCTACTTCTGATTAGCTATATGGCACTTCCTGTCACTGTCATTTTTTATACGTTGATATTCCTTTTCGCCTTCTTCATTTGCTGAACTTTTATGTTTTCCTTTTTCATCAGTTAAATTCAGTATCTCCTGTGTTATTCACCGATTTCTACTAGGCTTTGTCGCTTTACATATTTGATCCTCAGCTGTCTTCATTATTTCATCTCTCAAAGCTACCCATTCGTCTTCTATAGTACTGTTTTCCTATACTAGTCAACCGTTGCGTAATGTTCTTTCTGAAACTCTCAGCATCCTCTGGTTTTTTCAACTTGTCCAACTCCAATCTCGTTAACTTCCTACCTTTTCACAACTTTTTCATAACCTATAAATTGCGGTCAGTGTCCACATCTGCCGCTAGAAATGTCTTACAATTTAAAATCTGGTTCCAAAATCTGTCTTGCCATAATATAAACAATCTGAAACTTTGCGGGCTCTGCAGGTCTCTTCGACGCATGTAGTCCTCTTTCATGATTCTTAAATCTAGCGTTAGGGATGATTAAAGTATGCTATGTGCAAAATTCTACCAGGCGGCTTCCTCTTTCATTCCTTTCCTCCAGTCCATATTCTTTTTCTTCCTCTCTTCCTTAATGTACTGTCGAATTCCAGTCCCCCACCACTATTAAATTTTCACCTCCTTTAACTATCAGAATAATTCCTTTTATGTTATCATATATTTCTTCAATCTCTTCATCATTTGCGGAGCTGATTGGCATATAAACTTGTACTACTAAGATAGGTGTGTCTTCTTACTCATGTTGGCTACCATAATGCGTTCACTGTGTCGTTCGTAGTAGCTTACCCGCATTACTATTTTACTCATTATTAAACTTAGTCCTGCATAACCTCTATTTGATTTTGAATTTATAATCCTGTATTGACTTAATCAGAAGTTGTGTTCATCTTGCCATCGAACGTCACTAATTATCACTATATCTAGTTTCGACGCATTCGTTTCTTTTTCTAAATTTTCTAAACTGCCTGCACGATTACGTGATGCAACATTTCGTTCTCCGTCTTGTAGAATGCCACTTTTCTTTCTCCTGATAATGACAGCCTCTTGAATAACCCCCATGAATATGTCTGAACGGGAGACTATGTTACCTCTCGAACATTTACCTGAATAGCAAATCGTTATGATTTAACCATTAAGTTGAGAGAAAAATAACGGCTGTGGTTTTCCGTTGCTTACAGCCATTCGCATTACGAACCAGAAAGGTCATTTTGTTCGATGTTATACAGCGAGATCAGTCATTCAGACTGTTTCCCCTGCAACTACTGGAAAGGCTGATGCTCCTCTTCAGGAACAGCACGTTTGTCTGGCCTGTCAGCAGATACTTCTCCGCTGAGGTTGAACCTACAGTATAGCTATCTGTATCGCTGAGACAAGGACCCAACCCACAGACGGCATAGTTCATGCTTCATTCGTATGTTATTCGTTCTATCTGTTTGTGTTAACAAAACAGTAAAACGCAAAGAATAACCAGTCCTGCTCAGAAGCGCCGCTCAGTCGCTTCTGGAGTACTCACTGTTGTTGTTGATGTAGTGTTCCTGTTAATACATAATGATAAAACGAATAACTTATTAGACTAGTTGGAGATCGCTGTACCGAACTGCTACGTAAAATTCTCATTTAAAAGTAGTTTTGTTTGTAATCAGAAGCATAACGACGCTTTCCGACTAAGCCGGGCATCGTGTGAAAGACGTGAACAGGATTGTTTGGGCTCATTCCAGGTACAAGCTGTAGAAACAAAACTGAAAACATCTGCTGGAACACCAGAGAAAACGTGTGTGACGAGCCACGGCTTCATGAGGCCATGGCGAAAAGCAAGAGGCAAATTTTTGTATCGGTGTGGATTTTACCCCAGAATAGGTTTGGAAACTAAAACTTACAAAAGCAAAATTTAGACAACCACCGGACTGATGCTAATAAAATATCGTTTCTTCTTTGCCTCTGAGTGCTGTGTGATACTATTACGGATGTGTTAATGGCACATATCATTAGCAATTTCTAGTGCTCGCTTGTAAACTCTTAAACTGCAGCTTTCACATTTTTCGATTTGGGTGTAATTTATGTTCACCGTTTGTGGCTCCACAACACGCAGCAGTGTTACATTGCCACTCTATGAGAATTTCTATGATAGTAAGTGAACCTCACAACGTTTAGACAGTATTTTTCATTTTAAAATTCATCACTACCCGTAGGAAATAATTTAATGTTCAAAGAAAGAATTTGTATATTATTACAGTCAAACGCCAAGTTTCATAATTTTAAAGATTCAATTTTTAATAACATTTTTGTGTCAAATGCAGAACATTATCAGGGGAATTCAACCAATTCTGTGATTATAGAAAATGTCCTCAGCGGTCATTAAATACCTTGATTGTTAAAATCGCTTGAAGCGTTCAACAGTTGGTAATTTATAGCGGTTTGAGCGGTATTATACATTTATATTGGCGGCCCAATTTCTGTAAATTTTATAATATACGTGGTGTTAAGGTCTCATTTCGCGCTACTCAGTGCCGTGAATCACCCTGGTATGTGTGATTTTGGGATACGACAGATCTGTGAATTACCATTTAATCTGAAAGTTTTATTCTGTTGGCATCGTCTGTCATTTTTCGGAGGCCACTGTGTTTAGAGCCATTGTCTCTACATCTACATCTACATGACTACTCTGCAATTCACATTTAAGTGCTTGGCAGAGGGTTCATCGAACCACAATCATACTATCTCTCTGCTATTCCACTCCCGAACAGCGCGCGGGAAAAACGAACACCTAAACCTTTCTGTTCGAGCTCTGATTTCTCTTATTTTATTTTGATGATCATTCCTACCTATGTAGGTTGGGCCTATGTAGGTTGGGCTCAACAAAATATTTTCGCATTCGGAAGAGAAAGTTGGTGACTGAAATTTCGTAAAAAGGTCACGCCGCGACGAAAATCGTCTATTCTGTAATGACTTCCATCCCAACTCGTGTATCATATCTGCCACACTCTCTCCCCTATAACGCGATAATACAAAACGAGCTGCCATTTTTTGCACCCTTTCGATGTCCTCCGTCAATCCCATCTGGTAAGGATCCCACACCGCGCAGCAATATTCTAACAGAGGACGAACGAGTGTAGTGTAAGCTGTCTCTTTACTGGACTTGTTGCATCTTCTAAGTGTCCTGCCAATGAAACGCAACCTTTGGCTCGCCTTCCCGACAATATTATCTATGTGGTCCTTCCAACTGAAGTTGTTCGTAATTTTGACACCCAAGTACTTAGTTGAATTGACAGCCTTGAGAATTGTACTATTTATCGAGTAATCGAATTCCAACGGATTTCTTTTGGAACTCATGTGGATCATCTCACACTTTTTGTTATTTAGCGTCAACTGCCACCTGACACACCATACAGAAATCTTTTCTAAATCGCTTTGCAACTGATACTGGTCTTCGGATGACCTTACTAGACGGTAAATTACAGCATCATCTGCGAACAGTCTAAGAGAACTGCTCAGATTGTCACCCAGGTCATTTATATAGATCAGGAACAGTAGAGGTCCCAGGACGCTTCCCTGGGGAACACCTGATATCACTTCAGTTTTACTCGATGATTTGCCGTCTATTACTACGAACTGCGACCTTCCTGACAGGAAATCACGAATCCAGTCGCACAACTGAGACGATAACCCATAGCTCCGCAGCTTGATTAGAAGTCGCTTGTGAGGAACGGTGTCAAAAGCTTTCCGGAAATCTAGAAATACGGAATCAACTTGAGATCCCCTGTCGATAGCGGCCATTACTTCGTGCGAATAAAGAGCTAGCTGCGTTGCACAAGAGCGATGTTTTCTGAAGCCATGCTGATTACGTGTCTATAGATCGTTCCCTTCGAGGTGATTCATAATGTTTGAATACAGTATATGCTCCAAAACCCTACTGCAAACCGACGTCAATGATATAGGTCTGTAGTTGAATGGATTACTCCTACTACCCTTCTTGAACACTGGTGCGACCTGCGCAATTTTCCAATCTGTAGGTACAGATCTATCGGTGACCGAGCGGTTGTATATGAGTGCTAAGTAGGGAGCTATAGTATCAGCGTAATCTGAAAGGAACCTAATCGGTATACAATCTGGACCTAAAGACTTGCCCGTATCAAGCGATTTGAGTTGCTTCGCAACCCCTAAGGTATCTACTTCTAAGAAACTCATGGTGGCAGATGTTCGTGTTTCAAATTCTGTAATATTCCATTCGTCTTCCCTGGTGAAGGAATTTCGGAAAACTGCGTTCAATAACTCCGCTTTAGCGGCACAGTCGTCGATAACAGTACCATCGGCACTGCGCAGCGAAGGTATTGACTGCGTCTTGCCGCTTGTGTACTTTACATACGACCAGAATTTCTTCGGATTTTCTACCAAATTTCGAGACAATGTTTCGTTGTGGAACCTATTAAAGGCATCTCGCATCGAAGTACGTGCCAAATTTCGCGCGTCTGTAAATTTTAGCCCATCTTCGGGATTTCGCGTTCTTCTGAACTTCGCATGCTTTTTCCGTTGCCTCTGCAACAGCGTTCGGACCTTTTTTGTGTACCACGGGTGATCCGTTCCATCTCTTACCCTCTTACCAATTTATGAGGTATGAATATCTCAATTGCTGTTGCTACTATATCTTTGAATTTGAGCCACATCTCGTCTACATTCGCATAGTCAGTTCGGAAGGAATGGAAATTGTCTTTTAGGAAGGCTTCTAGTGGCACTTTATCCGCTTTTTTAAATAAAATTATTTTGCGTTTGTTTCTGATGGATTTGGAAGAAATGGTATTGAGCCTAGCTACAATGACCTGGTGATCACTAGTCCCTGTATCAGTCATGATGCTCTCTATCAGCTCTGGATTGTTTGTGGCCAAGAGGTCAAGTGTGTTTTCGCAACCATTTACAATTCGCGTGGGTTCGTGGACTAACTGCTCGAAATAATTTTCGGAGAATGCATTTAGGACAATCTCGGAAGACGTTTTCTGCCTACCACCGGTTTTGAACAAGTATTTTTGCGAACATACCGAGGGTAGGTTGAAGTTCCCACCAACTATAACCGTATGAGTAGGGTATTTATTTGTTACGAGACTCAAACTTTCTCTGAACTGTTCCGCAACTGTATCATCGGAGTCTGGGGGTCGGTAGAAGGAGCCAATTATTAATTTAATTCGGCTGTTAAGTATAACCTCCACCCACACCAATTCGCACAGAGTATCTACTTCGACTTCACTACAAGATAAACTACTACTGACAGACACAAACACTCCACCACCAATTCTGCCTAATCTGTCTTTCCTGAACACCGTCTGAGACTTCGTAAAAATTTCTGCAGAACTTATTTCAGGCTTTAGCCAGCTTTCTGTGCCTATAACGATATCAGCTTCTGTGCTTTCTATTAGCGCTTGAAGCTCAGGGACTTTTCCAGCGCAACTACAACAATTTACAACTATAATTCCGACTGTTTCTTGATCCAACCACGTCCTGTTATTGCCAAGCACCCTTTAATTCAGACGAAGTTAGATCAGGAAACTTTGAGATGATTAATATGCTGGCGAGCCGCCGTCCCGGTAAAATTATTGAAACCGTGGGTTGGTAAGTACTGGCCAAGGCGAGGGAGGCGTCGAGCTGTGGCAGGCATCTGGGTCGGCCACAGCAGCCGCGAATAGCGCAGCCCCCGCTAGGCTGGCTTCTCCCTAGCGCTGAGGACAAATTTCGGACCACGACTGTGGCTCTAAATGTGGTGGCTTCCACAAAGTGACAGACGACGCCTAGTAAATAAAACTTTCCTATTAACTAGTAATTCACAGATTCGTCGTATCCCAAAACCACACACATCAGCGTGACCAGGGCACTGATGTTCGTGAAATGAGACCTAACATCACGTATATTATAAAATCTACAGATATTGCACCGTCACTATAAATGGACAATATCGCTCATACCGCAATAAATCACCAAATATTGAACGCTTCAAGCGACCTTTACAATCAAGGTGTTTGATAATAAAGGAGGACACTACCCGTCATCGCAGAAATACACCCGTCTTTATATGGTTTATTTTCTGAATGACACTTTTTATTTCTTTTTAACTATTTAAACGGGCAACAGCCTTGCCTCAGTGGATATATCGCTGTTAAGCGCTGTTGGGCGTGGCCGGCACTTGGATGGGTGACCATCCAGCCGCCATGCGCTGTTGCCATTTTTCGGGGTGCACTCAGACTCGTGATGCTACTCGACAGAACAGTAGCGGCTTTGGTCAAGAATATCATCATAACGACCGGGAGACCGGTGTGCTGACCCCACGCCCCTCCTATCCGCATCCTCCACTGAGGAGGTCCCGGTAAGCCACTCGTGGCCTGAAGACGGAGTGCTTTTTAATTATTTAAACGTGTTAGGGTAACATGTTTTCCACACTTACGCGAGAAGTGAGCGCAGCGTCATATTCCTTGTACTTTCCCATATGTAACAATGTATTGTGTATATAGTTTACAAAGTGCTTTCTTGCTTATGTAATTCAATGTTTATTCGACCAATAATAATACTTAACACTTCTAATGCTAACTTGAATGTTATATCTGATACCACAGTTAAAGATACTCCAATTAACTCACCTTTTCTGTTTATTACTTATTAACAAAAATTTATTTGTCAGTTGTATTGAGCACAGGAGTGAAAATTTCATGCTTTAATTAACTGTGCATAAAATATTAGTTTTAGGAAATTGTTCATGGTCTTAGGGAGACTGGAAGAGAACGACGCTTCATTTAACCTGTATGATTTATTTGTAAGTTATGCATATTTTAAATAGTGGTTCAATTTATTTACTTTGTGTTCGTTGTCAGATTTGGCGAAATAACTGAAGACTCATAAAGGCGAACAAGCAGCAGGTGCTAGTCGTTATGCGTCAGATAGTCCTGAGGTAACTTGCATATTGGAGAGATGTTACCGTGATTTAGAGCTCGAAGAGTGATAGATTTTGGGTGATAAGTGGCTGCGCGAATACCTTAACATTCGTTCATACTTAGAAGAATGGGCCGAATGGCACTTAGAAGCTGTGAGCCAATTGGAACTTTTCGCAAGGTTGGGCGATGGACAGCTTCGAACTCTGATTTAGTTGTGCTGCATTTCGGAATTATTACTGATTGACTTACTGGAATCTACAAGTGATTACACGAGTTTTCATATGTCAATGACTAACAGAACTTTATTTAACTGTGAAGTGGCAATTACTTTGGGACTATTTTTCCGAGAGCCAACTATTTTTAACTACTATTGACTGAATCTGCTAACGCTTACATACTCAAACAAGCAATCTTTACTGCTACTGATTATTAGTGTTATTTCATTTCATGGACCACTGTTTTAGTTATTTATATGTTTCATCTTACTAACTGAATAAATAATCAATATGTTCGATCTCCATCCCTTAGTATTGCCTACATACGATTTTTCTAAAGAATACTACCCTTTTTATAATTTTTAATATTGTATCTATTTCAACACGTACCTAGTTTTAATTCACATAACTTTTCAATGCGTGGATAATTTAGACTGAAGGATTACGTGTTAAATTAATTTTATAGCTAGTTTAGCAGCTGACCATGGAAGTAGACGTTGCGCGACTCGACCCTCCGACGATATAGAGCTAACAATTCAAATACAGTCACGCAATTCCAAACTGTGTGTGTGTGTGTGTGTGTGTGTGTGTGTGTGTGTGTGTCTGTGTGAGAGAGAGGCAGAGAGAGAGAGAGAGAGAGAGAGAGAGAGAGAGGGAGGGAGGGAGAAAGATGTGAATCTTCACACTTTTATATAGCAAAAGATTATCTCAGCTAGATAGTGAGTCGGAAACCCGAAAGTAGTAGCACACAACTGTAAAATCCGAAACGACCGAATTTATAGTGTGAAGCGTCATATTTTGAATACATAATTAGAAATACACTCATGGAAATTGAAATAAGAACACCGTGAATTCATTGTCCCAGGAAGGGGAAACTTTATTGACACATTCCTGGGGTCAGATACATCACATGATCACACTGACAGAACCACAGGCACATAGACACAGGCAACAGAGCATGCACAATGTCGGCACTAGTACAGTGTATATCCACCTTTCGCATCAATGCAGGCTGCTATTCTCCCATGGAGACGATCGTAGAGATGCTGGATGTAGTCCTGTGGAACGGCTTGCCATGCCATTTCCACCTGGCTCCTCAGTTAGACCAGCGTTCGTACTGGAGGTGCAGACCGCGTGAGACGATGCTTCATCCAGTCCCAAACATGCTCAATGGGGGACAGATCCGGAGATCTTGCTGGCCAGGGTAGTTGACTTAGACCTTCTAGAGCACGTTGGGTGGCACGGGATACATGCGGACGTGCATTGTCCTGTTGGAACAGCAAGTTCCCTTGCCGGTCTAGGAATGGTAGAACGATGGGTTCGATGACGGTTTGGATGTACCGTGCACTATTCAGTATCCCCTCGACGATCACCAGAGGTGTACGGCCAGTGTAGGAGATCGCTCCCCACACCATGATGCCGGGTGTTGGCCCTGTGTGCCTCGGTCGTATGCAGTCCTGATTGTGGCGCTCACCTGCACGGCGCCAAACACGCATACGACCATCATTGGCACCAAGGCAGAAGCGACTCTCATCGCTGAAGACGACACGTCTCCATTCGTCCCTCCATTCATGCCTGTCGCGACACCACTGGAGGCGGGCTGCACGATGTTGGGGCGTGAGCGGAAGACGGCCTAATGGTGTGCGGGAACGTAGCCCAGCATCATGGAGACGGTTGCGAATGGTCCTAGCCGATACCCCAGGAGCAACAGTGTCCCTAATTTGCTGGGAAGTGGCGGTGCGGTCCCCTACGGCAGTGCGTAGGATCCTACGGTCTTGGCGTGCATCCGTGCGTCGCTGCGGTCCGGTCCCAGGTCGACGGGCACGTGCACCTTCCGCCGACCACTGACGACAACATCGATGTACTGTGGAGACCTCACGCCCCACGTGTTGAGCAATTCGGCGGTACGTCCACCAGGCCTCCCGCATGCCCACTATACGCCCTCGCTCAAAGTCCGTCAACTGCACATACGGTTCACGTCCACGCTGTCGCGGCATGCTACCAGTGTTAAAGACTGCGATGGAGCTCCGTATGCCACGGCAAACTGGCTGACACTGACGGCGGCGGTGCACAAATGCTGCGCAGCTAGCGCCATTCGACGGCCAACACCGCGGTTCCTGGTGTGTCCGCTGTGCCGTGCGTGTGATCATTGCTTGTACAGCCCTCTCGCAGTGTCCGGACCAAGTATGGTGGGTCTGACACACAGGTGTCAATGCGTTCTTTTTTCCATTTCCAGGAGTGTACTATTAAAGACGGTTTCGTAAAAACGGGAAATATATTTCATAGCGAAATCTCCGAACCTATATACCCCAAGCAGCCTCCTATTTCAGGTAAATACAGTGCTACAAAGAAGTCATTTATTTATGATTCCTGTGCGCATTCGTATAACATATACGGTTTATATGAATTATAGGTGAAGAGAAATAGAAAAACTAATTGTTACACATTAGAAAGATGCGAATATTGCTCTCAGCAAAGCTTGAAACCCACCTGTTAGAGATGATGTAACAAGACGCTATAGTCATTACATACTTCAAAATGAGAAAGTGTACTCATTTTTACTGCTGACTAGGGACTCAACGCAGAAATGAAATTGAAGCAGCTGGCTTCATGTTACGTGTGAAGTTAAATAGTGTCATCGAGGTGAAGTATTGTCTCTAGTGTCACAGAAAAGTCTCCAAGCAGAGAGAAAATTACACTGCTCTCAGGGACTCAGAATTCGCATATGGTGTGGTACACTACCTCTTAATACACTCCTGGAAATTGAAATAAGAACACCGTGAATTCATTGTCCCAGGAAGGGGAAACTTTATTGACACATTCCTGGGGTCAGATAAATCACATGATCACACTGACAGAACCACAGGCACATAGACACAGGCAACAGAGCATGCACAATGTCGACACTAGTACAGTGTATATCCACCTTTCGCAGCAATGCGGGCTGCTATTATCCCATGGAGACGATCGTAGAGGTGCTGGATGTAGTCCTGTGGAACGGCTTGCCATACCATTTCCACCTGGCGCCTCAATTGGACCAGCGTTCGTGCTGGACGTGCAGACCGCGTGAGACGACGCTTCATCCAGTCCCAAACATGCTCAATGGGGGACAGATCCGGAGATCTTGCTGGCCAGGGTAGTTGACTTACACCTTCTAGAGCAAGTTGGGTGGCACAGGATACATGCGGACGTGCATTGTCCTGTTGGAACAGCAAGTTCCCTTGCCGGTCTAGGAATGGTAGAACGATGGGTTCGATGACGGTTTGGATGTACCGTGCACTATTCAGTATCCCCTCGACGATCACCAGAGGTGTACGGCCAGTGTAGGAGATCGCTCCCCACACCATGATGCCGGGTGTTGGCCCTGTGTGCCTCGGTCGTATGCAGTCCTGATTGTGGCGTTCACCTGCACGGCGCCAAACACGCATACGACCATCATTGGCACCAAGGCAGAAGCGACTCTCATCGCTGAAGACGACACGTCTCCATTCGTTCCTCCATTCACGCCTGTCGCGACACCACTGGAGGCGGGCTGCACGATGTTGGTGCGTGAGCGGAAGACGGCCTAACGGTGTGCGGGACCGTAGTCCAGCTTCATGGAGACGGTTGCGAATGTTCTTCGCCAATACCCCAGGAGCAACAGTGTCCCTAATTTGCTGGGAAGTGGCGGTGCGGTCCCCTACGGCACTGCGTAGGATCCTACGGTCTTGGCGTGCATCCGTGCGTCGCTGCGGTCCGGTCCCAGGTCGACGGGCACGTGCACCTTCCGCCGACCACTGGCGACAACATCGATGTACTGTGGAGACCTCACGCCCCACGTGTTGAGCAATTCGGCGGTACGTCGACCCGGCCTCCCGCATACCCACTATACGCCCTCGCTCAAAGTCCGTCAACTGCACATACGGTTCACGTCCACGCTGTCGCGGCATGCTACCAGTGTTAAAGACTGCGATGGAGCTCCGTATGCCACGGCAAACTGGTTGACACTGACGGCGGCGGTGCACAAATGCTGTGCAGCTAGCGCCATTCGACGGCCAACACCACGGTTCCTGGTGTGTCCGCTGTGCCGTGCGTGTGATCATTGCTTGTACAGCCCTCTCGCAGTGTCCGGAGCAAGTATGGTGGGTCTGACACACCGGTGTCAATGTGTTCTTTTTCCATTTCCAGGAGTGTACGTACAATGTTCCACTAAAAGCGTCATCCAACAGGATATCAGTGTAGTATTGCTTTGAGGCAGCGCTGAATATTGTTTCATTGAAAACATACCTTAGAATCTTCGATGTCTGATGATAAAAGTCTTACTTACATGGAAACATGGAAGTAGGCCTACTGTATGAAACAAACATAAATGCTAATGAAACCCCTAAATTAGAACTGATGTTGCAGTTCTGCAGTCATAACTGGGTACAAATCGCAAATATAGTAATATCGACTGCAATATTTTTGCAACTACGAAAATGAACCACTTGATACAAAGGAGACAGCATTACATAGTTACTTTTTTGTGTAACAAGTAGCCTATAGTGTCTGAATTCCCCATCCAGAGCTCGCAATGCACGCGGCAACTGTCCATCAAATATTTAAAAGTTTGTTTCGGGTGATCTGTTGTCCGTTACAGACGGAAAACGTTCTATGAGCGCGATTCTCAAACTTCGTATCTTCTGTGAAAATTACTCGACGTCACAGATGAACGATCGCTAGTAAAAAAAAATCTGCGTCCCATTTAATTTTAAGACTTATCCACGGGCTGCTCATATTACTGGGGACGTATCACCGATTGATGTGTTCCATGAATTCCATGAGGAATGAAATGTAGATTTTTTTCCCCCTTCAGCTTATTGCTGTCTCCCTAGACGTTCAAAGAGAGGGAGGAGGAGGAGGAAGAAGTCATTTCTCACCTGACGGCTTTCATAAAAATGCCAATCTCCGCAAAGCGTTGATCTGTTCCGCTCTCTATCATTTGCCGACCGCCGACGCCGCCCCTCGTATCAAGACTTCCGGAGCTACCACGCCTCTCTCCAGGGACAAAGGTGAAATGAAATTTTCCTAATGCCCGCTGATTTACTGCTCTCCTTTAAAACCACTAATAAATGAGGTAAGAGGACTGCCCCCATTGATGCATAAATTCTTGAAATAAGGTCTATCGGGAAAGTTCGCATGAATTCTTACTCAATAATTCATGACATTGCGCAGTGAAACCAGAGATGTTAAGTGCACTATGTTTAAGAGAATGTATTCGCGAAATATTTATCATCCTCCAAGTATTATTCACCGGGACTTTAAACTAAACTAACATGTACGCTATTTCAGATAATAGTAGTTAGCCGATGCGATGTAACCGTAGCAACACAGCGGCGTCCCTACATTCACGAATGTGTTACTATTTAAGAGTATATGTGATGGTAATAGCTGTTCCTGTGGTTTCCAGTCCGAAGACTGGTTTCATGCTGCCCTCCATGTTACTCTATCCTGTGCAACTATCTTCATCTCCGAACAGCTGCTGCAACCTATATCCTTTCCAATGTGTTTACTATATTCATGTCTTGGTTTCACACTAAGATTTTGACCTTCCACACTTCTCTCCAGCACTAAACTGGTGATGCCTTGATGTCTCAGAATGTGTCTTTTTAATCAAGTGTTTCCACAAATCTCTTGTCTCCCCAATTGTATTCAGTATCTACTCATTAGCTACGTGATCTACCCATCTAACCCTCATTCTTCTGTAGCACCAGAATTCAAAAACTTGTGTTCTTCTTTTGTCTAAACTATTTATTGCTCATGTTTCAGTTCCATGTAGGGCTGCATTCCACACAAATACCTTCAGAAAAGATTCCTGCCATTGCCAGTCTACATCTTATTCCAAGTCCGTTTCGGACACCATCAGCTATTTTGCTTCCCAAATAGCAAAACTCATATACTACTTTAAGTGCCCCGTTTCCTTAATTTAATTCCCTCAGCATCACCTGATTTAATTTGACTGTATTCCGTTATCCCTTATTTGATGTTCATCTTACGTTCTCCTTTCGAGACACTGTCCATTCCGTTCAACTGCTTTTCCAAGTTCTTTTCTGTCTTTGACAGAATTATAATGTCATCGGCAAAAACCTAAAAAGTTTTTATTTCTTCTCCCTGAACTTTAATTACTTCTCTAATTTTTTCTTTAACTTTCTTCACTGCTTGCTCAATGTACGGGATCTAAGAAAAGTCGTAGGGTTAGTATTAAATCGAGTGGTCCTACATTTCTCCAAAACCCAAACTTATCTTCCCCGAAGTCGTCTTCTAGCAATTTTTCCATGCTTCTGGAAAGAATTCATGTTGCTATTTTGCAGGCACGTTTCTTTAGAATTGTGTTATTACATTCTTCTTGGGGTGTGATAGTATTTTGCCTGTGTCAAGCATCTTGCACAACAGATGGGGTAGTTTTGTCGCGGCTGTTTTTTTCCAATAGAAATCGTATGCGTAGTACCTTGTTTCGATGGCGGTTTCTGTTAATAATTTAATGACATAATTTCTGTCTTTCTAATTCTATCGCACACCTTATTGAAATTTTCTACTGCTTCATTCAAATCTCTTCCTCTGTTCATATACCTGTCCTCATCCACTTTCCCGACCACATTCTCCGATTACGTCTCTTCATGGGCTGCAATGAAGAAAGAAAATGAAAAAAATGAAAGCATAAAGAAATGACAAAAAAATAGAAAGCAAAAAAAAAAGAAAATTTATTTAACAGTTAATTAAAGCGATATCCCGTGCGCTGATTCAATAATTATAGTGTTCTAGAGATTCAAACTCAACGGTTACGCAAATGGATTACACTTAGTCTCAGATCATCCACCGACAGTTAAAGCAAATAAATAGGATCTTAATGTAATGTATAGAAATTTATACTTGATAGTAAATAGTACGTAACAACATTTCTTTGGTTTCATTTTGAGTTTTGTGAACCTCTCTTGCAGTTTGGTTCATCTACATTTAATCTTTACACAAACCTTTATTCCTTTTCTGTCTGTTACGCTTCTTCGAACTGCTATTTCAAACATACAGTGATGAGCTATTCTATTAATAAGCCACCTAAAATATAGGTCAGTAGACTGACCTGCCATTTATTCTACCTGACGGCGTGAGGTTTTGTTCCATTTGACTGATGAAATCTTCCATTTCTAAGGTATGCGACCATCCAAATTTGGCGTGTATTCATTCTATGGAAACATCTTGACCGCTAAAAGCTTTATTTATGACGCGTTTCGAGTAATCATCTTCAGATAAACTATGCATAGGAAAGCTCCTACAAGTGAGTAATACAAGAGAAACGTACCATCTCGAGTGCATTTGCCGTTAGGCGTATTTCCGAAAGACGTTATTTGGAGACATCGCATGTCTGAGATTGTACATTTTTCTTGTATTACTTACTTGTTAAGCTTTCCTAACCATATTTTATCTAATTATGATCACGCGAAACGCGGCATAAACAAAGTTTTTGTCGATCAAGACGTTTCCATGCAATCAATACATGCCATATGTGTGTTCGTGTTGTACCAGCACATCATCGTATTCGTTTCTCATATCGCCTCATTCTGATGTCTACGTAGCTTTACATTTTATGTTAGAGCTGTAACACTCATAGTAGCTACAGTAGAAGTAATTTTCATTCTCACTGAGGAAACACGATAATGAATCCAAAACATTACGACCATCGCGAAACTGAGTGCTGCTGATGGTGTTGCGGGTACGTGACACAAGAAAGACTGATCAGCAAAAATGATTTCTGGGTCACCAGGGACGCCGGACCATACCCTTCAGATTTTTGCGTGTGGGGATGGTTGAAAGGAAAAGTCTATAAAGAAAAGAAAAGGTAAAACACAGTAGATGAATTCAGTGTTCGTATTACCAAAAGCTCTGCCCTCGTAAAAGATCCCCCAGGACCTCGGAAGCGCTACACAGTGCATTGCCAGGAGACTTCGAAAATGCATAGAAGTCGGAGGTCGAATTCATGAAAACAACTTTCTACTTAATTTTTTCTCTTTGCGTGACACTGTGTAATTGTTTGGGTTAAATTCAAGCAGTTGAATGTCTGCAACCAATAAAAATTGCACACGTTATATGGAATGGTTTCCTCGAATTAGTCTAAACTGACATTACCTAAAATATTTACTCTCTTCTACAACACCCACTATAATGAAAACTAACAAAAACATTCACTGATGAAAAGCGTGCAACATTGCTGGTGTTTGGTGGAAAGTGAGACAAGCGCTGCTCATATGCCACGTTAAATGAACTGAGAGAATCTGATTGTCTTACATCCTCATCGGGCGTGAGTTTTAGAATGAACTGCCTATCGCAGAATTGCGGAAAATTGTAGGCGAACATCAGTGCTTGCCTTCCCTAACATTTGCGTGTGTTTGTTACTGATCATTTGGGTGGGTAATGTATAGGGTTAGAGACACTGATAAGAGTTAATTCATACAGATCGCACATGAAGTGGCAGCGTTTTTGTTTGGTAGGAATAAAGGGACGCCTTGAAGTAAACCTTTTTTTTACTATTTAGTTTTTGGGAAACGATGAGGCAAAGGTCGGGGCCAGGGTAAAAATGCTGAAAGACAGACAGGAAAGTGCTGATCCAGATGCCTCAATCGTCATTACATCTTTCCCACCTAAATGTTTGATATGCGAACGTATTCGCATTCTTTTAACACGTAACATCCTGAATAATTTTGGCCAGACTCTCTTTGTAGTTAAGCCTTCACATTCAAAATCTCTCTCACTTCCTCAGTCGATATATCTCTCCAACTGTCTCCATTTCCTCCCACTGATTTATAGTGTATCCTACTCTCAATGTCTGCTCCCTCATTCACGCTCCCTCCTTTTGTTTTTCTTCCCCACTGCCACTATATCCATCATATTTCTGCAGATTTAAACGTCTGGGGAGCTAACTTACTTTTCACCTATACACTCGTGTTTCAAATGCCCGTTCAAAATGCGCCCTCACATATACCTACATGTTTAAATTGATTTACCTACATGTTTTCGTTGGCCGGTCTGGGAGGATCCAGAACCCACAAACCTATTTACGATTTCCATTCATCTGTATTTTTCATTTTCATGTCTTCATCCATCTCTCTTTCTCTTTCACTGCCACTTCTTCTCTCCCACCATCAATGTCTCCTCTCTCTTTCTATCCTACTGGCAGTGTGTCATCTCTCGTCGGCTATCACTGTATCTCTGCTATTGTCTTTCAACACAAAAAGGGCGAATATGTTCGTATGCCAAAAATTTTACTGAGCAATTCCAGGTGAGAATTGAGGTTAGTTCCCCACTTTTATGGATGGTTGTTTGATTCGGGGGATGGGACCAAACAGCGAAGTCATCGGTCCCATAGGAATGATGGGGAAGGAAGTCGGCAGTACGATTTCAAAGGAACCATTCCAGCATTCCCTGATCTATGGAAATCACGGAAAATCTAAATCACGATGGGCGGACGCGGGTTTGAACGGTCGTCCTCCAGAATGCGAGTCCAAGGTGCTAACCACTGCTCCATCTCGCTCGGTCCACTTTCTTCTGGGAGTCTTGGAGGATGTTCACATTTCTTATGCATTTTTCCGCTGATTCCTCTCTTTTCCCTGCTACAACACGGAGCGCTGCTTACAAAAAATCTAATTCTATTGGTCAGTGAAGTTTTAACACTTTATATTCTTCAACACATTTACGTAATTTGGGACATTTAAAGAACAAATATATAATCGTAATATAAGGTTAACATAAAATCGTTTGCCTTACTTTTTTTCTGGGTGTTTTGCTCGTTGATTAAAAGAATAGCCATGTCATCAGAAATATTTTACTTAATTTTCAGTTTTTCCAGATTTACGTATTTTTAACAATCATTTCGAGTTCTTTCTAGGCATTTAATACCTTTATAGCTCGCTTTTTGTGAATGCAGTACCACTTTTGGCATATTTTATTAGTCGTGAAGTGCTCATTATACATAGACAGCCCATCGTTAAGTTTTAGTGGTGCAAAAATACTTACTACAAACATAATTTGGTGACCACAGAACCCCTCCGGTTACCCCAGAACCTTTGCCCTGAGGTCACTACACGTCAGTTAAAACTACATTTACTCCTCAGGCTGGACTTTACATGTATATTTTAAGTGCATAAGTACGGTAACTTTCAAGATATGGTAAAACTTTCGACGATTTACTATGAACTGTACGCTATGCCATGAATTCATTAATTAAGTGAATAAATTTTACAGCACTTTTTAAATTAAACTCGAGTGTTATCTATGAATAGAGTAGTACCTGAACGACATTGTAACTAAAATGTATCGGCAGTGGAATGAATTCGAACCTAGTCTGATAAATAGTCTTTTCCATTAATGGCATTCCTTTAAATTTCTATGTTCACCAAAATTACTTCCATGAATTATAAGTGAACTGACATTTTACTTGAATATTCTTTATTACAATAAACAAGCCTGAGTATATTCTTTATTAATTCATAAATGCTATGAAGCCATCAGCACGCAGTTCATTCTTTTGCTGAGAAAAAAATTATCTCTACAATAATAACATTTCTACGAGCACACTCAATTATACTCAGATTCACTATTTTTCAGTAATTATGTTTTTACCAGTCAGATGCGTTCCACTGAGGCTTAGTCAGTTCAGATTCACAAATTAATTCCACGTTACAGGAACAGTTCGCTAGTACCATCGCTACGTGACAAAATGAAAAAGAAAGAAATCAAATAAGAAATGAATAACGGTTCCGGTGCAGGCAAGAATAATGTCTCACGGGGCCCCACATACGAGCGATATCGCTGCAGCTGGTCGCTCGCCTCGAGCACGCGACAAACAAGGATTCGCCAAGCTGTTTCAACCACTATTACGAACGTCACTGTATCGAGGAGTTCTGCTACTCAAAATGAAGTGTTACGTTTGGCAGCAGTCGCAGTTGATCTCCGTGCACCACAAACACTTGCCGAAAATAGATTTACAGAAACGGTAATAGTAATGTATTAAAATTTTTTTTGAAATGACTTTCTTATCAATTGTAGGTTATTTGACAGAACATATTGCACACACGATTGAACATCAGGGATTTTGACAACGTGGAGTCGATACCACTGGCAGAATTACACGGGGAAAGCTGTTATCTTATAGGTCTCGTACCTCCTGAGGACTGGGAGCGTGTCCATCCCATTTAGGACGTCTCACACACTGGCGCTCAAGATTTTTAGTTCTTTGGCTATGGATCAGATGCTGGTATTGGAACTGTGCTCAGTTCGCTGGAACACAGCTTCCTCAAACTAACCAGTTCGTACATTTCGGGGTATACCAGCACCCCGTCGGTCATGTCTAAGGGATTCTGTATGAGGAAGAAGGCCCTAGAATCTTTAAAATGTGACATGATTTGGTAACCTCCTCGCTGGAAATCGTTCTGAATACAGTTGCTTTGCTGTTAAATAGTTGCGTCGTGCCTCCCATAAATGAGACGCATGTCAGTCTACTCGGTTAGAGCGTAATCAGCGGTCAGGAACCTGTGAACATCTGCAGAAACGTTCAAGTAAACGTAACATAACATAAACAATAAAAGCGTATTTGTTTATCCATGGACGTGGATACTGCTAGCGATAATGAAAACTGACAGTAGTATGATGCTGTTGCGTTGAAAATTAGATTCCAGTGTCAAAGTATGCGTACAAAGCAGTTATCTACATCTACATCTACATCTACGTGACTACTCTGCAATTCACATTTAAGTGCTTGGCAGAGGGTTCATCGAACCACAATCATACTATCTCTCTACTATTCCACTCCCGAACAGCGCGCGGGAAAAACGAACACCTAAACCTTTCTGTTCGAGCTCTGATTTCTCTTATTTTATTTTGATGATCATTCCTACCTATGTAGGTTGGGCTCAACAAAATATTTTCGCATTCGGAAGAGAAAGTTGGTGACTGAAATTTCGTAAAAAGGTCTCGCCGCGACGAAAAACGTCTTTGCTGTAATGACTTCCATCCCAACTCGTGTATCATATCTGCCACACTCTCTCCCCTATAACGCGATAATACAAAACGAGCTGCCCTTTTTTGCACCCTTTCGATGTCCTCCGTCAATCCCACCTGGTAAGGATCCCACACCGCGCAGCAATATTCTAACAGAGGACGAACGAGTGTAGTGTAAGCTGTCTCTTTAGTCCTGCCGCGTTTCCGTCACTACAACCCCGCGACCGTTCCAGTCACCGTTACAACACTCTTCATGAAAGAAAACTCTTAAATAACGCCAATTACTATTATTACTGAGCAAATGTTATTGATAATGCTCTTGATTAGGCGATGGTTTTCACAACATTTTTATTTATTAATTTCGATGGTCAAGTTATAACCCACCCAGACAGTTGCTCGCATTACCATGTCATTTCCATGATTCGGGTAGGCGCACTGGCCCCGGATCGAATCCATCCAGCGGATTAACGCCGAGGACTGGTGTTCGAGCCACACTGGATGTGGTTCTTAGGCTGTTTTTTACGCCCGACTATCTGAATACTGGGCCAGTACCCACATTATACATCAGTTAAACGATTCACAAACATTTAGAAAAGTTTCCAGACTTTCACATGGAATAATACTATTCACAGACAATTTTGTTACATAAATTCGATTCTGGGTGAGGGCTAAACATAGAGGGTATCTGGCCATCCGCTTTCCGAAAATTAGCTTGCTATCACAGTGAAGAGATGGTCCGGAAATAGATTTATCAAGTTGCTCATTTTCAAATGTGGCACACTATCTTATTTGTTGAAAACATGTATCTGATATTTCTATGATAAATAGTTTCTCATATTGCAACTTCCTAATTAAACAAAAATAAAATAACTATTGTTATACCAAACAGATCTGATTTAAACTTCTTCAATTTCATCTTCTATGCTAAATATCAGGTGTCATATTTCATGTCGAAGGACAACTGAGAAGGAGAGAGTTGAAGTAGCTCTATGGACGATGATGGCATAAAAACCAGTTTGTATCTGCGAAATTGACTCTGATAATTTCTAGGAAATTAACATAAATAGCAAGCCTAGTCTCTTATTAGTGGCATACACGACAAGAGTGATACTTAATAGTACTGGAACCAGAAGCAAACTGTCTACAGACAAT
Source organism: Schistocerca gregaria (assembly GCF_023897955.1). Taxonomy (NCBI): domain Eukaryota; kingdom Metazoa; phylum Arthropoda; class Insecta; order Orthoptera; family Acrididae; genus Schistocerca; species Schistocerca gregaria. The sequence continues at coordinate 585,032,330 of NC_064921.1, forward strand.
ACTAAACTATCTTAGAGTGTGCGGAAGAAAACAAATTTGTCTAAAACAGAAGAAAACCGACTAGTTTGGTAAAGGTGACAAATGAAACATTAAGATAAATAAGGTGTTGTCTGAAACATATGTCCACATAAAGAGAAGGACGTTTGTATTGCAGTGTGTCGACTGTATCGGGTCAGAAAGAACGCCAGAGCGGCAACGAGTAGCAACGGAGACAGCCCCTGCCAGGCAAGAATGTTATGCGTCGCGAAGAAAAACACAGCCGACAGGCGTTGTGAAGAAGGGACAGGTGGGCGCGGCATAGCAGCAACCTGTGCTGCAATATGCCAGCAGAAGGATGTAGAAGCCTTTCCTCACTTGGCACCATTGAAGTCTTTAGAGTACATGCCTTAAGACCTAAGTAAACATAGTCTGGAGCGTATATGTACTCGGCCATTCGTGTAGTAAAATATTATCATCTCAGTGTCACAGCCTACACGAAAATCTTGTGACACCTGGAGCGACATCCTAATATGCAGTAGAGTGTCCACTGTTTGACAGTCCAGGACAGCCTGCCTGAGTCACGAGAAGCAGCCACCGCTGGAGCAGAGAGCTGCCCGTTTGCTGGAGGGAGGTAACGGTAGCGTCTGCGGTAGTATCAGCTGTGCTGCCACACTGCCATCATAGCCGCAGCCACAAATGTCGCTGACAGCAGCATTTCAGTGCACTGCCCTAAACCTTATGCTGTCAGCAATGCCGGACAGTCATTGTTTCGCATGAGAGTCAACAGGCTACCTCCATCAAGCTGTTTCTGATGTACTACGGCTGAGGGCCAGAATAAAAGAGTCAATTAAACAAATCTACTGTCGTCCTGACACCTTATTTCACTCTCCATAGGTGACAATCCATGAGTCATCTAAGGTGTGTGGCAACGTCGAATGGAGGCAAACATGGGAAGTACTAAAACTGACACAGGGTCTGACGTCCCGTGACATACTACTGAATGGACCTACGTAACTGTGTGAATGTCAGGAACCTTTCCTAAGAGTATGGAAAACCAAGGACGAAACTAACTTTCACACGATATGTCACTGTCAAGTAACATAGCTCAAGGAACTTAGGCAATAAATAAAAACTACTAAGTATACCAAAGAAGATAACTGAAAGAAATGCCCAGTGAGACAAACAGAAATGATATTTTCATTCAAAGACAATAATTCCGCTAAGGTTGCGATTCTTTATGGCCCACTGCACAAAAGTCGAATATGGTTCTCAGTAGGGTGTGCGATCGCCACCAACAGCAATGCATGTTGGCACGGAGTTCTTGTGGTTGGGCGCTCAATTTCTATGCATTCACAGTTGGCAGTGGCTGGATGGCTGGGTGTGCTGCAATACGTCTTACCGAATTAGCACATACGAGCTAGATGGGATTTTAACTCAGAGGAATGGGCAGGCCAGTCCATTCGCTGAGTGGCTCCTCCATCTGCACTTTTCGATGCGATCGCGCATTCTCGTCCATAAAAACGAAGTCAGGGCCAAATTCATTCCTGAAAAGATGGACATGGAGAAGGCTTACAATGTCACAACAATGTGACCGGTGAGTCTACTGAGTTTAAAAACTTCAGGTCAGAATGACAAAGTAGCATTATGCCTAGCAACGCTATAGCACCTGGAACGTCAAAACGATCATTCTGCACAGTTTTGAGTTTACCCTCTTATGGCGAGAGATGCGAACATGTATTGCACCCAGAACATTGTCGCACATTTCCTTTTTGATGGCTCACATGTTATGATGTTGGCAGGCATAATGTTGTATGAGCAAGAGATACATTCGGCCCTGACTTCATATTCATCGATTATAGTGTAGGTAGAGAGGACGTTCGGTGGATAGACTGGCCTTCCCGTCACCCCGTCATAAATGTGATCGAGAATGTGTGGGATGCTGTGGGAGAGACGTATCACAGATCGCCCACATACACCAACGAGATTCCAGCAGTTGTCGAATGTTGATAGAACGCCCTAGAAGAAGAACAACCTATCAGTCTTGAGATCAGCATGGGAGCGCGTTGCAGAGCATTTGGTGATTGCACGCCCTAATAAGAACCATGGCACACCTTTTGTAATGTACAGGTGACCATCGACAACCGGGATAACTGAATTTGAAAAAAAAAAAAGTGTCATTTCTCTTGGTCTCGTTGCCTATTTCTTTCAGTTATCATCTCCTGTGTACCGTAAGAGTACTCTATTTATATGGTAAACGTTCCATTAAGGTATGTCACTTGGCAGTGACACGAAATGCGAAAGTTTTGCACATCAGTGTATGTACTGGTATTAGCGTGAAGCAGCTTAGTACAGTATGTGGTTAACCTCGGTACATGAAAATATGTTTCGCAATAAAATGGTTCAAATGGCTCTAAGCACTATGGATGGGACTTAACATCTGAGGTCATCAGTCCCCTAGAACTTAGAACTACTTAAACCTGACTAACCTAAGAAAATCACACTCATCCATGCCTGAGGCAAGATTCGAACCTGCGAGTGTAGCAGTCTCCCAATTCCGGACTGAAGGGCCTAGAACCGCACGGCCACCGCGTCCGGCTAAAAATGGTTCAAATGGCTCGGAGCACTATGGGACTTAACATCTGAGGGCATCAGTACCCTAGAACTTAGAAGTACTTAAACCTAACTAACGTAAGGACATCACACACATCCATCCCGGGGCAGGATTCGAACCTGCGAACGTAGCGGTCGCGCGGTTCCAGACTGAAGCGCCTAGAATCACTCGGCCAAATCTCCCAGCGTTTCATAATAAATATGGGTGAAGTATGCCCTAAAATAAAAGGTACGAGTCCATTTATAACAGTTCAAACATCTCTGAGATAGTAAAATAGCTCATGAGAGGAGATTTTGAAATAATAAAAGATCAAACAGAATAAACGAATTTCATGTGTACAGTGTACTCCTTTTACAATTTACCACTTGCTAGGTTTCACAAGTTTTCGAATTATTGTGTTTACCTGCGTGGAGAGTTGGACGTGTGCCCACTGGATCCGTTCCCAGCGAATCTCATCCTACGTCTCGTTTATGGATCGCGACAATTACGAAAGCTCTGTAAACAAGGAATGGAGTGCTTTCTCTGTATCTATCGCAAATATCTTCCGTAGTTCTCTTGACTTAAGGACTAGTTCCCTTCATAATGTAATTTTCTATTATACGAAATCGACGTCCGCTATAACGCGGTCAGATTTTATGTTCTCTCCTGTCATTTTGTATGGTACTCTCTGACATTATGAAGAGTATGAACCACGGCAGCATAAATATGTAGAGAACTTTGTAGTATGCCATAGTAAGTAGCTCGGAAGACCAATGACTGACTCACAGAAGGCAATGTTCTCCTTCTCTTTAGCGAACGTCACGAATACTGTTTCGTTTCCGTGAAATAAAGTTTGATGATGCCGAAATCATCTACGGACAACATTAACAGCAGCCTCAGACTTTTGAGGGATGATACGGATATCTATAACGAAGTAGTATGCGGTAAAAGATACGCCAATACGCAGTCTGACAAAGAAGTGAAGCACCCAGACGGGGAGGATGAAACGAAATGAGACTTCATGGAATGAGAGAATTTGCAATATTGTTTCAGGGATTACATAATCGAATAAAATTTAGGAAGAACTGGGCCCTATGAGGGCATTTGTCAGTCGTTTTGTTGCCATTTCCATCAATGATTTTAGAAACTCTAATGGAAAGGTGTCTATCCCTTTTGCTTTATTCGATCGCAAGTCTTTCAAAGCTCTTTTAAACTCTGATTCTAACACTGGATCCCCTATCTGTTTTATATCAACACCTGTTTCTTCTCCTAACACATCATTAGATAATTCTTCCCCTCACAGAAGCTGTCAGTGTACTCCTTCCACCTATCTGCTCTGTCCTCTGCATTTAACAGTGGAATTCCCAATCCACTCTTAATATTACCACCCTTGTTTTTAATTTCACCAAATGTTCTTTTGATTTTTCTATACGCTGAGTCAGTCCTTGCGGTTTCTTCATATTATTCTTTAGTAATTTCGCCTTAGCTTCCCTGTACTTCGTGCTTACTTAATTTCCGAATGGCTTGTATTTTTGGATTCCTGAATATCCCTGAACATTTTTGTGCTTGCTACTTTCATCGATCAACTGAAGTATTTCTTGTGTTACCCATTGTTTCTTTGCAGTTACATTCTTTGTACCAATGCTTTTGTCTTCTTTTCAGAGACGTCCATTCCTTTTCAACTGAACTGCTTGCTGAGCTATTTCTTATCGCAGTTTCTACAACCTCGGAAAACTTCACGAGTATCGCTTCATTCCTTAGAAATTTTGTATCCCAGATCTTTGCGCATTTGTTTTCTCTGACTGACCTATTAAACGTCATCACTACTAAATTATGATCTGAGTCTACATCTGTTCCTGGGTAGGCCTTACAATCTGATATTTGATTTCGGAATGCCTGCCTTCTTGATGTCATCAATCTGAAGTAGAAGTATAACGCCTTCTCTTGTGATTATTGACTGGAGTATTTGCTATTACTAGCTGATCTTTATTACAGACCTTCTTCCACTCTCATTCCTAGTAGAAAACCCCTGTTCTCCCGTAGGCCTTTCTTCTACTCCTACCCCACCTCCCCCTTTCACTATTAGATTATGATGTCCCATTATGTACTGAATTACCCGTTAAATATCCTCATATAATTTCTCTGTCTCTTCATCTTCCTCTTGCGACTCCACTATGCTTACCTGAGCTATATTTGTTGATACTGGTTTGCTGTCAATTTTGATGTGAATAACACTATCGCTGAACTCATTCTCTGTCGTACCCTCATTTTCTTAACGAATCCTACTCCCGTATACCATATTCTACTGCTGCTGATATTACCCTACACACATCTGACAAGAAATCCTTGTCTTCTTTCCGTTCTACTTCACTGATTCTCATTGTATCTAAGATTGAGCCTTAGCCTTTCTCTTTTCAGATTTTTTAGTTTCTCTACCACTTTCAAACTTCTGCCATTCGGCTCCCTCACTCGTAGAACATTACCCTTTCGTCGGTTACTCAGTCTTCTTCTCATGGACACGTCCCCCTTGGGAGTGCCCTCCCGGACATCAGAATGTGGGACTAGTCCGGAATCTTTTGACAATATAAAGGTCACGATTAAACATTTTCAGTTATAGGCCACGAGTCTTGCGGAAATACACTATCTGTCTTCAGTGCAGTGGTTTCCATTTCCTTCTCATCCTCACATCCTTCCGCTTTTCAGAAGCAGTTCCCCACCCCAGGGGCAAGAGAGTGCCATGAACCTCTCTCCGTTCTCATTGACAAGGTCATTGCCAGAACGAGGGTGCCTTCTAATGCCGGAAGTCTTCGGCCACCATTACTGATGACTTTTATCTAAAATTTAAGCATAGGCGGTGTTCGACCCCGGGACACAGGACGTTTAGATTACAAATCAGTGACGCTACCCGTAGAATACAGGTGCAAACCCGGTATGTATGAACTTCTATGAGACATAATTAGAATTAGTTAACTCAAACAACAGTCGAACATCTTCTTTATGGAGGCATTGTAAGGTGTCAGGCAAATCCAACACCTTCCATGAAAACCCTGACATGATAAGCAAATCTAGTAATATGTCACATAGCTCTGAATAAATCGTGACATTAAATTAACCAAAGTAATACGAGTAACGAGTGAGCAAATGGAATACCACAGACTAACACAAGAATGCCTAAATGCATGTCGTACCTTCCCACCGTGAGACCGACGCAGTTCCCAGGGGAGAAACGAGAAGCCGAGAGCAAAACTGTGCTAAGCTAGAAGGCCCTACGATAAGGGACAGACTGGACACCCACGTCGCCAGCCTTCCCCTAAGACTACCACCCGCACGTTTTGCGTGACTTTTTCGCGTCTCTTTTACTTCAAGGACCACCCCCCCCCCCCCCTCCAGCCCATGTTAAATGCTAGAGCCCTCCAGAAAAACAGTATAGATCTTACGATAACACAAAAAGGGCCACTACCACCCGCAAGTTTTAGCGTGAGCCTTTTCGCGTGTCTGTTACATTAGGATCACTCCCCAGCCCATGTTAAAAGATAGAGCCCTCGAGAAGAACAGTATAGATCTTCCGATAACGCTAAAAGGATCACACCAGTTGCAGGTTTTAGCGTGAGAGTTTTTCGCGTCTCTGTTACGTTGCAAACTTTAAAAACATTGCCCCCCCCCACGAAAAGTATAACGTTTCTCATTGGATAGACAGAATTTTTGTAGGCGGAGCTTAAGGTTAACATTGAGACCCTGATTGATCAGATGAAAACACAGCCAGATAGTTTTTTTTAAACCAACTTCGGTAAATGTAGTAAGGAGAGAGTTGCTTCCGAGATGGCGAGGTGAGCGGAGCTGTGCTGCCCGCCGCTGCCCTGACGCTGCCTAAACATCGACATGGTAATGAACGCACACGATGCCGCATTTTTGAGCGCATAAGGCTTCACTCAGAACTGCAGAAGTCTCATCTGTTACACCCCTTTTTGCGTAATACTAGTGTCGATCGTTAATTAAAACTCATGGTGTTCACATTTGCCACTTGAAGTAAAGATCTGAAACGCGATGATTTTTCTTTTATATAATTATTGAGAAGCCACATCAGCCACTGTAATTTACGACAAGTTAGATAAGTTATTAAAGATAATTGAGGGTCACTGTAGACCATTTTTATAGTTTTCTCTTTTGTGAAACTTAATTTAAACCTAGATTATAGATGTGATATGGCATAGGTCATCCTTCGATCCATCGTAGAACTTGGAAACCCACTCAGGAAATTTTCGTTCACATTCTTGTTGAACGCAGTTGGTTTTTACTATCCCGTATTAAAACATTTTCTTTTATCAATAGTGCAATTTATAAACGATGTTTTGTGAGTAGAATAAAATTTCCAATGGTAAACTTAACTGCTTTTTTGACGTTATTTTACCAGCTAACTAAAAATAGGAAAGCCTTGAACCCTTTCCACTAAATTTAGTTAGTATTAAGATTCTTTTACAGGGAGTGCAGTGGAGCTCACGCTGAGATAATTTAGTATTTGGTTATATCATCGCTAGTCTCACTGAACTCTTCTGAATTCTACATGTCATGTGTTGTCTGGCGTCTCCTTACCAGCAACAGGTCCCAGGTTCAAAGTAGTTAATTGCCTAAGAAACACGCTCAGAGCGTCGTTGCGCGAAAGTGGTAGGGAGACACGATATAGAACAAACAGACACCACCATGAATGTTTAGAGCATGACAGGCGATCATAGGCAAATTGCGGTATTGCTTTCTATTGTTGAAATACAACGTCGAGGATACCTCGTATATATTGCCCAACAACGCAGAAATGCAATGCCTGCTGTCCGAATTACCTCCTATGCGAACCATAGATAATCACGTTGTGGGCCTCCTGACACTCCAGACCATCGCGTCACGCGCCGAGCTGGTATGGCGACGAACTAGCAACGTTCGTTCTCCTCGGAGCCTCCACACATGTATACGTCCATCGTGGTGGAGTATGCAGAATAGGGTGTCGTTTTAGAAGACGATGTGGAGTCTCTCCTCTGTTTATTTTTAACGCTGGTCTTACCGCTGTCGGCGCGCTTCTCTCTGCTGCTGCGTCAAGGGAAATCGCTACAATTATCGCACTGCAAACGCCCTCGCATTGTCAATGGAATACGTTCTTACAGGTAACAAGCCAATCCCCAGATTTAAGGTATTTGACGTGATTGAGCGATCGTGCAGCTTATCTCTGTTATCTTGATCGGTCGCTAGACACGTAGGGACGTGGAGATAATTTACAGCGCTTGACTATGGCTCTCCTGAACCCACGCGTTCCGCATTCAAATATCCGTCGTGGGATTGCGACCAACGAGAGCAGCAGAACTGAAGAGCGATAAACTGCAGTGCCAACGGGCTACAATACTACTGCTGTCCAGTGCCGGTAGGTGTTAGTAGACTCTTCTCCTTCTCACAAGACGCATATACGATTTCTTTTCGCAAGTAACTAACATTTAAATCCATTTTATGCTAGAGAAAGCCAATACAAAAAATTTTCTTGGCGCTTTTTCTTATCAAATTTTTGCGATTACGCCGAAATGCTAATAATTTGCACATCCAAACACGTCAATTTGTCGTTTTCTGCATGCCGTCTTCATGGTGTTGCAATTTGAATGACCAGCAGTGTAGATAGGTCGTTCAATACGTTGTTGTTGTTGTTGTCTTCAGTCCTGAGGCTGGTTTGATGCATCTCTCCATGCAATTCTATCCTGTGCTAGCTTCTTCATCACTCAGTACCTACTGCAGCCTACATCCTTCTGAATCTGCTTAGTGTATTCATCTCTTGGTCTCCCTCCATGATTTTTACCCTCCACGCTGCCCTCCAATACTAAACTGGTGATCCTTTGATGCCTCAGAACATTTCCTACCAACCGATCCCTTCTTCTAGTCAAGTTGTGCCACAAACTCCTCTTCTCCCCAATTCTATTCAGTACCTCCGCATCTAATCTTCAGCATTCTTCTGTAGCACCACATTTCGAAAGCTTCTATTCTTGTCTTGTCTAAACTATTTATCGTCCAAGTTTCACTTCCATACGTTGCTACACTCCATACAAATACTTTCAGAAATGACTTCCTGACACTTAAATCTATACTCGATGTTAACAGATTTCTCTTCTTCAGAAACGCTTTCCTTGCCATTGGCAGTCTACACTTTATATACTCTCTACTTCTACCATCATCAGTTATTTTGCTTCCCAAATATCAAAACTCCTTTACTACTTTAAGTGTCTCCTTTCCTAATCTAATACCCTCAGCATCGCCCGACTTAATTCGACTACATTCCATTATTCTTGTTTTGCTTTTGTTGATGTTCATTTTATACCCTCCTTTCAATACGTACGACGTGCATTAAGCGGAAACTGGTCAAGGGGGTCTTAAGCTTACGCTCAAACTCAAAACGTATACATCCAGTTTCGTAAAATGTTGCTGTTTCAGTATTACTATATCATTCTGAAGGGTGAAACATTCGTATAGTGAAGGAACGTTCGGCAGCAGAAGTTTGATTTCTAACAAATAGTAAAAGGTCCTTTAAATAATAACCCGGATGATGTTTACAGTGCAGGAATTGTGGTTTATCATCATATTAGTAACAAAAGAAGCAAAAAATAATAATTCTGTAGTTTACTAGGGTTTTCCTCGGTGTTCGCTGCCTCGTGATGACCCGAGTTAACGCAGGGCGTGCTCCGTTGGCGGCTAAGGAAGGCAACATAAACAGTCTGAGATTGGGCCGACCGCTCAGCAGGAAGACACCCGCCACTAGTCTGCGGAATTCTTTCGTGGGACACCGTTTTGGAAAGCAGTTTAATCCCAAGCAAGTGGGAACACCTTTGGCCTTTTTCTTCTCCGCCCTCACCTTCCTGCATTAAGCTGGGTGAACAACTTCGTGAACATTTTTCCTTGTAAACGTTCATGTTCGGTGTTAAGCCGTCTGACACGGTATCGTTGTGCATGTGTGTATTCCTTCACAAGCGATCGTTTGCAGTGACATCACCAAGTCCTATCTTCTGTTTAATTTTGAAACTGTTAATTCTGTGTTACCTACAGTTTGAGATCAAGAAAAGTAACGGTCGAATTGCAATCAATGCTCAGCCTTCCCAACTTGAAGTGGTGTTGATACACATACTTGCAAAGGTGTAGCTTTAGAGTTTCCCTTTTGTAAAACAGAAACCATTGGCATGTGGATTCTGTATTTTGGCCGATAATTTGACCTCAGGAGCTGCTTCCTGTGTATCTTACGTTTTGTGAGATATTCCTGGCAACTACATTTTGGTAACGATTCTGTAAACATGGTTTGGTCTTAATTTCGAGTTGCGTGTGGCTACTCGAATTGTGTTTGCTAGCGCCAGAGCAAAAAGCTTCGTATCTGTTTGGTTGTCATTCATGACAGAACTATTTTCATAGGTTGCCTTGTTGGCTTGCAAGTGCATGTGTCGCCACTTAATATTGAAAACATTGACAAGAATGGACAACGGTTTGGGGCCTGTAGTGCTTTTGGGTGCGTATGGCGCAGATCTTTAAGCTGGCCTTTGTTTAACTATTTATTACATACTGAAATAGTTACTTTTCTGTTTTGCCTTTATCATGCGCGAGTGTGTTAATTCTGTCATTGTGGGGTTCGGTAATGTTTAGAGTCAAAGCTTTATAGTTGTAAATATCTTCGACATATTTAATAAGATCTGAAATAAATGTTTTGTTCTGTTCTGGAGTTTGAGAAAGCTTGCGACTTTTGGGCTTTCATTGCTTGTTGTCACTTAAACTAACTGGACATCAGGACGGGTCCCACAATGGCTGCAAATGTTCATGTATGCGATCTGTTGGTAATTTTGTTTTACGGAGGCATGTTATTAGCCACTCAATGGCTTAATCGCAATCATAGTTTACTCATTTACGTATTTTTCCTGTTCTTGCTATGCGCTTTGCGAAGTTCGATAACTTTTTTTGACCAGTAATAGTTCCAGTAATTTTCCTTAAGCGAATGTCAAGAACAATAGTTGCTCAAGTAAGTGTCAATCTTTTCAATAATTTCCGTAAGCAATGATATTGTGATTTGAGTGTAACAAATTTTCGTAATTCTGTATTGTGTCAATACTTATAATCATTGTGGAAGAAAGAATAGTGTTTTATTGATTTGACTGATGTATGTTCAATAAATGTATCGTAAAACATGTTGGTGCCACGAATGAGGTTTAATACCACTTTGGTCCAGTCCTCCACATTCCAAGGCAACCAGGCATGGCAAGCCATGTATCATCATCCTCTCTCTCTTCGTCCACATCATCCTTCCTATCTTCCACTGCCAATTCCTCTTCCCCCTCTCCCTTTGACCATCGCCACCGTTTGTCCATCTCCTCCTCTCCTCTCCCCTCTCTCTCTGTCCTCTTCCCCCTGTCCCTTTTAACTATCCATCCCCCCCTGCCCCTCTCTGTTAAACACCCCCTCCCTACTTATTCTTGTCTGTCCCTCCAACACCCCCCCCCCCCATCATATCAACCCCTCCTCCTCCTTTAGCCATCCCATCCCTTCCTGCCCCAACCTTCAATCTGTCCTTCGCTTCCTTCCCCCATCCCACCCCAAAAAACTATTCAACCCCTCCTGCCCCTCTCTGTCCTGGTCCATCTCCTCCTGCACTCTTCTCTCTCTCTCCATTCCCCTCTTCAGCCACCTCAACCTTCCCCTAGCGGTGCCCATTCGCACTGTGGCCCTGCAAAACATGTCAATATTCCAACACACGTGTTGTGTAAGACAGCCTCTAATTTGGGGACTGCACACCTGTTTTTGCCTTGTCAAGTAGACCACCCAGCAAATCAGGCAGGCTAACGTTATTCCTACACAACACATCTATTATGTAGCTCAACCAATGTGTCAGACGATGAAAAACACTTTTTGTCCATGTTGTGTACATAGTTCTGCGCAGTCAGCGCGTACACAACTTCCCCACTAGAGCGCGCCCCGCTAAACAAAACAGCGCAGGCGCAGCGCTCGTCCGTCTCCGCAGTACGAGATGGCGCTGTCTTGGACCAAATTCTGCTTCCGCCGATCCTCGTATTAATATGTAACGCAGTCAATGAGACTGCTGCTAACGCAGAACCTATTCCCCTCGCGGATCACACTCGAGCAGTGATACCTGAACGCTCGACGTATTATAACGAGTGTACAGACCTCCGATTAGTCAATCTGCATTAGTCTGCATTTATCTGCACCAGTCTGCATTTATCTGCACCAGTCTTCATTAACCTGCAATAGTCTGCATTTGCCTGTACCAGTCTATAGTCAAGCGTCAGTCTGCGCCTAATAAGATCATCATATTCCTGTACATAGCCATGAAGATAAATGAATAGACACTTTGTCAAGTATCAGAGATATGTGAGAATAAGATTAACCTACCAAGACCAAAGGAACTTCAGATTGTCAACTGTAAACAGCATCCATAATAAAGTTAAGTAATTTCTACGCTTTTTATTATTTTAATAAATGTGTGTGAAAATTAATCAAGTTCTGTTTAAAGTTGGTCACCGTCAATCTGCTACTTTAAGCGTTAAGTGGCATTTCTGTCGTCTGACCTAACGGCAAAAGATAAACACGACACGATAAGACCGCGAGACATATTGCTGACACTAGCCTACTTCGTTAGAGCGACAAGTCAAATAATCTGATGGTGTGTGTACCGAAGGTCTTGCAGTACGCACACCACAGTCCATATCTGCATTCCTATTGGAGCCACAATATCAATACCAGTGAATTGTTCTATTTGTGTGCCAAATCTTGTTGAAATCGGCTGAGACGTTTTGGAGGAGACCCCAGACATACATTACATAGTGCTTTATATACACTGCCAGAAAAAAGGTTAGTACACCAGGAAAGGCGACGTAGATTTTAATCCAACGAAAGCATATGCCACCTTGGTCGTAGTGGATGTACTGATAATACTGTATTTTCAATGTCGTCTGGCAACAGATATCATAGTGACATGCTACCAGAGCACCATCTGTATCTACCCTTTAATAGGGAATGCCAACAGCTAGAAGGCGCAGTGTGGTGCAAACTTGTGAAGTAAATAGGCAACTATGCCACAGAGGCGCACTATGATTCCTACAACCAAATGAGCGAGTTTTAAAGGGGGTCAGTTTGTGGTATTCTGAATGGCGAGATGGTCATTTCAGAGAATTTCCACACAAGAACTGCCACACAAGCACTGCCACACGTGCTAATCACATGAATATTCTCAGACAAAGTTTTGGGCATCCACGCAGCTCAGGCACCCGCCAGGATCGTCGTGTTATAAGGGCAGCAGTAGTTGATCGAACAACTACCACAGCACAGACAAGACTGCTTCTGAGTCGACATGAACTGTTGCAAACTAGTTATTAGTAGTGCTACTAGTGGCACACACAACTCAAGCCTGTCTTCCACCGACGCCATAGGATAGACATGCACGGCTCGACCTGTGGCTCCATAGGATCGCTTGGAAGAGGGAATACTCGCCATGGTCTTATGTGATGGAAGGAGGTCCTGTCTGCACGCAAGTGATGTTCATCTGCCTGTACGAGGTAGACATGGTGAGCAGTGTCTCGTAGAGTGCATTCGTCGAAGACACACTGGCCTCACCCGGGGTCTTGCGATAAGCAAGAATTCTCGTTCACCTTTGATGTCTCACGATGGGACGTTACCCAGCGCTCAGCAGGTACAGAATTTTGTTAGACACAACTTCTGCCGTTCTTGCAACAGACAAGTGATGCGTTGTTTGAACATAATAATGCTCGCCCACACTGCCCGTGAAACTCAATGCGCTCTGCAAGACGTGCAGCAACTTCTTTGGTTAGCACAATCTCCAGACGTGTCTCCTAACAAGCGCATGTGGAATGTGATGGGACGAGAGGACACTCGTATGACTTGTCACCCAACAACTCTTACAGAACTACATGAACAGTTCGAGCGGGCGTGGCATAATGCATCCCACGACAGCATTCGACATCTGTACAAGCGACGAACTGTCAGACTTAGCGCCTGCATGGCCGCCCATGGAGGCTACACCACATACTAGTATGGGTATTCCAGCATGGGTCGATGTGTGGTGCCTCAGAATCGCTTATGGTACTTATCAGTAAATCTAATAATTTCCTATACTCCATATGCACTGTTGCAAGCCTCTAAAAGGGTGTACAATTTTTTTTCCGACAGTGTACATAGATAATGACAAAATTTCGCTTACCCCATGGAACTTGCCTTGGTGGTGTGGTTTGCGTGTCTCAACAATACAGATAGTTGTACTGTTTGTGCATCAACAATGGAGGGGTGTCTGTGGAGAGTCCAAACAAACATGTGTTCCCCGAAGAGGGGCATCAGGTTTTTCAGTTGTTGCAGGGGCAACAGTCAGAATGATTGACAGATCTGACCCTGTACGAAGGAATGATGATCATAATTTAACAGTCTGTGTAAATGGAGGCCATTAGAAATGGAGAACAAGCTCGGACAGTGTCAAGGGCGAGGAAGGAAATCGGCAGTGCATTTTCAAAGGTATCATCCCGGCATTTGCCTAGTGTGGTTTAGGGAAACTGCGTAAACCTAAGCGTGAGTGACAGCGACAGATATGAACCGCAGTCTTCCACAGTGCGAGTTCATTTTACTAAGCACTGCAGCTCTCCACTCACTCTGGTCTTGTAACGTTAGTCAAAATGGCATTGTTGTTGTGGTAATGCAGACAGCTGAGAACAACGGGAAACTAAAACCATTATTTTTCCCGAGGGTATACAGTGCTTTTGTGTGGGTAAATGATGATGACATAATGCTGGATAATATATTCCGGAGGTAAAATAGTCCGACATTGTGATCTCCTGGTAGAGACTGCTCAAGAGAGTAACATCTACGGATCGGAGCATGAAATTTTAGGTCCTGTAATCGGAAAGGGAGGACAGAGAGTTTAAAATTCGAGATGGATATGTTGATGTTATATATAGTGTGAATTAGTGAAGCGTAGTCTAAGGAAAAACGGGACTTCTCGTCAAACAGTGATAAATAGAAAAACAAACAGAGACAATGTAGCAGCAATTCCAATAATGAATAAGCAAATACTAATAGAGGGAAGCTTTTATGTTCAACATAGTGAAAGTAATATTGTGGCCAAGGTAGACATGAAACCAGCAGCCACCACAGTAGTACAGGTTTATAAGCCAACTAACTTCGTAGGTGAAGATATTGAAAGAATGTGTAATGAGATAAAAGTTATTCAGACAGTCGACGGAGTGGAAAATTTTGTTTTGCAGTGGACTGGAATTCGATGGTAGGAAAAGGAATGGAAACAAATAATAGGAGAATATCTACTGAAATAATGGAATTATAGGGGAAGTTGCCTGGCACAATTTTGCACAGAGCATTATTTAATGATTGCTAATACTGGTTTTAAGAATGAAGACTTGGAAAAGAGATAGAGATAATGAAGGGTTTTATTTTGGTATATAACGGTGAAAAAGAGATTTTGAAACAATATTTTAAGCAGTACGATATTTCCCAGAGAAAGATGTGGACTCCAAGATTTGTTGGTTATGAACTGTAAGTTAAAACTTAGGAAACTGAAAAACAGGAGGACATTAACAAGATGGGTCTTAGGTAAGATGAAAGAACAAGTCCTTATTGAAAATTTCAGAGTGAGCGTTAGACACCGTTTGACTATAACAGTGTTATGAAATGCGGTAGATGTGGAATAGATAGGTCCAAAGAATGAAATAGTGAAGGCAACAGAGGATCAAATAGGTAAAAACACAAGGCCTAGTAGAAATCATTGGCTACCACAAGTGAAATGAAATTTAACAGATGAGAAGAGAAAATATAAAAATGCAGCAAATGAAGCAGACGAAAGTGAATAAAAAGTCTAAGAAATGAGATCGGCAGAAACGTGTCAAATGGCGAAGCAAAAATGGTTATAGGTCGAATGCATGGCTGCACAAGCATGTGTAACTACGGCAGAGATAGAGGCCACCTACAGGGAAACTAAAAAGTACTTAAAAAGCCGTTTTATGAATATCAAGAGCTCAGCCGGCAAACTGGTATTAAGCAAAGTAGGGAAAACTGAAATGCGTATGGGATGTGTAGATGGGCTCCACAAGGGAAACGAAGAGGACGCTGTAGAAAGAGAAGAGAAAACAGATGAATATGAGATGGGAGATACGACACTCCAAGAAGAATTTGACACAGCACTAAATGATCTAAAATGAAAAAAGGCCTATGTGGTAGACAATATTCCATCAGACTTATTGACATACTTGGGTGAGCGAGCTATGACACAATTATTCCACCAAGTGTACAATACACAGAGTGGTCAGATAGATTCTGAAAAGCTTGTAAAGGTGTACTGCAAAATAGCCGCTCAAAAAATCGGTACAATGTTTCATTTGCGAGCTAATTTGCATTGGAGTTAGCCAGCCAAGCCGTTGCGCGTGCATATTTAAGCACCCCACCAGATACTGTGTCGCCAGACATGTTCTTCGTTTGTTTTCCTAAAACCAAACAGGAAAGTGATCCAAAAATTGAAGGGAGGGTAGTATTCAGCATTGCTGAGTAGGAGTTGTTTGTTAAGATCGTTTATAAAAGTGTTATGAAGTCTCTTCTGAAGGTATATGTTGGGAGTGTAGCCTTGTACGGAACTGATACGTCAATGATAAGCAGTTCAGACAAGAGGGGAATAGAAACTTTTCAAATATGTTCTAGATTATATGGGTAGACCGAATAATAGATGAGATGTTGAATCTAAATGGGGAGAAATGAAATTTATGGGACTTTTTAAGCAATTGGAGTGATCGGTTGATAGGACAAGTTCTGAAACATCAAGTAACGGTTAGTTTGCTATTGAAGAAAAGCGTGAAGGGTAAAAATTGCAGAGACAGACCAAGGGATAAATACAATAAGTAGTTTCAAATGAATGTAGGGTGCAACAGTAATGTAGAGATGATGAAGCTTGCACAGGATAGCATGGAGAACTGCATAAAACCAGTCTCCGACTGAAGACAACAACAACAACAAAAACAACAACACAAAATGAAAAAATATCTGATAATGAAATAGAAAACCTAATGATTAATTTTCACGTATTTTTCATATTAAATGAATAAATTCCGCAATATTTAAGTGATGATTTGTTTGGGAAGTAGTTTTGCCATAACTGTAATGCATGGCTTGAACACGATTGCAGCGTCCAGATCTACAATGAATTAACTACTTGAATTCAAGCAAGCGGAACTCCTGTACGTAATCATTAGTAGGATTCGAACTGAAAGCCAAATCAGGTAGGAAGTTCTTTTTTTCTTTGTTTTACACAGACTTCCGCGGCCAGAGTTCATTACAATTCATGTTCCAAAAATTGCCGACTTTCCGTTGTAAGCTGAAGAAAGCGACAATAATAATTGTTTTGCAGGAAGTATGTCTTAAAGGTATGCAATTTCAAGAAAGTTTTAATCAAGATGAGCTCTCTCCCTGTTCTTAATAAGAGAATGTCTTCGCTATTAAAGAGTTTGTCAAATGGAATGGAATAATGTCAAACGCCTTCAGGTCAATATTTTATATGTTTCTAGGCATTACCTGCGCTAGATTTTTTACGAATTTATTGTTATACAACCGTTTATAATCTAAATTTTTCGTTTGTTGTATGTTTTCTCGTTTTTTATATTATAAGTCTTTCGCAATGGAAGTTTGTAGAAATTTTTATTAATTACAGCAATTGAGGATAACATTTGTAGATGACGTAGATTCTGGTTAAATGCTATTAATTTACATCTACACAGGTACTCCGCAAGCCACCGTACGGTGCGTGACGGAGGGTACCCTGTACCAATGCTAGTCATTTCTTTTCCTGTGAGGGAAAAACGGTTATCTATGTGCTTCCGCAAGAGCCCTACTATTCGTATGTTATATATGATGCGCATCATATGTTGGTGGCAATAGGATCGTTCGGCCATCAGCTTCAAATGCCGGTGATTTAAATTTTCTCGAAAAGAACGTAGCCTACTCTCCAGGAATTCCCATTTGAGTTCCTGAAGCATCTTCGTGAATTTAGGAGTTGTTTGAACCGACCAATAACAAACCTAGCAACCAGCCTCTGAATTACTTAGATGTCTTCCTTCAATCCTACCTAGTACGGATCCCAAACAGTTGAGCAGTATTCAAGAATATGTCGCACCTTTACAGGTGAACCACTCTCTCCTAAAATTCCCTCAATAAACCGAAGCCAACCATTCGCCTTGCCCACCGCAGTTCTCACATGCACATTCCACCTCATATCGCTTTGCAACGCTACGCCCAGGTATTTAAATGGCTTGACTGTGTCAAGCAGGACACTAGTAACGCTGTATACGAACATTACAGGTTTGTACTTTCTGCTCATCCGCATTATGTTATTCATCACACAAACTGGAAATTTTGTCTAAGTCGTCCTGTATCTTCCTACAGTCACTCAAGTTCGACACCTTGCCGTACAACACGGCATTGCCAGAAAACAACAGTAGATTGCTCTCCATCCCATCCGCCAAATCATTTATGTATATAGAGAGCAACAGCTGTCCTATCGCAGTTCACTGGGGCACTCCTGACGATTCCCTTGTCTCTGATGAACACTCGCCGTTCAGGACAACATTCCGGGTTCTATTATTTAAGAATTGTTCGAGCCACTCACATACCTGTGAACTTATTCCATATACTAGTACCTTCGTTAAAAGCCTGCAGTGGAGCACCGTGTCGAATGCTTTTCAGAAATCTAGAAATATGGTATCTGTCTTTTGCCCTTCATCCATAGTTATCAGTATATCATGTGAGAAAACAGCAAGCTGCCTTTCGCAAGAGCGATGCTTTCTAAGACCATGCTGATTCGAGAACATAGGCTTCTCAGTCTCAAGAAAATGTTCAACGATTCTGTGAAAACAGAAGATAGATATTGATCTGTAATTTTGCGGGTCCGTTCATATACTCGTCAAATACACTGGAGTCACCTGCGCCTTTTTCCAGTCGATTAGGACTTTGTGCTGGGTGAGAGATTCACGATAAATCCAAGTTAGGTAAGGGATCAATGCCGTAGAGTATTCTTTGTAAAATCGAACTAGGATTCCTTCTGGGTCTGGTGATTTATTTACTTTCTAATCTTTCAGTTGTTTCTCTACACCAGGGAGGATTATTACTGCGGGATTCTGTCCGATGATCAAATAACGGTATGTTTGTATGACTCTCCTGTGTGGCGGATTTCTTGAAAGTAAAGTTTAAAACTTCGGCCTTTACTTTCCTGTTTTCAAATGCCACACCAGACTTGTCAACAAGGGACTGAATGGAAGCCTTAGATCCTCTTAGCGATTTTACATAAGACCAGAAGGTGTGACGGTGGTAGTTATTGTATGCTTCACGTATAGGTCTTTTCACAGACGCACGAATCGCTACTAGCCTTCGCTTGTCGTCAGTTGTGCTTTCCTTTTTGAACCGAGTGTGCAACAGTCTCTAATTCCTCAGTATCCTCTGATTTATGTTATTAAACTGTGGTGGGTCTTTTCCTTCCTTTACCCATTTACTACGCATATAACTCTCCAGACTACGATTTACACCCTGCTTAAACTTTGTCCGTAATTCCTCTACATCCATCTTACCGGAACTAAGTGATGCCAGTTCACTGCCTAAGTGAGATGCTAATAACTGATTATCTCCTCTATCTAGCAGAAACACTCTCCTAGCCTTCTTCACTGATTTATTAACTTTCGTAATCGTAGTTGCTATAATGACATCGTGATCGCTAATCCCCGTTTCTACACGACATTTTGTCGACAAGGGCCGGCCTATTTGTAGCTACAAGGTCTAAGATACTTTCATTGCGTGTGGGCTGTCAAACTAGCTTCTCAAGACATTTATCAGAAAACGCGTTCAAAAGTATTTAGTCTCTCTGTAACCCCCGCAATGATAGACATCCCAGTCGATACCCGTAGGCTAAAGTCACCTCCAACTAGTACTGCATGATCTGAGTATTTACGCGCTGTGGATCCTTGATTTCATTTGAATGACTCTACAAAAGTCACAGTAGAATCGGGTGGTCGGTAAAAACATTCAACAATTAACTTCGTTTCACCTACACCTGTTGTATGGACCAGATAACATCACTCAACGTCGACCTCACTTTAGACAATTTTTTCAACTGCAATGATCAGTCCCCCTCCTATGGTCTCTAATCTGTCATTCCGGTATATGTACCATGACTCGCTAAATATCTCGGAGCTTTCAGCTTCGGGTATCAGCCAGCTCTCGATCTCAGGAATCATTTCAGCTCCAGAATTTTCCTGAAGGTCAGTAAATTCGGGAACTTTGCTACGAATACTCCGACAGTTTGGTATAAAGGTATGTCAGTCGAACTGTCTCTCTTCTGAAAGCCGTTTGAATTCCCTTGTTGCATATCGACTGGTGAGTGTTCATCAGAGTATCTCAAACTATTGGCTAGCCCAAAAAAACCTCATGTGCGCTCGACATGTGCTTTGCTACTCGAGTAACTGCTTCCTTTGTATAGTGCAACCCTTAAGTCCCACAAATCCCCACACGGTAACGCAGGTCTAGAAATCTGCGAGCTCTGCTTGCACCCCGCTAGCGAGGCCACCAGTATGTCTCCGCCAGCCGGCTCGGAACCCATACGAGAGGTATCGTTAGTGCCGATGTAGGCCACAACTTGCAGATGACTGCACGCTGCACGCTTGATAGCCGCAGGCAGCACTGCCTCCACGTCTCGGATGAGGCACCCGGTAGACATACCGAGTACACGTTGGCTCTCTCCACCCCTGAACGCCATCTCCCTCAGGGGATCCCTAGCGCGCCTAACATTCGAGCTCCCAACAACTAGTAAACCCCTCACACATGTACCACCTGTACCCTGCTTAACGTGCGGCCACATGTGCATTCAGAGGCTGGATGGACGAGGCCAGGCAACCAGTTTACACATCGGCCCTCTGCCTTCTGCGATATGAACACATTACCATCCACCACTCACCCTGCTGTGAGGGCGGATCCACCGCACTAGATGGTGCCTCGGAAGTAGAACCCGAGGGCAAAGCAAGCTGCATCTGAGATGGCCCAGGCGAGGCACGAAAATCTCCGCCACCTCTACACCCCCAGGCAGCAACCTGAAGATGATTCACTGTAGCCAAAAGCTGCGGCCAGTTCCTCCTGCGTCCGCACACAGCATGCACACATCCTAGCCATCCTAGGAAGACTAATTGAAGAACAAAGCTATAAAAGCAGACAGAATTCCAGGTACCCGACTTGCTACCGTCCTGCTGTGTCACCAATGGAAGCTGATGCGTTAATGAGCTATGTAGCTAGCTGGTCAGTTAGCAACTACTGCGCTACAGACTGATTGAAGTTATGATTACAAAAACTTGAGATTGAACTTCTTAAACAGAACACCACCAAGAACGAAATTTAATAAACATACTACGAGGGAAACACATGAAAAGGTAAACACTTAACCTGCCGCTCCGTAGTCGTATGCCGGCTGGTGTGACCGAACAGTTCTAGGCGCTTCAGTCTGGAACCGTGCCACCGCTACAGTCGCAGGTTCGAATCCTGCCTCGGGCATGGATGTGTGTGATTTCCTTAGGTTAGTTAGGTTTAAGTAGTTCTAAGTTCTAGGGGACGGATGACCTCAGATGTTAAGTCCCATAGTGTTCAGAGCCATTTGATTTTGTAGTCGTATTTTAGCTGAGAGCTGGAGCCTGACCGACTGGCTTACTAAACGAATGGATGGTTGATTTCAAAACAAAACAAATGTGCAACTACTGCACTACAGGTCGAATGAATTTACACTTACAAAAACACTAGAGTAAATCTCCTAAACAGAGTTAGTCATTCGTATTAAGAAAAAATGCATTTACGCTGACATTATCTAACAACATCCTGTACGCACAACATGGAAAATGAAAGTGTCAAGGACACTGAAGGGCCAAAGAAACTGGTACACCTTCCTAATATCGTGTAGGGCCCCCACGAGCACGCAGAAGTGCCGCAACATGACGTGGCATGGACTCGATTAATGTCTGAAGTAGTGCTGGAGGGAACTGACATCATGAATCCTGCAGGGCTCCCCATAAATCCGTAAGAGTACGAGGGGGTGACGATCTCTTCTGAACAGCACGTTGCAAGGCATCCCACATATTCAATAATATTCATGTCTGGGGAGTTTGGTGTCCAGGGGAAGTATTTACACTCAGAAGCAATTTCGGACGTGTAGGGTGTCGCATTGTCTTGCTGGAATTGCCCAAGTCCGTTGGAATGCACAATGGACATGAATGCATGCAGTTGATTAGACAGGATGCCTACGTACGTGTCGCCTTTCAGTGTCGTATCTAGACGTATCAGGGATCCCACATCGCTCCAACTGCACACGCCCCTCACCATTACAGGACCACCAGCTTGAACAGTACCCTGCTGATATGCAGGGGCCACGGAATCACGAGCCTGTCCCCATACCCTTACACGTTTATTCGCTCGATATAATTTGATACGAGACTCGTCCGACCAGTCATTAACAATCCAATGTCGGTCGACGGGCCCTGGGGAGGCGTAAGGCTTTGTGTTAAGCAGTCATCAACGGTATACGAGTGGGCCCTCAGCTCTGAAAGCCCATAACAATTACGTTTCGCTGAATGGTTCGCTCGCTGACACTTGCACAATTGAAATCTGCAGCAGTTTGCGAAAGTATTGCACTTCTGTCACGTTGAACGATTCTCTTCAGTCGTAGTTGATCCCCTTCTTACGGGATCTCTTTCCGGAAACAGTGATGTCGGAGATTGGATGTTTTGCCGGATTCCTGACATTTACGATGCACTCTTGAAATGGTCGCACGGGGAAATCCCCACGTCATCGCTACCTCGGAGATGCTGTGTCCCATCGCTCGAGCGCCGTCTATGGACACCACGTTGAAACTCACTTAAATCTTGATAACCTGTCATTGTAGCAGCAGTAACCGATCTAACAACTTCGCCAGATGCATGTTGTGTTGTGTAGGCGTTGCCAACCGCAGCGCCGTATTCTGCGTGTTTACATATCTCTGTATTTCAACACGTATGCCTTCACCATTTGCCTTGGCACTTCAGTGTAGGTATACTGTAGTAATCAGAAAGTGCGTCATTTTCAAGATTACGCAGTGTCTGCATCACGTCTCACAAAAGAAGTGTACTACATCGATTACGTCGAAACGGATTTATGAGTGATCACAAGTGCATTTCTCTGTTTATAATGCAACGTGTGAGTGTCTGTTCCCTGCGACGGAAAGTTAAGGGCGGGACAATGATGGTCTGTTTCCTTCGGAGTCGCAAAGCGTTCCCTAAAAGTTAAGAAAAAAGCAAAATCTACTTCTAATTAGAGGGCAGTCCAGACTGGCGCATAATTTGAAGCAAAGACTCGTGGGCACCGAGTACAGGGCGCCTAATATTCTTTCTTTTTCCGCCCCGATGAACACACTTTTCCTCCCATTTGTGCAGGTCTGGCCCTTGATATATAGCCCTCCCGGAAGGCAACACGGGCCGCATGTTATGATTATTCCTCTCTCTTTCTGCGTGCTGCAGGAAGCACAAAAAGAATCCCTTCCTGTGTTCCGCATTAAACGAGCAACTGGAGCGTGTCGGAGCAGGCGCATTCCTTTTGTCCCTCGGTCCGAGGTCCGCGGAGAACGCTCATTTGGAAGCCGAGCAAGGTAATGAAGGCCCAGCGGGCATCTCCCAAACACCGCCCTCTGCTAAACTAAGTATCTGCCCGGAGGCTGCAAGCGTACTGGCAGCCAAGTAATAACAGCGGTTTCTAATACCTACAGCGTCTGATCAGTCTTGCCAACTTCTAACCTCCTGAATAAACAACGTTCGGTCTCTTTGGAAAAAGTCGTCATTTACGAATGTCTGTCGGTAGCTAAGAAAGATCTATACCCATCTAAATTTAAACCTGGATACGTACCTCGCGAGCTAGCATACTGTGCATGGCGAAGGGTACCTATTACTACTGCTAGTCATTCCTTCACCTGTTCCAGCGGAACTGGACCAAAGGATAAGCGACTGTTTATATGCTTCTGGAGGTGCCCTGATTTCTCATATCCTGTCTTTGTGCTCCAAACGTGGCAGTACAATCATTTTGCAGTCTATCGTAGGTGGTGGATGTACAATGACGGAAAAATTTCAACAACAATAAAATAATTAGCGGAGAGTAATGAAATTTCGGGAATACACCTGTTTCGGTAACATCGGTAAGTGATTATCATGTGAAGATTACGGGGTAATGTAAGCACGAGATAAGCCATTGCAAATGTGAAATGCTGGTACATTAATAACCGCGGTAACCACCAGAATGTTGAATGAAAGCGTTCCCATGTGCATGCATTATATTGTACTGGTGCCTGATGTAAGTTTGTTAGATGTAGTTTCATCTCTGTTCACTTGGTCGGTCAATACAGGGAGGGTTAATGCCGCTGGTGGATGACGCTGGAATTGTCGTCCGATGTCCAATGAGTACTCTATTGGAGACAGATTTTGCGATCTACCTGGCCGAGACAACATGATATACAACAGGCTCTACATACCGGCTCCTAGGTTGACGCCATATATCTCGACATTCGAAAGGCAGTCGACTCAGTTCCGCCCTGTCGCTTGCTACAAAAAGTGCGCGCTTACGGTCTATCCGATGACATAAGCGGTTGGATAGAAAGTTTTCTAACAGACTGGGAGCAGTATGTCGTCCTGAAAGGGTGACTTCAACAGAAACAAGCGTAACTTCAGGTGTGCCCCAGGGCAGCGTAATAAGTCCTCCGCTTTTTACGATTTACATAAACGATCTGGTAGATGGTATTGACAGCGGCCTGAGACTGTTTGCCGATGATGCTGTAGCCTACAGGAAAATAGTATCACACAAAAGTTGTGAGCAAATCTATGAGGATTTGCAGAAAATAAATGCGTCGTGTAATGACTGGCAGTTATCTCTCAATATTAGTAAGTGTAACCTACTGCGTATAACAAGGTGAAAATCCCGATTAATGTACGAGTACAAAATAAATACCTAGTCTTTGGAACCGGTAACGTCCGTCGAGTATCAGGGTGTGGCTATTCGAAATGATCTCAAATGGAATGATCAGATTACACAAGTAACCGGTAAGGCGAATTCTAGATTGCGGTTTATTGGTAGAATCCTGAAGCGATACAGTCCTTCAACAAAGTAAATAGTTTACAATACGTTAGTTCGTCCAATCTTGGAGTATTGTTGGTCTGCATGGGACTCTTATCAGTTGGGACTGATTCAAGAGATTAAGAAGGTCCAAAGAAGAGCGGCAAGATTCGTGACTGGTACATTTAGCCATCGCGAGAGCGTTACAGATCTCATAGAAAGTTTGAAGTGGGACACACTTACAGATAGACGACACGCTAAACGGAAGGGGCTGCTTACTAAATTCCGAAATCCAGTCTTCGCTGAGGATGTAAAGCATATATTATTACCACAAACTTTCAGATCGCGCAGTGATCACCATTCAAAGATAAGGGAAATAAGAGCTCGTACTGAGGCGGTCAGACAATCGTTTTTCTCTCGCGCGATCCGCGAGTGAAAAAGAAAGGAGGAAATATGATTTTGTGGCGAATTGTGGCTTCCGCCATGCACCGTTTGGTGGCTAGCGGAGTATATATGCAGATGCAGACGTAGATCTGCACTCTGTACAATATCCTGTTGGAAAACACTCGCTGGAATACTGTTCATAATGTCAGCACAAGTCGATTCACCAGGTTGACGTACAAATTTGCTGTCAGGGTGCATGGAATAACCACCGTCATACGCAAAAGCACCCCAAACCATAACTACAGGTGTAGATCCAGCGTGTCTAGCGAGCAGACAGGTTGGCTGTAGGTCGTCATCTAGCCTCTTTCTAACCAGCAAGCGGCAGACCCAGCTGTCATCAGAAAACACAACCATCCTCCGCCCTGCCCTCCAAAGGTGTCTTGCTTGACACCACTGAAGGAGCAGACAGCAGCGGTTTGGTGTCAGTGGAATGCATGCTACAGGGCGTCTGGCTCGAAGCTGTCCTTGAAGTAAGACAGTTCGTGGTGTCGCTGTCGTGCTAATTGATGTTCAAATTGCTGCTGCAGATGCAGTACAATGCGCCTGAGCCATACGCCGAACATGATGGTCTAAGTCTTTCTGCGGTAGTGTTGAAGGAATATCCAGCTTCTCGTAGCCCTATTACTGGACTTCGTTCAAACTCAGTGACGTGTTGACAATGGTGTCTTTGTCGCCCTATAGGCAGTCTTTACAAACATAAACTCACCACGTCCGATCACAGATGTAACTAGCCCTCCCGACTGTTACAGCGTGTATGTAAAGCGAACCTGATTCCCATTCTCACAGTGGCGCTACTTGTGCTACCCTTATGCGACTGGCGTGAAATACGCCTACCAACTTTCGTTTGTGTCGCGCGATTCCTTCTTGGTGTTGCTAGTTTTTTCCGTCAGTGTAATTTCTAGTTTCTCAATAGTTTTGAGTTCCCGTAGCTCCCCAAGAACCATGGACTTTGCCATTGGTGTGGCGAGGCTTGTGTGCCTTAGCGATACAGATAGCCGTACCGTAGATGTAACCACAACGGAGGGGTATCTGTTGAGAGGCCATACAAACGTGTAGTTGCTGAAGAGGGGCAGCAGCCTTTTCAGTAGTTGCAAGGGCTACAGTCTGGATGATTGACTGATCTGGCCTTGTAACACTAACCAAAACGTCCTTGCTGTGCTGGTACTGCTAACGTCTGAAAGCAAGGGAAAACTACAGCCGTAATTTTTCCGGAGGGTATGGTTAAATGGGGATGGCATCATCTTGGGTAAAATATTCCGGAGGTAAAATAGTCCCCCATTCGGATCTCCGGGTGGGGACTACACAGGAGGACGTCGTTATCAGGAGAAACAAAACTGGCGTTCTGTGGATAAGAGGGTGGAATGTCAGATCCCTTAATCGGGCAGGAGGGTTAGATAATTTAAAAAGGGAAATGGATAGATTAATGTCAGATATAGTAGGAATTAGTGAAATACGGTGGCAGGAGAAACAAGATGTCTGGTCACGTGAATACAGGGTTATAAATACAAATTCAAATAGGAGTGCTGGAGTAGGTTTAATAATGAGTAAAAAAATAAGAGAGCGGATAAGCTCTTACGAACAGCATAGTGAACGCATTATTGTAGCAAGATAGACACGAGCCCGAAGCCTACCACAGTAGTACACTAGCTCCGTAGATGACGAGATTAAAGAAATGTAAGATGAGTTCAGCGACACCTACGCACATTTTTTATCGGCAGTTCCGAGTTTCATAGACGAATTCATTAGATTAGAACAAGCGCACTTGAGTTTACAACAGCATTTTTGCTGCAGTGGTAACATAACTGAAGACATGACATCTGAGGGCATCATCACTAATTTTAGTAAAAGAAAGAGGAAACACAGTCTGGCTGATTTTTTTATGTATTCGGATTATATGTTCCGACATTTTTTACAGGACATTTTCAGATTTGTATATAATAAATGAAGAGGGTATGATAAAATAAAGGTGATCGTAATCTAACATACAATGCATGCATTATACATACAAAACAAAAGATGTCATGAAGCAATTTATAACTGACTAGCTCAGTACTTATCGTTCCCGAGGTATATATTTGTTGCTATCTTCTATTAGTCCATATCCTCCTTGCCCCACTCTCTTTCCATCTCCTCATACTCCACCTCTCTGTCCATCTACTTCATTCCCTCTCTGTCTCTCTCTGTCCATCCCCTCCTACCACTTCCTCTGTCCACATGTTAAGGACGACGACTCTCTCTGTCAATCTGCTCCTCCCCTCTCTCTGTCAACACCTTCTTCCTCCTCCGTCCATCTCATCTCCCTGTAAGTCCATCTCCTCCTCCCCCTCTTTCCTCCACACCGCCTCTAAGTCCATCTCCTTCTCTCACTATCCATCTCCTACTGCTCCTCACTCTCTACATTCCCTCCTTCCCCCTGTATCCATCACCACCTTATCACCCTATCTCAACAGGCGCCTGTTGTTTCTTGCCACCGCGGTATTTCTTTGCATATAGTAACTAATATGTGTGCAAAATCTGGTTGAAATCGTCCCAGGGGTTTAGGATGAGATTTTTACCCGTGTACGCACATGTCAAATGTGTTTCACATACATTTAAGGTATTAGCGAGAAAATTCTCATATCGGAGCACGAAAAATGCGGATATGTTCCTGTTTATTTAAAAGACTGTAACAGAAAAGTGGTGTACCAGCTGCCTCATTCTACCTTACCCATCATCTTTAAAAGTTTTCCCATAAACTGTCGCATGGGAACATACAGGGTGAGTCAGGAGGAAAGGTACATACTTTGAAGGGTGATACTATTAGTTATTCTGAACAAAAGCTTCATGTGGACGTATGCCCTAAACCGTATGGTTTCCGAGATAGAACACATTTAATATCACTTTTGTACGTTTTTCTTGAATAACTCGAAAACCGCACCCTCCAGCGAAAACGTGTCGCAGTACAAAATTTAACTATATTAAATTTCCTACGAAAAGGTTAGTATTCATTTTTTTTTCTCTAGTACTGATGGTTTGTGCGAAGAGAACGAGATAATGTTGAAAAATCACTCGACGTAGTTTCTTTAGGCCAATTTGAGGTAGTATCCCGACTTGGTAGACCACAAGCGTCCCGTATCAAACTGTTTGTTTCAACTTGCTACCTCAATATGCTACCTCAAACGGGCCTACAAAGAGTACCTAAGCTACAGCGCATGTGCGTCGACCGAGTTTTCGACATTCGCGCTCTCTCTTCTCACAAACCATTAGTTTTAGACAAAAAAATGAATAGGTCTTTTTTTGTAGGAAATTTAATATAGTTTGGAAATTTTTGGAAATTTGTGGTAAGGTCTTATAGGACCAAACTGCTGGTCCCTAAGCTTATGCACTACTTAATCTAACTTAACGAACATGCTAAGGACGACGCACACACCCATACCCGAGGGAGGACTCGAACCTGCGACGGTCGAAGCCGCTCGAACCGTGACAAAAAGCCTAAGACAGCGCAGCTACCCCGCGCGGCTAATATAGTTTAATTTTGTACTACGACACGTTTTCCCTGAAGGGTGCGGTTTTCGAGTTACTCAAGAAAAACGTACAAAAGTGGTATTAAATGTGTCCTATATCGTAAACCATTCGGAATAGGTCACACGTCCGTATGAAGTCTTTTGTTCAGAATCACCAATATTATCACCCTTCAAAGCATGTATCTTTCGTCCTGACTCACCCCGTAATATGCAACTCACCTTCAACTCCCACCAGGGTCACTAACTATAACTCACATCCACTTGTCTGTAGCTGTAATTTGCTCATACCCATCCACTCCCACTTACCCTTTCTCACTCACTCTTTCAGCCCAACTCAACGCCATTGTCTCTTTGTCTCTCTTTATCATTGTCTCCCGCGTCATAACCACAGTCTCCTTCGTTCCATCCTAATCCACTCAGTTTCACTCTCTCTCTCTCCTGCTCTGTCTTACTGCTACTATCATGATTCTTAGCTCGTGCTGCAGCTGTCTCTTCTTGCCGTCAGCATCTCTCTCTCCCTCGTCACTGTCATATAATCTGTCTCTCGTTATCACCGGCTCTCACCCGCTTCCACTTTCTGTTTCTCCCCTCTGGCACTGGCCCCTTCATTCTTTTTCCTATAATTATTATGTCATTGTCAATTATTCGCCTTCTCGCGCACTTCCGCGCCCCCTTCGCTTTTGCTGTAACACAACCATTCTCTATTAACTTCCGTTATTTATTACCTTTCCGTCTCTTTGCCACTGTAACTATCTTCTTCTCTCTCAGCATAAAAAGCGCGGATATGTTTTCATGCCAAAATGTTTGTGAAACTTTTAAAGATGCTGAGGAAGGTAAAACGAGATACCTGCTATCCCACTTTTTAGTAAGAGTCTTTTAAGTAAACAGGAGCTTGCCCCGATAGGAGCATTTTTCCGCTAGTTCCCTTATTTTTCCTGCTGCATCAGGGCACGTAACTGGTATGAAAAGAAATGTGTTGGTCGGTAAAATTTGTTTACTTATATCAAACTGAAATAATGTGTAAAGTAATTTTACACCTCAGTCCGAATTATACGTGCAAAAAAAAATTGCTTGCGATTCAGTACTACAACACGGGTTTCGCAGATGATAACAGAGGACTTTACAACATATTCCTCTGTGCAACGTCACTTTTTCCGGGAGTGGGAGGGGGGGGGGGGGGTGGTTGGGGTGACCGAGTAGTTCTAGGCGCTTCAGCCTGGAACCGCGCGACCGCTACGGTCGCAGGTTTGAATCCTGCCTCGGGCATGGATGTGTGTGGTGTCCTTAGGTTAGTTAGGTTTAAGTAGTTCTAAGTTCTAGGGGACTGATGACCTCAGCTGTAAAGTCCCATAGCGCTCAGAGCCAGCCATTTGCAACGTCACTTTATAGGCTACGTTTTCACCTCACATCCACTTTTACGTGCGTACTTTACGTGTACAAATAGTGTAACTCTGAACCTCTGTATCTCGGAAACGGATAAAGATAAGAAGAAAAGTTTCAACGTTGTTCGAATAAGAATACTTGGTAAAAATTACAGACGTTTCCTGTGTTTTCTCGGAAAAATCGGCTGTGTTTTGACAACCGAAAAGCAAGTTTTCGGTGTGTTTCTCGATTAGGGATACAGATTTTTGAAAACGGGGAGACGGCTCTTCTATGTAAATACCTAGAGAATATACCATTAACATTTTAAAAATTTTCTGCGGTTGTTTATTATTTAGATTTCGCCTCATATCGGATTAGGGATATATCATAAACATTTCTGTCATTTGTTGTGCATAGCCGTTTTGTAATCATCAGTTGTGTTCTGGTTCCCTTGTGACGGCCAAAATGCAGTAAAAAATTTTTCTTCGGGTTTCCCGAATAATCGTCATGAAATGATACCTCCGTGAGTCCCATCAAGCTCGCTATAGACTACATCAAATGCAAAAAGAACCAAAGCAGGATGAAGTATGCAGTATTCACACTTTGACCCTGAACAGTAGAATGTGACATTCTACGAATGGTCCCTAGCCCACGGGCTATCCATAACACTTGACCCTATCTTTTTATTACTAATAGAATTCGAAGTACGAGCACCGTATAATCCTGTTTTAATAACCAGCTTTTTGGAACATATTAGGTACACATGCTGTAGCATGCTACGGACTTCACACGTGTTTACATACATATTCCACCTCTATTCCTAGCAATAGAAATCCTACAATCCTGTGGACAAAATGTGTCGCGAATACAGTTATCAGTGAAGAAGTAACAAATCAAACCCTCGTCCTTCGTGCGACAGTTTTACTGCGTGAACAAAGGAAATGCAATAAACGATAAACTTTTCTCTTTCATCGTTTTGTGAGGATGGGCAGCAACAAAAAGTTTCGTAAAGTTGTGAAATTATGATTAAGGTTTGTTGCAAGTCACTAAGTGCTCTAATCCTCAAATAATGATTGAAACACTTATGAGTTTTCCCTCGTCGTGGGCTACACTATCTTTTCATCTCCGCGTCCTTGGTAGTTCTTACATCAACAACGATTCTTGAAATCGGTTCAGTGGTTTAGAAGGAAATGTGGAATATACATAAACATACAATGATTGGCGAAAATTTTATGACCACCTGCTTAATAGCTTGTTGTCCGTTTTTGGAACAAAATACATCACCGATTCTGCGTATCGGATGCCCAAAAGTCTGATGGTAGATTTGCGTTGCTGAACAGGTCACGTAATTCGTTCTGACCACATAGTTTATCAATAAGCAACAGCCCGTTCAGGAAAGAGAATAATGGAGTAGGAAAGGGACTCTTACAATTCCAAATTCCCTTGCGGATAGGCTTATCGAATGAAGGGCTATAGCTGGTATCAGGCAATCATTTGACTCTCCACCGGTGACTAAATTCACGGCAGTTAACCGAGCGAGGTGGCGCAGTGGTTAGCACAATGGACTCGCATTCGGGAGGACGACGGTTCAATCCCGCGTCCGGCCATCCTGATTTAGGTTTTCCGTGATTTCCCTAGATCAGTTCAGGCAAATTCCGGGATGGTTCCTTCGAAAGGGCACGGCCGATTTCCTTCCCCATCCTTCCCTAATCCGAGCTTGTGCTCCGTCTCTAATGACCTCGTTGTCGACGAGACGTTAAACACTAATCTCCTCCTCCTCCTCCTCAGTCATGTGCGGAAAAAAAAACAGATGCCATCGGAGTCCATGCAGCGCTCTAGACTGAAACGATAATGAAATCAGTAGCCTAAGCTACCGACAGGCGTTGATATACACCAACGGGAACAGTTAAAAATGTGTGCCCCGACCGGAACTCGAACCCGGGATCTCCTGCTTATACGGCAGACGATCTACCCATCTGAGCCATCGAGGGCACAGAGGATAGTGCGACTAAAGGGACTTCTCCCTTGTACGCTCCCTGTGAGACTCACACTCCCAACTTAATGTCCACACGCTACATCCGTAGTGCCCCTGCCCATTACACTCATTACTCGCGGCAGACAATCTTACCGAGTCCTGCGACTCCTGTAAGAGTTCGGGCAATACGTGTGCAATGGGTCAACGGCGAATTGAAACGGCTGTCTCGCGACGTCCGACACGCCGACACGAACGAATACGAACCAAATGAGATTAAACAAAAAATGGATACAGCGTCTGCCATGTAAGCAGGAGCTCCCGTGTTAGAGCCCCGGTCGGGGCACACATTTTCAACTGTCCAAGTTGATGTATATCAGCGCCTGTCGGCAGCGTTAATTATTATTTCATTCAAGTATGAAGGAATGCAGATGGTTCGCAGTTGTCAGCGTGTCTTCGATTACTGCCACAGGCCCCATGCAAGCCCATAATACAGCTCCAACTAATCTGCGTCCTTGGCTAGCTGCATGTTTCGAGATGCCGTTCATCTCAATGATGGCGTTGGTGAAGGTGACTATTGACCTAGTGTAGCGAAAACGATTCACCCGAAGAGCCGACACGGTTCCATTAATAGACGCCAAATTACGTGATTCTCCTGTCCACTGCAGCCGGCCGGAGTGGCCGTGCAGTTATAGGCGCTACAGTCTGGAACCGCAGGACAGCTACGGTCGCAGGTTCGAATCCTGCCTCGGGCATGGATGTGTGTGGTGTCCTTAGGTTAGTTAGGTTTAAGTAGTTCTAAGTTCTAGGGGACTGATGACCTCAGAAGTGAAGTCCCATAGTACTCAGAGCCATTTGAACCATTTTTTTGTCCACTGCAATCGTAATTGACGATGTCGTTGGATCAACATGTGAACATGTAAGGGTGGTCTGCTGCTGAGCTCCATATTTAGTAATATATGACGGACGGTGTGTACTGAAATTCTTATGCATGTACCA
This sequence comes from Schistocerca gregaria, assembly GCF_023897955.1. Lineage (NCBI taxonomy): Eukaryota > Metazoa > Arthropoda > Insecta > Orthoptera > Acrididae > Schistocerca > Schistocerca gregaria. Next base: position 585,065,346 of record NC_064921.1, read on the forward strand.
GCATTATGCTCTTTTGGCAGAGATGCCATAGATCACCATCTATCCAACTTTACCGAGGAAACAAACCTCCAAAGACCACGTTCTGTTAAGAGTAGTGGACGACCGACCGTTTAGCGCCTAGTGGTAATTTCACTGTCCTGTCTCTTTCCGTAGATGCTCACGACAGTAGCACATGGACATTCGCCCACCTCGACCGTTGAGATGTTCACAGGCTCTTAGTAATAATAACCTGCCCTTTGTCAAAGTCGCTTATCTCAACGGATATCCCCAGTTGCAGCTCATGTTTCGTTCGTGTCTGCTCTGCTTCCATTCTACCGGGTCACGTGCCCTCGACACCATTAGGCGGCATCCTACGTCGTGGTGGGAAGTGGTCATAATGTTCTGGCTTATCAGTTTACATTTTTACGAGTATAATACACTGTCGACTCACAGTAATCTGACGATCTGTCAAAAGCCTGACTAACTACCTTTTGAAACGCGGAAAGATGCGAGACTTGCAGGGGGAGGGGCAATGAGTTTCTGGATTCTGGAACGTACCGATGGGGATGTCGAGCCACGCCAATTGCAGTGTCGTGGCTAGGGTGAGGATCCATAACGCGAACACCCCAGTCTAGGTGGTTACACAGATTCTCAATTGAGTTTAATTCCGGGGGGGGGGGGGGGGGGGGGAATTCGTGACCAGGACAGTATGGTAAAATTATCCTAGTACGAGCTGTGTGACACTTGGCAGTTTGTTGTTGCTGGATGCCACGGCGCCAAGGAAACACAATTTGCACATATGGGTGGTCATGGTCCCCTGAGACAGGTACATACGGAGTAAATCTGTACAGATAATGGGCAAAATTTGATAAGATTCCAAAGTGATCAGGTACATAAAATTGTACACTACACAAAACGCAAAACCGTATTATTCTGTCTTTAGAATACCTATGAAGCCCAATTGGAACACTTGGGTGTACATTTTTTAGTGCAGTCGGATTAGAAGTGGCATTTTTAACTGTTCATCTTGTCTCGCGGTTAAAAAGAAGCTAACGACTCTTTCTAAAATCTATCTGACTTGTACAGCAGTGCTGAAAGTAGATCAGGGTCCTTGGGTTTGCAGACAGTGGAGCAGTTGCGTAGCACGAGGCAGGATCATGATTTTGCGGCATAGCACTGTCAAGAAGAAGAGGAGCTGATCAGAAAGCCTCCCTGGTGCGTCTGACAAACGGGTTTCAGGCACTGTCTCTAGCTGAGCCAGGTGCAGCTGCCTGCCCTGTTTCTGAGAATCATTCTCAGCCTTCAAGGTCCGGGCAATCGCAGAGGGTGGGCTTATTGGTAGTTGGGAGCTCCAATGTTAGGCGCGTAATGGGGGCCCTTAGGGATATGGCAGCTAAGCAGGGGACGAAATCCAGTGTGCACTCTGCGTGCATTCCGGGAAGACTCATTCCTGATGTGGAAAGGGTCCTTCCGGATGCCATGAAGAGCACAGGGTGCAGCCAGCTGCAGGTGGTAGCACATGTCGGCACTAATGACGTGTGTCGCTTTGGATCTGAGGAAATTCTCTCTGGATTCCAGCGGCTATCTGATCTGGTGAAGGCTGTCGGTCTTGCTTACGAGATGAAGGCAGAGCTCACCATCTGCAGCATCATCGACAGAACCTACTGCGGACCTTTGCTGCAGAGCCGGGTGGAGAGTCTGAATCAGAGGCTCAGACGGTTTTGCGACCGTGTTGGCTTCAGATTCCTTGACTTGCGCCATAGGGTGGTGGGGTTTCGGGTTCCGCTGAATAGATCAGGAGTTCACTACACTCAGCTGGCGGCTACACGGGTAGCGGAGGCTGTGTGGCGTGGACTGGGCGGTTTTTAGGTTAGAAGGCCTCGGGAAAGTACGGATGGGCTGCAATCTCAAAGGGTGCATGGCAAATACAGGACGTCCTTGGATCAAGGAACAGTCGGAATTGTAGTTGTAAATTATTGTAGTTGTGCTGGGAAAGTCCCTGAGCTTCAAGCGCTAATAGGAAGCACAGAAGCTGAAATCGTTATAGGTACATAAAGCTGGCTAAAGCCTGAAATAATTTCTGCAGAAATATTTAAGAAGTCTGAGACGGTGTTCAGGAAAGATAGATTAGGCAGAATTGGTGGTGGAGTGTTTGTGTCTGTCATTAGTGGTTTATCTTGTAGTTCAGTAGAAGTAGACACTCCGTGTAATTTGGTATGGGTGGAGGTTATACTAAACAGCCAAACTAAGTTAATAATTGGCTCCTTCTACCGACCCCCAGACTCCGATGATATACACTCCTGGAAATTGAAATAAGAACACCGTGAATTCATTGTCCCAGGAAGGGGAAACTTTATTGACACATTCCTGGGGTCAGATACATCACATGATCACACTGACAGAACCACAGGCACATAGACACAGGCAACAGAGCATGCACAATGTCGGCACTAGTACAGTGTATATCCACCTTTCGCAGCAATGCAGGCTGCTATTCTTCCATGTAGACGATCGTAGAGATGCTGGATGTAGTCCTGTGGAACGGCTTGCCATGCCATTTCCACCTGGCGCCTCAGTTGGACCAGCGTTCGTGCTGGACGTGCAGACCGCGTGAGACGACGCTTCATCCAGTCCCAAACATGCTCAATGGGGGACAGATCCGGAGATCTTGCTGGCCACGGTAGTTGACTTACACCTTCTAGAGCACGTTGGGTGGCACGGGATACATGCGGACGTGCATTGTCCTGTTGGAACAGCAAGTTCCCTTGCCGGTCTAGGAATGGTAGAACGATGGGTTCGATGACGGTTTGGATGTACCGTGCACTATTCAGTGTCCCCTCGACCATCACCAGAGGTGTACGGCCAGTGTAGGAGATCGCTCCCCACACCATGATGCCGGGTGTTGGCCCTGTGTGTCTCGGTCGTATGCAGTCCTGATTGTGGCGATCACCTGCATGGCGCCAAACACGCATACGACCATCATTGGCACCAAGGCAGAAGCGACTCTCATCGCTGAAGACGACACCTCTCCATTCGTCCCTCCATTCACGCCTGACGCGACATCACTGGAGGCGGGCTGCACGATGTTGGGGCGTTAGCGGAAGACGGCCTAACGGTGTGCGGGACCGTAGCCCAGCTTCATGGAGACGGTTGCGAATGGTCCTCGCCGATACCCCAGGAGCAACAGTGTCCCTAATTTGCTGGGAAGTGGCGGTGCGGTCCCCTACGGCACTGCGTAGGATCCTACGGTCTTGGCGTGCATCCGTGCGTCGCTGCGGTCTGGTCCCAGGTCGACGGGCACGTGCACCTTCCGCCGACCACTGGCGACAACATCGATGTACTGTGGAGACCTCACGCCCCACGTGTTGAGCAATTCGGCGGTACGTCCACCCGGCCTCCCGCATGCCCACTATACGCCATCGCTCAAAGTCCGTCAACTGCACATACGGTTCACGTCCACGCTGTCGCGGCATGCTACCAGTGTTAAAGACTGCGATGGAGCTCCGTATGCCACGGCAAACTGGCTGACACTGACGGCGGCGGTGCACAAATGCTGCGCAGCTAGCTCCTTTCGACGGCCAACACCGCGGTTCCTGGTGTGTCCGCTGTGCCGTGCGTGTGATCATTGCTTGTACAGCCCTCTCGCAGTGTCCGGAGTAAGTTTGGTGGTTCTGACACACCGGTGTCAATGTGTTCTTTTTTCCATTTCCAGGAGTGTAGTGTCGGAACAGTTCAGAGAAAATTTGAGTCTCGTAACAAATAAATACCCCACTCATACGGTTATAGTTGGTGGGGACTTCAACCTTCCCTCGATATGTTGGCAAAAATACTTGTTCATAACCTGTGGTAGGCAGAAAACATCTTCCGAGATTGTCCTAAATGCTTTCTCCGAAAATTATTTCGAGCAGTTAGTCCACGAACCCACGCGAATTGTAAATGGTTGCGAAAACATACTTGACCTCTTAGCCACAAACAATCTAGAGCTGATAGAGAGCATCATGACTGATAAAGGGATTAGTGATCAAAAGGTCGTTGTAGCTAGGCTCAATACAGTTTCTTCCAAATCCACCAGAAACAAACACAAAATAATTTTATTTAAAAAAGCGGATAAAGTGTCACTAGAAGCCTTCCTAAGAGACAATCTCCATTCCTTCCGAACTGAATATGCAAATGTAGACGAGATGTGGCTCATATTCAAAGATATAGTAGCAACAGCAATTGAGTCATACCTCATAAATTGGCAAGAGATGGAACGGATCCCCCGTGGTACACAAAACAGGTCCGAACGCTGTTGCAGAGGCAACGGAAAAAGCATGCGAAGTTCAGAAGAACGCGAAACCCCGAAGATTGGCTAAAATTTACAGACACGCGAAATTTGGCACGCAGTTCAATGCGAGATGCCTTTAATAGGTTTCACAACGAAACATTGTCTCAAAATTTGGTAGAAAATCCGAAGAAATTCTGGTCGTATGTAAAGTACACATGCGGCAAGACGCAGTCAATACCTTAGCTGCGCAGTGCCGATGGTACTGTTACCGACGACTGTGCCGCTAAAGCGGAGTTATTGAACGCAGTTTTCCGAAATTCCTTCACCAAGGAAGACGAATGGAATGTTCCAGAATTTGAAACACGAACAGCTGCTAGCATGAGTTTCTTAGAAGTATATGCCTTAGGAGTTGCGAAGCAACTCAAATCGCTTGATACGGGCAAGTCTTCAGGTCCAGATTGTATACCGATTAGATTCCTTTCAGATTACGCTGATACTATAGCTCCCTACTTAGCACTGATATACAACCGCTCGCTCACCGATAGATCTGTACCTACAGATTGGAAAATTGCGCTGTTCGCACCAGTATTTAAGAAGGGTAGGAGGAGTAATCCATCTAACTACAGACCTATATCATTGACGTCGGTTTGCAGTAGGGTTTTGGAGCATATATTGTATTCAAACATTATGAATCACCTCGAAGGGAACGATCTATTGATACGTAATTAGCATGGTTTCAGAAAACATCACTCTTGTGCAACGCAGCTAGCTCTTTATTCGCATGAAGTAATGGTCGCTATCGACAGGAGATCTCAAGTTGATTCCGTATTTCTAGATTTCCGGAAAGCTTTTGACACCGTTCCTCACAAGCGACTTCTAATCAAGCTGCGGGCCTATGGGGTATTGTCTCATTTGTGCGACTGGATTCGTGATTTCCTGTCAGGAAGGTCGCAGTTCGTAGTAATAGACGGCAAATCGTCGAGTAAAACTGATGTGATATCAGAGGTTCCCCAGGGAAGCGTCCTGGGACCTCTGCTGTTCCTGATCTATATAAATGACCTGGGTGACAATCTGAGCAGTTCTCTTAGGTTGTTCGCAGTAATTTACCGTCTAGTAAGGTCATCCGAAGACCAGTATCAGCTGCAAAGCGATTTAGAAAAGATTGCTGTGTGGTGTGGCAGGTGGCAGTTGACGCTAAATAACAAAAAGTATGAGGTGATCCACATGAGTTCCAAAAGAAATCCGTTGGAATTCGATTACTCGATAAGTAGTACAATTCTCAAGGCTGTCAATTCAACTAAGTACCAGGGTGTTAAAATTACGAACAAGTTCAGTTGGAAAGACCACATAGATAATATTGTGGGGAAGGCGAGCCAAAGGTTGCGTTTCATTGGCAGGACACATAGAAGATGCAACAAGTCCACTAAAGAGACAGCTTACACTACACTGGTTCGTCATCTGTTAGAATAATGCTGCGCGGTGTGGGATACTTACCAGGTGGGATTGACGGAGGACATCGAAAGGGTGCAAAAAATTGCAGCTCGTTTTGTATTATCATGTAATAGGGGAGAGAGTGTGGCATATATGATACGCGAGTTGGGATGGAAGTCATTACAGCAAAGACGTTTTTCGTCGCGGCGAGATCTTTTTACGAAATTTCAGTTACCAACTTTCTCTTCCGAATGCGAAAATATTTTGTTGGGCCCAACCTACATAGGTAGGAATGATCATCAAAATAAAATACGAGAAATCAGAGCTCGAACAGAAAGGTTTAGGTGTTCGTTGTTCCCGCGCGCTGTTAGGGAGTGGAATGGTAGAGAGATAGTATGATTGTGGTTCGATGAACCCTCTGCCGAGCACTTAAATGTGAATTGCAGAGTAGTCATGTAGATGTAGATGTAGATGTAGATGTTTCAAACGTAGCTCCTCGCTACATGAAACTTCCTGGCAGACTGAAACTCCGTGTTGGACCGAGACTCGAGCTCGGGACCTTTCCCTTGAGCGGGCAAGTGCCTTGCTATCTTTTTTTTTCTCATTTTTGTTCGTTGTTGATCGTCGGGTTTGGTCGTTGCGGACGTCACATGACATCCGTTAAAGTTCGTTTGTTGATGCTTCCACTCAGTCATCTGAGCTGCCCAAGTACGACTCAGGGCCCGTCCTCAAAGCTTCACTTCTCCCAGTACCGTACTGGGCGAAGTGAAGCTGTGAAGACGGGCCTTTAGTCGTTCTGGGGTAGCTCAGATGGTGCCAGCACGGCCGCTCAACTTGAACGAATGTCTTGTAACGTCCACCCAGACCAAACGCAACGAAATATAACGAACAAAATGAAGAAAAAGATGGTAGAGCATTTGCCTGCGAAAGACAAAGGTCCCGAGTTCGAGTCTCAACCCTGCATACAGTTTTAATTTGCCAGTAAGATTCAATTCAGCCCACACTCCGCAGCAGAATGAAAATCTCATTTTGGTAGCTCGCTACAGTTTTTTCACTCGCCTTATACAATTCAAGTGACTACACAAAAAAAAAAAACGGTTGAAATGGCTGTGATCACTAAGGGCTTTAACATCTGAGATCATCAGTTCCCTATAACTTAGAACTACTTAAACCTAACTAACCCAAGAAAATCACACACATCCATGCCCGAGGCAGGATTCGAACCTGCGACCGTAGCAGTCGCACGATGCCAGACTGAAGCGCGTAGAACTGCTTGGCCACTCCAGCCGGCTGACTACAGACACAACCAAAAATGTGAGCTCAAATCTAGAGAGAAGAACAGGAGAGAGAATTTTGTGGATTTTATTTCTGTGTATATTACAAACATTTTACACATGTTACCTATTAGTTTCGTGTAACGATCTGTTTCTGACGAAGGAAATTTTTTTAACATGGATTATACTTTTAAGTGTTAGTAAGTCTTTTCTGAAGTTATTTGTATGGAGTGTAGCCACATATGAAAAAGAAGCATGGACGATATACAGATTAGACAAGAGAACAATAGAAGCCTTCTAATGTGGAACGATTGAAGAATCATGAACCTTAGATGTGTAGATTGCGAAAATAATGAGTAGGTAGTGAATGGAATTGGGGAGTAAATAAATTTGTGGTACGAATCGGTTGGTAGGACACATTCTGAAACATCAAGGGATCGCAAATTTAGTATTGGAGGGAAGCGTCTGGGGTAAAAATCGTAAAGGGAAACGAAGAGATGAATACACTAAGCATATTCAAAACGATATGGGCTGCAGTTGTTATTCAGAGATGATGAAACGTGCACAGGAAAGAGCACCATGGAGAGTTCCAGTCTTCGGTCTGGACCATTCTTCGGAATGAACAACAACAGCAACGATCTCTATCAAAGATAGCTGCTTGGTGTAATAAATACTAATAAAGAAGGAATAAAGAAAGTGAAAGAAAGTTTCGGAACAGGAATAAAAGTTCATGGAGAACAGGAAGCAATATTGTACAGGTAACAGAAATATGGAAATCATCAGAAGTTCACTGGTACAGTCCATCTTTCTGCAGTGAAGGAGCTCTGCTGATAATAGATATTGGTGTACTTCTGGAGCACAGCATTGTAAGGAAGTTCAACTTGGGCGTTCGGAAATCCGAAGAGAAAGAAGTTGAATGTATTCTAAATATAGTGCTGTCGGAGAATATTCAAAAAGGAATGCGTGACGAAAGAAGAGTAATATTAGCACTGGAAGAATATATAGGAGAGGCCGACAGACTAGATAATGCAGAACAGATTATAGAGGATGTTGGTTGTGAAAGCTCCACAGAGGTGAAGAGATTAGTACAACACGGGAAGAAATGGTTAGTTATTTAGTTAGTGGAGGACTGTATCAAACCAGTGGAAACACTGATAACTTAAAAATAGACTGAAGAGAATGAAAGCGGGAGTTCTATAGCCGGAATAATTAAAAGCTTACAAGTGATTCACATGCTTGGTATTCCTAGAAGGAATCTGAGCACAATGCTACAAGTTCCTGACATACAATTATGTATAAAATCAGAATAAAGTCATAATGTCTCGAATGTTATATTTCTGATTCTCTCTTCTGCGTAGTGGTGACACAAAAATTACGCATATAGAAGCAAGGTAAGAGTAATGTAAAAGTCATGCACTACTGAAAGAAAGGACTGTTTAGGAGAAATTGTGAATGATAGACAAGAATGTTTCTCCGGAAAGGAAGGAATGAAGTTGACGGTGCGATAAATGCAGACACGAGCGCTAGGGTTGTATCATGTTCACTTACGGCTTCCGCGCAAAAATCTTGCGATTCCATTTGCGAAGTTGTGCTCTCCCTTTCGACGGACGCAACACGGAGCGAGCAAAAACTTGGGTCACGACCGCAGCTGTAAATTTCTGCTTAAGTTCGGCGCAATGTGCCGCGGCGTAACGCGGTGAGCCACGACCGCAGCGAGTTCCTCCTGTCCGGGACAGTGCAGTGCAGGGCCGTGCCATGCCGTTACACTTTACCGGGTTACACTTTGCTCTTGATTGCAGTCGCCTGCGTAGGTTCCCGCCGATCTGTTTTCGTGCTCTCAGCCGTAAGCAATGCGACCGTCACAGAAGTTTCAACGGCAGGTAGCGGCAGGTAGCAGCAGAAACGACCGGAGACGACAAAGGACAAGGACCTGCCCTTCTTTAGTACTTGTTCTCTAGGACTTCCTCGGAGATGCTGGACATTTCTCACTTTCGATTCTAAACTACGGTGTCGTAATCATAAACAGTATGAAAAGCGCGTAACAGTGTTGCAGGTAAGATTATACTGTGAAATAATTGTTAAGAAGAATATTCGATACGTTGCGCCGTTTCAGAGCCAATTGGAATTGAGCACGGAAAATCAAGCGGCCCGTCAGGTATAACGAGTGTCAGTTGTTCTCATAGCGTAGTAGATGATAGCGCACGAGAGTCCTCAGGCTCTGGTTCGGATTAAAGCCTTACTGGCGCCCATGTCTTATGTTTTTACAATTTTAGGATACCAAACGAAGAACATATTCGACGACAGCGTCTCTGGCAGCCTACTTGAATTTGCTTCCCTAACGACCTGATTGGCTCATTGCAATGCTAATTAACTCGGAAATGGAGCAACGTATCGAATTTTTTCTTAACACTTGTTTCTCAACACAACCCATGAATGTTTTTCAGACTGGTTCTGACTACCCTGTATGTTCGTATATTTTTGTGACTAACACAAAGTGACGAGACTTCTATCCAAAGGCTTCCATTCTCTGTCGATAATTTCTGCTGTCTATAAAACCGTTGCCGCACCGCAGTGTAACGTAACAGTTACAACACTGCGCCTCGTTTATCTTACCCATAGCGAGAGCAGCGCCCCAAGCCATCACCGAACGGCACTTACGAATACTATAACGGATGAGTGCCAATAATAACGTCTATACTGATTGTAACAGTCTTTACGGCAAGGAGTACATGTGGTGGCGTAAAAATCGACAGTAACAAAAAAAAATGAAACCACATTTGTAATTCTTTACTTTTAAAGTGTTCAAATGTGTGTGAAATGTTATGGGACTTAACTGCTAAGGTCATCAGTCCCTAAGCTTACACACTATTTAACCTAAATCATCCTAAGGGAAAACACACACACCCATGCCCGAGGGAGGACTCGAACCTCCACCGGCACAATTCTCTAATTTCCTGAGGCACATGTTGGTACGAAACGTTACATTACAGGACAGTTTATTTACGATTCTGTTGTAACGTACAGATATTTAACGAATCATGTCGTTTTCCCTTAATAACAAGAAGATTGCTAGGGGATATCAGAGTACTTCACTTTTGCAGGAAGACATCGTGTAGCTACCCAATAAAGTGGTGTTTTGATCGCTCCACTTCATGTGAAGTTAGTGAAAGTGGAATGTAGGAAACCTACATGCAACGTAATACGTACGCTATTTAATATACCAAATGAGCCGCAAAACTGCTTACTGTCACAGAAGAAAACAATTAGACTATTACCGCTAAATCTGAGCCACATTCGTTTTTGATGCCAAAAGAACTACAAATACAAAAATATTCAAGTGAAGTATAAGAATAGGCTAATCATTAGACTCCATAAAAAAAAAAATTGCCGTCAAATAATGTGCCTATGATAATAACAACAGTAGATATATACGCTTCTCGTGAATGTTTAAATTCTCTTGCTTTAATCGGAGTAAGCTGCTAATAGACACAGGGTGTACATATTTATTGGCGGCCGCGGTGGTCTCGCGGTTCTAGGCGCGCAGTCCGGAACCGTGCGATTGCTACGGTCGCAAGTTCGAATCCTACCTCGGGCATGGATGTGTGTGATGTCCTTAGGTTAGTTAGGTTTAAGTAGTTCTAAGTTCTAGGGGACTTATGACCACCGCAGTTGAGTCCCATAGAGCTCAGAGCCATTTTTTTGTATATATTTATTGCACAAGAACCAAACATTGTACATATATCATACATATGTCATTTTAAAAAGAAACCCTGAAAGTTTTTTTCCCCATGTATCCGCCACAGCATAGTTTGGTAATTTGCCGATAGTCAGCGCTAGTCGCAAATATCGCCGTGCTGCAGAAGGGGAGAGCTGTTTCATGAAATCCCCTCCCCGATCGCCAGACCTCACTCAGTGTGACTTATTCTGTGGAGACACATTAAATATCTGGAGTACGTAGAGGATGGGACGGGTCTAGCAAGAATTTGATTGGCTCTGAGCACTATGGGACTAAACTTCAAAGGTCATCAGTCCACTAGAACTTAGAACTACTTAAACCTAACTAACCTAAGGACATCACACACATCCATGCCCGAGGCAGGATTCGAACCTGCGATCGTAGCAGTCGCGCGGTTCCGGACTGAGCGCCTGAACCGCTAGACCACCGCGGCCGGCAAGAATTTGATTACCGTAATGACGTATGCCGGGTCACTCATTGTTCGCAAATCGAATGTTTGCACAAAAAAAAGAAAGGATACTTTCAGAGTTTATTTTTAAAATGCAATATGTATGACATCTGTACAATGTTTAGTTCCTGTGCAATAAAAAATTGAAAGTGTCCCCGGACTTTATGTAGACCCTGTACATATTCGAAAGAATGCTTATGCCATTAAATCAGTGTGATTTAGCTGTTTTTACATGCATTTCACTATAACTGACGTGTCTTGGTAATTTATTAACGCATGGAATGCAAAATTATATCAAGCATACTTATGTAGTAAATGATTAAAAAGGAGGAATATCCTTTCTTTACTTTCTCACCGCTCGAGTAGCTAGTGTCACTGCAGCTGTCAAATAGTAACAACTTTCGCTCCGTAGAGTGTAGTGACCGTGCGTATTAGACTGCAGCAACAGCTTCAGCTGTCTGACGTGCATATAAAAAGCTATTTCTTCTTTCTTCCCTTCAGCGTTTGTCCCGGCCGACCACGTTTTAATTCTGTTCCTTGATATACGTTCTGTGATCACAATCGTCAGTTAAAGTAAGAAATGCTCTATGAATGATCACAATGTGCGTTCGGTTGCGATTTTCGGTGCATCACATATTAAAATATCTCTCCTTATAATCACAGTCGAGTTAACGCTGCAGAGGAAGAAAGTCAAAGCACGCGCGGTTTAGGCAGCTGCCTCGGCCACGCAAGAGTAGGCTGCCCCCCGATCGGCTGCGCTTGCCACAACGGCTGCTCCACTTATGACGACCAGGGCAAAGACGGGAGGACAACTCCGGCAACGGATACGGTCTCTGAGAGGCCCACGACGCACTACCATATGTCGCATACTTCAAAATGCGACATCTGAAAGGCAACAGAGCAGAAGCCAAAACGAATAAGTTTTCTAGAAAATACTCAAGTACGAAGAAGATACTACAGCAAGGGCATTTGTTTCGGCATTGCTTGGACTCACGAGATATCACGGGAGCTCACGTGGAGAGCTGGGGGGTGAAGCAGTGCGTGGTATATGGTCACACAAGAGACCCCGCAGAGTAGTGACTGGAAGTGCCAATGTGGAAGGGACGGTATGGCGTGCCGCACAGCGGCGGTGTTCGAAAAGAGTTCAGAACTGGCAGTGGTTCAGGAGGGACGTCTGTGCATGTGAGCCCCAGGGCCTGCATTTGTCGTATTCTCTGTGGCACTGTTCGTGCTCCTATTTAGTCGAGTACCTCTCTCAACGACATTTTGCAGTCGGTAGACCAAGAGGGAGCCATTGTCATTTAACCATACACTATGACTGCATGCCCTCGGAAAAATTAATGGCCTCTTGTTTTCAGCCGTTCGCAGTTCGAACATAGCGAGGCCATATTGGCTGATGTTACACAGCCATTTCATTCAAAACTCAGACTAATGCCCCTGCGACTACTGAAAAGGCTCCTACCACTCTTCAGGAACCACACGTTTGTCTGGTTTATCAACAGATACTCCAGTGTGGTTGCACCTACAGTACGGCTATCTGTATTACTGAGGCAAGCGAGCCACGCTATTGCCGCAGAGTCTAAGCTTCAAGGAATTATCTAAATATAGGTACCAAACTGTCGCTACTCGACCTGGCTTCCTATTACCATACTATGTGCAAAAAATTTCTTACGGTGAAAGGTCGGCTTTTACCATAGGTTGACTTTTTAAAACAGTCCTGTGGATGTACTGTGTATCTTAGTACTCCCATAAGTAGCAATACGCTTGCGTCGGACGACTTCTGTCAAGCTAAAACATCATCAAACTATATAATCCAATACCAGATTATATAATGGTAAGACAGAGATTTAGGAACCAGGTTTTAAATTGTAAGACATTTCCAGGGGCAGATGTGGACTCTGACCACAATCAATTGGTTATGAACTGTAGATTAAAACTGAAGAAACTGCAAAAAGGTGAGTATTTAAGGAGATGGGACCTGGATAAACTGACTAAACCAGACGTTGTACAGAATTTCAGGGAGAGCATAAGGGAACAATTGACAGGAATGGGGGAAAGAAATACAGCAGAAGAAGAAAAGGTAGCTTTCAGGGATGAAATAATGAAGGCAGCAGAGGATCAAAGAGGTACAAAGACGAGGGCTAGTAGAAACCCTTGGGTAACAGAAGAAATATAGAATTTAATTGATGAAAGGTGAAAATATAAAAATGCAGTAAGTGAAGCAGGCAAAAAGGTATACAAAACCCTCAAAAATTAGATCGACAGGAAGCGCAAAATGGCTAAGCAGGGATGGCTAGAGGACAAATGTCACGATGTAGAAGCTTATCTCACTAGGGGTAAGATAGATACTGCCTACAGGAAAATTAAAGAGACCTTTGGAAAAAAGAGAACCACTTGCATGAATATCAAGAGCTGAGATGGAAACCCAGTTCCAAGAAAAGAAGGGAAAGCAGAAAGGTGGAAGGAGTATATAGAGGGTCCATATAGGGGCGATGCTCTTGAGGAAAATATTGTGGAAACGGAAGAGGATGTAGATGAAGATGAAATGGGAGATATGATACTGCGTGAAGAGTTTGACAGGGCACTGGAAGATCTGAGTCGAAACAAGGCCCCCAGAGTAGACAACACTCCATTAGAACTACTGACAGCCATCTGGTGAGCAAGATGTATGCGACGGGCGAAATACCCTCAGACTTCAAGAAGAATATAATAATTCCAATTCCAAAGAAATCAGATGTGAAAATTACCGAACTATCAGTTTAATAAGTCACAGCTGCAAAGCACTAACACGAATTCTTTACAGATGAATGGAAAAATTTATAGAAGCCGCCCTCGGGGAAGATAAGTTCGGATTCCGTAGAAATGTTGGAACACTTGAGGCAATACTGACCCTACGACTTATCTTAGAAGAAAGATTAAGGAAATGCAAACCTACGTTTCTAGCATTTATAGACTTAGAGACTTAGAGACTTGGAATACTCTCAATAAGGTGGCAGGGGTCAAATACAGGGAGCGAAAGGCTATTTACAATTTGTACAGAAACCAGGATGCAGTTATAAGAGTCGGGGGACACGAAAGGGAAGCAGTGGTTGGGAAGGGAGTGAGACACGGTTGTAGCCTCTCCCCAATGTTATTCAATCTGTATATTGAGCAAGGAATAAAGGAAACAAAAGAAAAGTTCGGCGTAGGTATTAAAATCCATGGAGAAGAAATAAAAACTTTGAGGTTCGCGGATGACATTTTAATTCTATCAGAGACGGCAAAGGACTTGGAACAGCAGCTGAACGGAGTGGACAGTGTCTTGAAAGGAGGGTATAAAATGAACATAAACAAAAGCAAAACGAGGATAATGGAATGTAGTCGAATTAAGTCGGGTGACGCTGAGGGAATTAGGTCAGGTAATGAGACACTTAAAGTAGTAAAGGAATTTGCTATTTGGGGAGCAAAATAACTGATGATGGTCGAAGTAGAGAGGGTATAAAATGTAGACTGGCAATGGCAATGAAATCGTTTCTGAAGAAGAAAAATTTGTTAACATCGAGTATAGATTTAAATGTCAGGAAGTCGTTTCTGAAAGTATCTGTATGTAGTGTAGTGAAACGTGGACGATAAATAGTTTAGACAAGAAGAAAATAGAAGCTTTCGAAATGTGGTGCTACAGAAGAATGCTGAAGATTAGATGGGCAGATCACATAACTAATGAGGAGGTATTGAATAGAATTGGGGAGAAGAGGAGTTTGTGGCACAACTTGACTAGAAGAAGGGATCGGTTGGTAGGAGGTGTCCTGAGACATCGAGGGATCACCACTTTAGTGTTGGAGGGCAGCGTGGAGGGTAAAATCCGTAGAGGGAGACCAAGAGATGAATACACAAAGCAGATTCAGAAGGATGTAGGCTGCAGTAGGTACTGGGAGATGAAGAAGCTTGCACAGGATAGAGTAGCATGGAGAGCTGCATCAAAACAGGCTCAGGACTGAAGACCACAACAACAACAACGTCTAGTAAGAATACCCTATTGTTATACAGAGCAACCACTAAGATTTTATTTAATCAATGTCACTGGCGATCTATGACTTATCTCCTCAGAATGAAAGCCATGCTACTAAGTAGAAACACGAAGGCTTCCATGTAAATGGATATTCCGAGAAATCGTTGAGTAATTTTTTTAATTATTTGCTCTTAATAACGAGACATTTTTTAAGAACCACTCCTGGTACACAGGAACTGGGTGTTTGTTTTGGTTAAGCCCTAAAAATCAAATCCATTGTCAGTCAGGTTTCAGTCATAGTAAGCTTGATATGTATGTGGCTGAGCTGCGATTTAGGTCTTGATCTGCTAACGAGTGGTGACTAGTTTGTAACAAACGGTCATACTCGGCTATGCTCTACAACCAGGTTTGCACAAGTGGTTAAGGCTGTGACTAACTGCTCTGTTTCCATAATAAGAAGACTGCTTAGTACTTGTGACAAAAAGAGCTGTCGACAAGGTTGAGGCAGAGGAATCCCCTTGCATGCCATCTCGGCACAGATGCTCGTCGATCCTCTCTGATCTTTGGTTTCCGTTGTTTGTTAAGTCACGTAATTCCTCTGACAAGCCAGCCCTTTGGTTCTTGTACAATAGAGTACGCGTTTCACCGCTAATGGCATTGATTTAATGGAGTCATATTACTGTAACCCACTTTTTTTAAATCCGGCGATTAATGGCTGCGACACAGAGTTTTAATATTACAGCAGATTTTTTAGAGAGTAGGTACAGCTCAACATCCTGCTCTTGCTAAAATTTAAGTCATTCTCCCCTACCATACTTTCGTTATACAGTTCAAAAATGGTTCAAATGGCTCTGAGCACTATGGGACTTAACATCTTAGGTCATCAGTCCCCTAGAACTTAGAACTACTTAAACCTAACTAACCTAAGTACATCACACACATCCATGCCCGAGGCATGATTCGAACCTGCGACCGTAGCAGTCCCGCGGTTCCGGACTGCAGCGCCTAGAACCGCACGGCCACCGCGGCCGGCCGTTATACAGTGCCACAGTTTAAAATAACAAGAAAACCTACTATTTTCATGCTACAAAGTACTATAAGCGATCGAAGATTTTAAGCCCTCTATACGTTGTATCTTTACTTGTATTCAGATCAAGCAACTACTTAGTATGCAGTTTTGTTATGAAACCCCTTCAACAATGAAGTACTGAACATGTAGGCTATACAAGTAGTGACCTCGCTCATGCAATTAACACTTCGACAATGTTGTTACATTTTACATGTACATTGGTTACGTCCTTTCCTCATTAGGTACTGAATCCTAAGTGTAACTGATACCGAAACTTAGTTCCAATACTCATATTAACCTACCTCTGGTTCTGAGTTACTTTTGATCATTGTTTATCATCAGAGTTTGGGGCTTCCACATTTCCAGCAGGATACATTACACTCTTGTTGTAATGTTACTTACGATTTTGTGCGACTGTGAATGAAGGCAGTTACAAAATTCAAGACACATCTCTTCCAGGCAGTTTCATAAATAATAATACCACACTACCCAATAAATAAATGTGACGTCGCATAGAATAGCGTATTTTACAAGAATGAAGATCTCTACGATTGCTTATGAGTTAAAGAAAGAAATTAATTAATTAAGTTACTTTTTAAATTATTTTGTAGTCCGTTTGCATTTGTAAGTAACTGCAGAATTCCTCGAACATACTTTTGGATATATAGATTTCCTCCTTCTTAAATTATGTTTCTCATTACTAAAGTGTATAGCAGAGGGAAGAAAAATAAAGTTGTTTAATAGAACTTCAACAGCAAACATTTGTCTGGGTAGAAAGATCGTGAAATACTTAACATTTGACATAAGACACCTTAATTTTGCCTTCTTCTATCTCGCCTGTGTACGTCATTTCCTTTGACTAATGGTTCTCCGGTAGTTTATGGTAACCTTAGCTCCTACGTTTCCGTTCAGAAGCGTATGCCTCTACAAAATTTATCATTATTGGCGGCACTAGATGATAAAACTACGTTTCTATACAGTATTTATGAGGTTTTTGTGTAGATAAATTCGCAGTCTACACTCAATAAGTAAGTTGGGCGGCAATTATTAAATCGGGACTCGTTTGAAGCCTGTCCGCTGCATTCGGTCAATGCTGGTTGCACCGCTGCAGCTCATTTCATTGCTCAAACACCAGAATACAAATTTATTTTAAATCCTCTGTGGTTCGTGGTGTAAACGAAAGTCAAACGCTGGATCCCGTTAAATGGCACGTGAGTAAATATTAACCTATCTAAATGATACGAATGTTTAGCTGAGATCCCACAGAGTTGCCTGACACATTTTATTTCTTTTGACATCCAGAAAACATTTTTCGCTGATATTGACGCATTTGTGATTAGCGTACAGGACTGTGGGTGTAGTCGAACGATGAGTGTTTCTGGCGGCCACTGAATAAACTGTCTGTATTACAGAACATTTCTTTTTATATTTTGTTACGTTTCTTTATTTTTCGATAACGACGGTAATCCTAGAAAAAATTCTCTTACACTGTGCCGCGTATTGAGTACATATAATTTACGATTTTGTGTCGAACAGGTATTCAAACGTAGATTTTACCGATGACCTCGTAGTTTGGTCCCTTCCCCTCTCTTTTAAACCAACCTACCAACCAAACGCATATAGATGGCTTTTGCTAGCATTTACGCCAAACGAGGATGCCTCATTGACTGCTTCAGTACGCTATGTGACGGTCTCCTTCGCTAACCTTCCCTTTCCCTCAAAAACCCTCTCGCTAGGAGAAGCTGAGGTCCCATTGCATCCTTTGTTTCGGAGGTGCTAGCCTCTCAGAAACGCTTCTTCAGTATTTTGGTTGAAAGGGAAAGGACACATTGCAAGTTAAAACTTTCATTCTCTATAAGCGACGTGATCGGATAGCTTACTTCCCGCAAAAGGAAAACATATACACTAAACAGCCAAAGAAACTGGTACACCAGCCCAAATATCGTGTAGGGCCCCCGCGAGCCCGCACAAGTGCCGCAACACGACTTGACAAGGACTCGACTAATGTCTGAAGCAGTGCTGGAGGGAACTGACACCATAAATCCTGCAGGGCTGTCCATAAATCTGTAAGAGTATGAGGGGATCGATATCTCTTCTGAACAGCACGTTGCACGGCATCTCACATATCCCCAATACTGTTCATGTCTGGGGGGTTTGGTGGCCAGCGAACATGTTTAAACTCAAAAGAGTGTTCCTGAAGCCACTCTGTAGCAATTCCGGACGTGTAGCGTGGCGCATTGTCCTGCTGGAATTGCCCAAGACCATTGGAATGCTCAATGTACATCAATGGTTGCAGGTAATCAGACAAGATGCATTACGTATGTGTCACCTGCCAGAGTCATATCTAGACATATCAGGGGTCCCATATCACCCCACCTGCCCACGCCCCGCACCATTACAGAGCCTCTATCAGATTGAAAAGTCCCCTGCTGGCATGCAGGATTTATGGATTCATGAGCTTGTCCTCACACCCGTACTCGTCCATCCGCTGTGTACAATGTGAAACAAGACTCGTCCGACCAGGCAACGTGTTTCCAGTCACCAACAGTCCAGTGTCGTTGTTGACCGGCCCAGGCGAGACGTAAAGCTTTGTGTTGTGCGGGCATCAAAGGTACGCGAGGGGATCTTCGGCTCCGAAAGCCCAAATCGATGATGTTTCGTTGAAAGTTCTGCAAGTTGACACATGCTAATAGCCCAGCATTGAAATCTGAAACAGTCTGAGGAAGGGTTGCACTTCTGTCACATTGAACGATTCTCTTCAGTCGTCTTTGGCCCCGTTCTTGCAGGATCTTTTCCCGGCCGGAGCGATGTCGGAGAATTGATGTATTACCGTATTCTTGATATCCATAGTCGTAAAGTAAAATCCCCAGTTCATCGCTACCTCAGAGATGCTGTGTCCCATCGCTCGTTCACCGACTACAACACCATGTTCAGATTCACTCAAATCTTGATAACCTGCCATTGTAGCAGCAGTAACCAATCTAACAACTGCGCCGAACATTTGTTGTCTTATATAGGCATTGCTGACCGCAGCGCCGTATTCTACTTGTTTACATGTATCTGTATTTGAGTACTCATGCCTATTCCAGTTTCTTTGGTGCTTCAGTGTAATTTTAACCTGTCATAAGCAATCAACGCAGCAAGATAATGTTTTTATAAGCTTATATTAGTTATTGGCTGATAAAAAAAGTCCTTCAGGGACTGAGACCAAGAGCTAAAACATGAAGGCTGGGGAATGAAACAGATAAGATAATTATAGATGAAGAAAAAGCTCAGGGAAGGAGGATGGGAAGCGATACTAGCCGTATTTCAAAGAAATCATTCTAGTATTTGTGAAATCGAGGATAACCTAAATCTGGATGTCTGAACTCATATTTAAACTTTCGTAATACGAGTTTAGTGTCACACCACTCCTCCACCACGGTCGGTGTTCATAACTGTGTTTGGTAAATCATATGTAGTTATGAGTATAGCGTGACCTTAAAAGGAGTGGTATGTGGCCACCTCCCTCTTACAAAAGTGAGTGTAGCTTTGTTATTTATGGATAAGCCATGTTACTCCCTCCACCAAGTTGTATCAGCCTTACATGGCACTACAGAATGGAGAAACTTTTAATAGAAGCCGGCCGGAGTGGCCGTGCGGTTCTAGGCGCCACAGTTTGGATCCGAGCGACCGCTACGGTCGCAGGTTGGAATCCTGCCTCGGGCATGGTTGTGTGTGATGTCCTTAGGTTAGTTAGGTTTAATTAGTTCTAAGTTCTAGGCCACTGATGACCTCAGAAGTTAAGTCGCAAAGTGCTCAGAGCCATTTCAACCATTTTGTAATAGAACACAATGTAGAGCCACATTGTGTAGCACATGTATTGGAACACTGAGTTAAATACCGGTACATCAGGTGCTATTTTCTTGAGTTAACTGTTCACATTAACATCCTGCTGCTGACGCTGGAACAGCTTTTATCATTGCTGTGCTCCCGCGTCTGAAATATATCACAACGAGGACCGAGATCTTACCTTTGTGTTGTATTTTATTGTATGTTATCCGGGGGCCCAGAAACGACGGAGGGCTCGGTCCCCCGCCGCAGCCGCAGTGGTCCACAACCCCACGACGACTACCGCAGTCCACTTCACCCCTCCGCCGCCCCACACCGAACCCAGGGCTATTCTGCGGTTCAGCCTCCGATGGACCCCCAGGGAACGTCTCACACCAGACGGGTGTAAACCATATGTTTGCGTAGTAGAGTTCAAATGGTTCAAATGGCTAAGAGCACTATGTGACTTAACATCTGAGGTCATCAGTCCCCTAGAACTTAGAACTACTTTAACCAAACTAACCTAAGGACATCACACACATCTATGCCCGAAGCAGGATTCGAACCTGCGACCGTAGCGGTCGCCCGGTTCCAGACTGTAGCGCCTAGAACCGCTCGACCATCCCGGCCGGCCTGTGGTAGAGTAATGGTTGTGACGCGTAGGTGGAGAATTTGTTTGCGCAGCAATCGCTGACATAGTGTAGTTCTGGCGAAATAAGGGCCCCAGCCCACATTCGCCGTGGCAGATGGAAAACCGCCTAAAAAGTCTGCCGGGAGGATTCGTGCCGGGGACCAGGCGCTCCTTTCCGCCCGAAAAGCCGTGCGTTAGATCCCGCGACTAACCGGGCGGGCTTATCTTACTTTTACTGCCCAACGTGTGGGGCTACGACACGATTATATGAAAGTGACACATACTGCTATGAAAGACCAGCCCACTTGACTGCAGATGTCAGTATGTAGATTTGTCCTCCGTAACAACTCTTGTCGACCAACACAACTGCAGCGAACTTATGTGTGCAAACATTAATGATGCTATGTAAGTATAAGGGTTAGTCAAATCAAAACGAGGCAAATGGAAATAAATAAATAAACTGTTTATAATTTCAAAAGTAATCACGATAGCTGCACATACATTTATCCCACTGTGAGACAACGCAGTCACTGCCTTCAATGAAAGATGTCGGCGGTTGCTTTACGGAACCAGGCCTACACCTCTTTGTCCGAAACAAATCAACGACCAAGAACGTCTTTCTTCAGGACTCCAAAAATGTGGAAACCGCATGGGGAGCGATCGAAACTGTATGGATGATGCGTCAGAGCTTTGCAGCAAATTTTTCAGCGTAGTCCAAAAGCCCAGGACTGTTGACGGGCCAAAATTTACAATTATTTAAAAAAACTGGTCAAATATTAAACGTAACACTACATAAACGTCAATACTATGTTTTCAAAAATGGTTCAAATAGCTCTGAGCACTATGGGGCTTAACATCTAAGGTCATCAGTCCCTTAGAACTTAGAACTATTTAAACCTAACTAACCTAAGGACATCACACACATCCATGCCCGAGGCGGAATTCGAACCTGCGACTGTAGCGGTCGCACTGTTCCAGACTGAAGCGCCTAGATCCGCTCGGCCACACTGGCTGGCTACTATGTTTTCATACTGAACCACATTTGCTATTAAAATTTCCACATCGTACCTTAAAATTTTCTGCGGATCTAATTTTCTGATGGAAACAACGGCGTAGGTGGAGTTTAGAGCGACAATTTGCACGCTTGGCTGAGTAGAGGAGAATTAGGTGAAATTGGGGGGAGTGGCACCTCTCCGGCTCCAGACGTTAATCAACACCCGTCACTAGTTATCCAGAGCACTTGCTTACCCTGATACTATTCGATCAATTCTTGAGTATTGCTCATCAGTCCGAGACTATTATCAAGATGACGAATTAAAAGACGTAAGGTAAATCCAACGAAAAGTGGCGCGTTTCGTCACGGGATCGTTCAATCAACGCGACAGCATAGTGGAAATGCTCAACGAACCCCTACAGCAGATGCTACTAGAGAGATTTGTGCGTCACAGAAGGGTTTGCTATTGCCATTCCGAGGGCTTAGAGTCCAGGAACAATCGGGCAACATATGCTTCTCGCGAAATGACCACGATTAAAATAGACGAAATGCAGCTCACGTCTATGCTTATCGACACTTAGTCTTTGCACACAACATTCTGGAATGGCACAGGGAAGGCTATGGGGCGAGCCGGGGGCTGGGGGGAAGAGGGGTAGGTTGGGAGGGAGGGGGGAGATAGTGCTACTAAAAGTGTCCATCACACACAGTAAACTGGCTTCTAGAACAGTGGGGTACTCTACCTTTCTGAGGCTAGTACCCATGAGTTCAGTCAGATGTTAGTACCCTCTCCTCCCCCACCTGCATCATCATTAACTCCTAACTAAAGTTAATATGAAATAGAATTTCCTTTGAACACTTACTTTTAAAATAATGAAAGATGAATTATAGTTAATATTTTTGGGTTTTTCATTACACCACGAACTAATGGGTAAATGAGCTGATTGGTGCTGCTTATCTCTAACAAACTTTTTTACATTTCAGTTGTTCTTAGCCAGAGCAGATCATGAGTCATGCTCCAAATCCATTCACTTATATGCTTTTATTTTCATTGATCTCATGATCAAAAATCGGCTTTCGAAACTGTAATCTTGAATGCACATTTATTTCTTTCCCATGTGTTGTGTTCGCATAGAATGATGAAGCAATTCCCAATGCACCGCTTGTGCTGTCTACAACTCCTTTAAAAAAAAAAACCAACTAGCCACAGCACAGTGATGGCAGACATGTGTTACAAATTATGCTCCCCAGGCACTACTACTTTCCTTACTGGCACATCTTAAACCAGCAATTTGCACTTCCATTCAAAGTCTTCCAAGATAAAGTATGCGCACTATATTAACTGTTTGTAAATCATTTTATACCTAGATTCCTCACTTCTGAACTGGCAGAAGTTGGAAGACTTCAGGCTTTTAAAGCCTTGTATCTGCCCACTTTAATGTTAATGATAACAATAGTAACAATAATACTGTATACAGCACTATGGCAGTCCTTATGTAGTTACTGTTGTGTCGTGATGTCAATTGGTTAATTTATCTGTTTTAAAGTGAGTAATTGTGGTGTGCGTACTGTAAGACCTTCGGTACACAGATCATCAGATTATTTGGCTTGTCGCTCTAACAAAGTAGGTGAGTGTCAGCATTATGTCTCGTTGTCTTATCGTGGCGTGTTTATCTTCTGTCGTTAGGTCAGACGATAGAAATGCCACTTGCACGCTTAGAGTAGCAGATTGACAGTGACCAACTTTAAACAGAACTTGATTAATTTTCAATTTTCACACACATTTATCAAAATAATAAAAAGCATAGACATTACATAACTTGATTCTGGATGCTGTTTACAATTGACCATCTGAAGTTCCTTTGGTCTTGGTACGTTAATCTTATTCTCACATATCTCTGATACTTGACAGAGTGTCTATTCCTTTATCTTCATGGCTATGTACAGGAATATGGTAATCAAATTAGGCGCAGACTGAAACTTGACTATAGACTGGTACAGACTAATGTAGGCTGGTACCGACTGTTGCAAACAAATGCAGACTAATGGAGAATGACTAATCAGAGTTATGTACACTCATTGCAATACCTCTTGCGTTCATGTATCACTGCATGAGTGTGATTCGCTAGGAGAAAAGGTTCTACGTGATCAGCGATCTCATTTGCTGCGTTACATATTAATAAGCGGATCGGCGGAAGCAGAATTTGGTCCGTCTCTAAGGCAACGCCATCTCGTAGTGCGGAGACGGACGAGTGCTGCGACTGTGCTGTTGTGCTTAGCGGGGAACGCTCTAGTGGGAAAGTTGTGTACGCGCTGACTACGCGAAACTATGTACACAACAGCAATGAAGCAATTTCTCATCTACTACAGGAACCATCTACAACAAGGATAAGATATTTCCATCAGATATTTAGCGTTTGTTACGTATACACTGAAGTGAATAACAATATGGACTACCCCCTAGTGCCGTATCGGCCCTCGTTTTGCCCGGCTAAGTGCAGCAACCCGACGTAATGTACTCAACAAGTCGGTGAAGTCTCCTGCTGAAATATTGAACCGTAACACCTCTATAGCTATCCGTAATTGCGAAAGTGTTGCCAGTGCAGGGCTTCATGCATGTAATGATCTCTCGATTATGTGCCATTATTATTCGATAGTATTCATGGTAGGGAATGTGGATAACCAAATCATCCACTCGAACTGTTCAGAATGTTCTTCAAACGAACCACGAAGAGTTGTGGCTCAGTGATATGTTTGGGAACATGAACTCCATTCTTCCACTTATGCCATAGTCCCGCAGCGATCGCAGGGTCGGCGTGGTTACAACGGATTTGGCAGTGTTAGTGTGATGGATGGCCGGATGCCCTTCCTGCCGCCACCACGTATCCTCCAGGATGGAGTCAGTGTATCCCAACTGTCTGTGTCTAGTGTAAATCGTGAAATAGTGCGGACGTGTTTCAAATGTGTAACTGAGGCGAAACGTGGGGACCAGCCCGGGGGATGTGGAAAACTGCCTAAAAACCACATCCAGGCTGGTCGGCACACTGGCCCTCGTCGTTAATGCGCCGGGCGGATTCGATCCGGGGCCGGCGCGCCTACCGAGTCCAGGAAGCAACGCGTTGGCGCGCTCGGCTATCCTGGCGGGTGGAACATGAAGTCCATGAATGGCTGTAAATGGTCTCCAAGTAGCTGAACACAACTACTTCCAGTCAATGATGGTTCAGGTAGACCAACAGACCAAGTCCATTCCATGTAAACACTTCTGACGACAGCATGGAGCCACCACCATCTTGCGCAGTGCCTTGATGACAACTTCGGTCCATGGGGCCTCGCGGTGTCTACCACCAGCTCTTAACAACTGAAAACCGGACGCGTCTGACCAGACCACGGTTTTCCAGTCGTCTGTGGTCCAACCGACGTGGTCAAGAGCCCAGGAAAGACGCTGCACACGATGTCGCACTGTTAGCAAGGGCACTCGCGTCGGTCGTCTGCTACCGTAGTCCTTTACTACCAACTTCCGTCACACTGTCCTGCCGGATACGTTCGTTTTACATTGATTCCTGCAATTATTTCACACAGTGCTGCTTGTCTGTTAGCAGTGAAAACTCTACGCAGACGATGCTGCCGTCGGTCGTTAAGTGCAGCCCATGGTGAGAGACAACGCCTGAAATTTTATAGTCTCGGCACACTCTTTACACTGTGGATGACGAAATATTGAATTTCCTAAGGGTTTCCGAAACGGAATGTCCCATGCGTCTAGCTCCATAATCATATCGGAAACCTTTTCACGCGAATCACCTGAATACAAATGATAGCTCCGTCAATTCGCTGCCCTTTTATACTTCGTGTGCGCGATACTAATGCCTTCCCTCTACGTGTATATCGCTACCTCATGATTTCCGTCACTTCTATGTATTTCTCACTTTTACTGTCATACAGTGATGTGATGCACGGTACAGCGCGCAAAGTATGTGTGTAGTTCGCGGACTGTGTGAGGAACCTGTAACATCCACCGAATAGTGTCACACAGTTAAGCTAACAATTATCAAGAACAAGTCGTTACTGATGACTTCCATAATGAGTATTAGAGTTTGACAAAATTGTGATAATTGTAATGAAGTTTTGAAAGTACCTTAAGTTTCATGCCTCAGTAAGTTCCTTTTCACTCCCTGGGGGGTGGAGGGGTGGGGGAGGGGCGGAGGAGGGGTTATTATCCCCAGGTTAGTTTAGATGCAATTGTAGACGTAGATATTTTGTAGTCAACTCTTTCGATAAACTACAAAATGCTTTAATTCATGTCGAAACTCCGCCTTAAATAAGTCTGAGGCAGAGGAAGAAATCCATACTTCGCACATACTCGAGTAGACGAGTCGCTCGCCCAGGATACACTAGAGCGGTAAAAACGCACTTATGAGTAAAGTGTCGGGCATTATGGACGTCCGTGAGGCCGGAGTTCATTAAACCAAGGTGGCGCGCGCCCACGTTCCACACGGCGCAATACTGCGCCCGCTGTTAAGGCCGCGACCTGCCACCTGCCCACTTAGGGCACGACGCGGCCGTATATTGCGGTCTCCCGGCTCTAGAAGCAATAAATGACGCCCTGGCTTTATGGATCATTGTTCGCTGCGCCTGTGCGCCTGTTACCGACCGTACTGCCATATTAAATAAACCCGCCTGTTCTTCTCGTGCACAGTATCGTTAAGCACCATCTAAATACTCCATTATTGTTAACGGCCTCTTTATTTATTGAACCTGTTAACGAGGTAACTTTTTTTTTCTCCAAGTGCGACCAAGGTACTTCCGTCGACTCTATCAAGAGCTCTGACCTGCTCATTAAACGCTAATAACGACTGGGGAACAAGCTCTACCGGTGTGAGGTACTGCACGGGTTGGGCAGTCTCGCCAACTCTGTTTCTAGTAACACAATCGGCAGAGTTGGTAGTTTATGGGGTTGTTATAAGACTGGTTCGTTGACCCAGATTGCCTGGCCACGTCTTCAGGCAGGAATCCGCACACACCGCGGAGGGTCGAGGCTCAATTTTCGTTCGAGATGTTATATTGAGACGGCGAGTTCTTGGCGAGCCAAACCCGCAGAGAGCCTCCAGAGCCGAGCGGAAGAAAGCTCCCGGCGGACTTTATTAAATTTTTTGCCGTTCCCACCAGGCGACACACCAGGTAAGTGGTTTAGGGTTGTTGCTCCCTGTCGCTTCCTGTTCGCTTTCGTTCGTGGCAACGAAATGCTCCGGGCCATAGCAAGCCATACAGTGACTGCATTTGTCAGCGGTTGCAAAATATTCATGTAAAACTTTTTCTTGTTCGTAAAATGAATTCCCAACTCAGACTTTTCTTTTGTCAATATTCTGATAATAAACGGTTCTCGATGTTCTCTAATTAATTTTTCTAAGTACTTGAGGGAAGACGAACAGTATTATTCGAGCCTGGAGCTAGTACCTTTCCACCGTTATAGGCTGTACGATCTAAGACCGACGCACAAGAGAGGGTCAGAATACAAGGTGTTTCAAAAAGTTTCATCCGATTTCACAGGGTGACCCAAAAGTCCATTAACATTTGGAAATTCAGTACCTCACGGAATAATGCAGAGATAGAAAAATTGACACACATGCTTGAAATGACATGGGATTTTAGTGAAACCAAAAAGTGCCCAAAGGATCAACGGGTGGCGCTTCATATGATAGAAAAGCAAAAATTAAGAACTGATTTTTAGCGAGAAGTGGAGTTTGTGGCACAACTTTTACTAGAAAAAGGGATCGGTTGGTAGGACATGTTCTGAGGCATCAAGGGATGACCAATTTAGTATTGGAGGGTAGCTTGGAGGGTAAAAATCGTAGAGAGAGACCAAGAGATGAATGCACTAAGCAGATTCAGAAGGATGTAGCGTGCAGTACGTACTGGGAGATGAAGCGGCTTGCAGGATGGAGTAGCATGGAGAGCTGAATCAAACCAATCTCAGGACTGAAGACCACAACAACAACAACAACAACAACATATTCTTTATAACAAATGCTCAACATGACGGCCGTCATTCATCAACAATATCTGTAGTCGGGGGAGACATTCTTGCATCCCCAATGAAGTCTGATGGTCGCGGTAGACTTGCGACTTCAGGTAAGCCCACAGCCAACAATCACACGGACTGAGCTGTGGGGCTCTGAGAGGACAAGCATGGCGGACGTGGTGCCTCAGCATGCGATCCTCAACAAACGATATGCGCAAGAGATCTTCCATACGTGTAGCAATATGGAGTGGAGTGCCATACTGCTCAAATGTCTTACCTTCCAGCAGGTTTTTATCAGCCAGGCTAGGAACTATCTGACTTCCTCTGTAAATATAGCTGATTTTGTACACGATTCTCACCCAACGACACACAGATGTGTTGTTTCCAGCGCTATCTCTCGGCCAGTTCTTGCACTAGTTTCAGGTTTCCGTAAAACCTCATGTCCGTGGATCGATTTTCACCTCTCACTAGTGCGTTTTCAAATGTTAACCGACTTTTCGGCCAGCCTGTATTATGCAAGAATAAAGACAGAAACTTTGGGGCCAAGTTTTAACTGACGTATCGAAACTGAAAGTTTACTTTGATGCTATTTGTACACAGAACGTCCAGAAACTTCCGAAACTGCTTTATTCCTATAGTATAAGCGACTTCAGCGCAGTAACTATCGTGACAGCTTGAACTAACAAACGTAAACAAGAGATCCGCATCGGACCAGTCAGTTGTGAGCAGACAGTGTTAAGTGCTCGACATGTGGCCATAGCGTGTGAACGTTGTTGTGTCATGTCGCAAGGGAGCAACATCTCTAGATCAAGTATTCAATGTGATTAAGAGAAAAATGTATCCCTGACACCTTGACACCTGAACGAAAACAACAACGCGTTGACATCTGACGCAGCTTGACAGAAAAGAAAACTGCGCACAGTTTTTTCCTGAAAAAAAAAACCATCACGATTGGCGAGAGTTATTGTTGTCAGTACGGACTTACTAAGAAACGACAAAGCCACAGGTCGGGTCTGGTGGTTCGCCAAGACCGAAGAAGTTTCGACGTGACGCGTAAGTTGAACAACATTCCAAAGAAGGGTTTCCCTGACAATTTCACATGGTTGCATGAACAGTCTCTGAGTTTCGCTTAAATAGGGGAAGGGGGTGGACTATATAGAATTCCCGAATCATTAAAACCATTATCTTATGTTTTTTCTATTTTTATTTATTCAAGTCTCGGAACTTCCTGGACTGACGAGATAAGTTGCGTATTCATGCTGTTGACATTAGACGTCCCACTAGCTCGTTCATTACTCAGTGCGAGTGGAGTTGAGAGGGCGGTAATATAGCAACAAAATGCATTTGTCTTTCACTTTTCCGACAGGTGCAATTATATTACAACAGTGGTGCGTTCTTTTCGATGAGAGTACAGCACTGCACCTCCTACAGTGCTTGTGGTCCACAGATGTCACATAACACCATTGGCCTCCAATGACGCTAATCACATGTTAATGGATCTCTCTTTTTTTTAGGGGTTTGTGAAAGGCTCCGTCTATGTGCCTCCTCTACCAACAACGAAGAACTGTGACGTCTCATAGCAATAACAGTGAATGCAGAAGTATCACTGTCTGAAAATATTGGTAATACAGGTGTCAAACAGCTTTCTGCCAAAATCTATCACTTTGATTTCTTTTTTCATTATGAGCCACGCAAAAATCTGTAAATAATTATTTACAGCGAATAGACTGTTTCAAAATTTTCTATATTCGGAAAATGTAATATATATATAAGGAAATGAAACAGTTATTACTTCCTATGCTGACGATATGGAAGTCATTATAAGGAATAATGAAGAGATAACCACGCTGGCAACAGTGATTGATACGTACGGTAGAACATCTGGAGCCAATCCAAAAGAAAAAACACAGACTGAAGCGTCGAATAAAAATTTATACCAAGGCTGGGATTCGAACGGGGTCTCCTAATCACATTTTTTTAAAACCATTTACTTAAGGCACAATGTTACACATTCCAAATACATATTAAGGACATGTACTAATCATGCACACATGTGATACATGTAATGATTTAAACAAAAACAGTTTGACCATTGCAATTATGCTGATGTTAAAGAAATACAACAGAGAATTGTGTTACTGCCTAAATTACCAGACAGAACTAATTTGAACATCAAGAAAAGTTTTGTAAAGACATTCAAACTTCTTAAAACATTAATAAATAAAAAACTGCACTTTGAATTACATGTGCTCCAATCTTTACGGAAGCATAAATAGCACTTTATGAAAGATATCAGCAAGTTTTTGGGATAATTTTTAATATATTGATGTACACAAGGAAATCGTTTCCGTGAGGGACAGGTTAAGGAAAGAAACTGAACTTAACCTCCTCAGCTCAGTCAGACTAGCTATGTGCATTTGAAACAATTGTATGGAAGACACCAAAACATACAGAATATGAAAGATTTATGCCCATCGCACAGAAAAACAATTTAATAATCACATTAGACAATCTCTTAAATACTTGAGAATGGTGCAAAAGAGATGTTATAAAATTGGCTAGCCTTCCAACTACACTTTTTGGACATTAATGGAATGGTAATTATCTGACGTGATCAAATCTTTCACTGG
Organism: Schistocerca gregaria; assembly: GCF_023897955.1. NCBI lineage: Eukaryota > Metazoa > Arthropoda > Insecta > Orthoptera > Acrididae > Schistocerca > Schistocerca gregaria. The sequence goes on from NC_064921.1 coordinate 585,095,616, forward strand.
AAAACCGACTTACACGTCACAGTGCAAAAATAAACAGTGCAATTTGCTTGTCATTGTATATTACATTATATCAGATACAATCTTACGGTTTTAACCAATCGATTAAGACATTTCCTTAAAAACTGTCAGTTTTCATTTTTATACTATAAACCAATAATGCAACTTTAACTTTTTGTGTTTTGACACTATTAGACATACAATCTGTCACATAAGTTCTGTACATAAGCTTATAAAATTTCAAAACCTACTTTCTGAAGTAGAAAAACACACACCAAAAATTTACAGTCAGATTTAAATAATATCCTTAAGGTAACTACAATACTTCACTGTCAACACAGTCTTCTTTTTTATATTAATCAATGCCAATTGTTTCAAATATAATTTTTAACGTATTATGAAATTTTTCTTGTGATTCGAATATCTTCTAATTTTATGGTGTTCACACAGCATATGTACCTTGAACTCTATGGTGCTGGCGGATTCTAGTTTGTTAATGACGTAATAAACAAAGTTTCCCAGCAACCAGAACACAGCGTTTTTTTTTTCTGGGAAATAGCGTGCTTCAGGCCCGTGTATCAATGACTGCGATATACTCTCAGGGGATGTCCTTGTAATCAGAGCTATTTGCTCACGTATCCACTTCCAGCTATTCATGTGACCGCTGAAAGTGTGTGTATGAATTACTGAGTCAACTAGATGGCATTGTTGACATAAATCTGTTTCACAGAGTCCGATTGCGTACAGTCTTTCATTGGTGCTAACTATGTTTTAACTGTCTCGTACCATGATGTTTTTATATAGGACGTGAGCACATTAGAACTAATGGTTACCAAAATCTCACTCCAATCAATGTTTGGAAACTGTCGTTCTATTTTGTTCCTTCCTTCGCTTTTCTTTCGTTCCCGCAATATGGCTCTTGATATTAAGTGCAGTGACTGTCTGATTTCGGCACTTACGTAACTGAACTCGCATCGAAAACCCTCACTTGCAGTAAACGACTGTTGATATTCTGCACATCAATCGGGAGAAGCAGGCTTCGAGGTTTGATGATGTAGAAAAGTTGGCTGGTTATGCTTTCTCGCGAGTCTCTTATTAAATTAACTTCCCTTTTGATAAAAAGTGCAGAGGCTTTATTCGTTATATCAGTTAATCCTAGTCCACCGTCTTTAGGATCTAAAGTGGCTACTTTAGCAGTTACTCTGAACACTTCAACTTTCCACAAAAATTTTGTGATTTTGGACATTATTCTTCTTGCTCTCATTCTCGGTATTTGAAATAGCTGGGCAGTATAGTAACCTTTAGCAAGGATGCATCAGTTGATATACTTTGTTCTTTGAACTTGGTTCATATAGGGAGTTAAATTCTCTATATTGGCTCCTTGCACTTTATCTGCTGCAACTTTCCAATTTAAAGCCGTGATTTTCATGGGGCATGCTGTCAGGGTGATCCCAAGTGTTTTATGTTGTCGGACTAATTATGTCCACTGCACGTTGATATTATCAAAACCTCTGACATTTAACATCTTACTTTCTTTTTCGTTTGCATTGGCTCCAGATGCTCTACCGTACGTATCAATCACTGTTGTCAGCGTGGTTATCTCTTCATTACTCCTTATAATGACCTCCATATTGTCGGCATAGGAATTAATAACTGTTTCACTTCCTGGTAATGTTAAGCCTGTTAATCTAGCATGGACATGTCGGAGGAAGGGTTCCATTGAAATGGCGAAGAGCGACATGGACAGAGAGCTTCCTTGAAGAACACCTCGTTTCATTTTTAGCGGCCTGGATTGTTGACAGTTCACCGCTATTTTTGCATTTATTCCAGTCGCTATCTTCTTTATCAGCCGCATGATCCTATCGTTGAAACCTATTTTCTTCAACGTCTGTAGAAGATAATTATGATTTAATACATCGAAGTCTTTATAAAAATCTAAAAAAATAAAAAAAGCACACTTCATGTTTGTTGTAGAAGTTATTGCAATGATATCCGTGAATTCTGCTAGATTTTGAAAAATGATTCTGCCTTGCGCGCAGTTCTGATGTTTACTAATAATTTTATCTGCAAGGCATGAAATTCTCTTGTTTATTTTTCTAGCTATTAATTTGCAATCACAATTCAACAGTGAAATTGGATGAAAATTGTTTAAATCTTTGTTTCCACTATTTTCTGGCACAAGAACGATTTTACTCTCCTTAAACTCAGCCGGAATCAGTTTACCCTGAATAACCTCATTTACAATTTTCGTGATTTTCGCACTCCCTATTGGCTGGAAATGGATGTAAAACTCTGCTGGTTGACCATCCGGTCCTGGGGATTTTCTTGGTGGTGAGTCGCACAGAGTCCCATACACGTTCTCTTCACTGACTACCCCGAGAAAATTTTCGTTGGCATCATCTGTCAGCTGTGGGGCTAGGATGTCAAGGAATTCTTCCAAGGATGCATCACTACTTTGATTTACAAAATACAGCTCGCAAAAATAGCTATTAATCTGGTCCATGAGAGCCCGCTGCATTCCGAGAATCGTACCGCGTTTTGTTCGAATTTCATCAATACTAGTCCTCCTTTCGTTTTTCGTATGCTTCACTAAATGATACAGGGAAGTAGTTTCGTCATATGACATCGAAATTGCCTTCGATTTTATTTGTAGCCCTTCCATTTGATTTCTCTTGATATTAAGTAATCTGCTGGCTTTGACTTTTTTGATGTCTGCTATCCGAAGTGAAGTACCTGCTGAGACCTGATCATATAGAACTCACAAATCAGAATAGTAATATTCTAGAGTGCATTTCATTTCTTTTGCGCTGTGGGCACAGTATTGAATAAGAACCTTCCTCAACTCTGGCTTCGCCATTTTAACCCACCAGTCGATAGCAGTGGCATATCTATCTACTGCGAGCACGCAGGCATATTGCCCATGCTTCTTTAATCAGGTCTTCTAAATCATGATTTCATAACAAGGAAATGGTCAAATTCCACCGATTCTTGAATCGGCGAACTGGCTGTCTTGTTAGATTTATACAAGCTAAGACACTTGAATGGTCTGAAAAGTACGTAAGAATGGTTTCTACTTTTGTCACGGAATTTTCAAGATTTTTTAAAACAAATACTATCTATCAATTCTTCTACGAGATGTTACCGTGACGTAAGTGAACTCAGCATTTCCCGTATATCCTTTAATTCTAAACCAGTACGAAGTTGTTTAAGGTCGCTTGAGAAATTAATATTAGGTAACTAATCTTTCCGATTTATAACACAATTAAAATCACCTCCAAGTGAAAACTGTCTTGGATTTTCCCTTAAGAAGTATATCAGTTCATCTTTGAAGAAACGTGCCCTGTCATTTCGGTGAGAACTTCCTGAAGGGGTACACAAGTTGATGTTAGGCACATCATAGCTATTTAGTCCTACTCCATTTCCGGATTCCAGTCGTACCACCAAACTTACTGGAATCCCTTCCCTCACCAAAATAGCTGTTCCAACACTTGTTTCGTGAGACACATTTATGTAACTGACATAACCGGGAATTACTAAATCCCACATTAGAACTTCTTGTAACAGGGCAATATCATTCGCGGTTCGTACAAAAAAATGTTTAAGTGCTGATGATTTCAAACAGGACGCAATTTTATTTAGTTTAATAGTGGTGACAGAATAAGATTGCGTCACTGGGCTGTCACTATGTAGTTTGTTTTGATTAACTAATTTAGTTTCCTGCGGTTCAGGGTTCAGTTAAACTATTAACAGTTTTCTCGGAAGGCTGAACACGGAATAACACTTCAATCAGTTTATCAGTTACTGCACCGTTTTTTTCCCTACTTCTGAGATTTCCTGTTGTACCGCTAGCAGACTGTTTTCTTTGTAAACTTTCTGATTTTTCCTCCAGTGACTCGTGTAAGACCGTTTCGTACCGAACATTCTTTGGGATTGGTTCGCCCTTTCCGGATTTTCCCTTACCTTGGTTACGAACTACATTCACATTTGGTTGCGTTTTTATTTTGCCTCGCGGCTCATCTGGAGCAGCAGCAGACACTTTCGCAATTTCTGTTGCTGACGCCTGCCCTGCGTTGTTGACCGTGATTTCATTTTGGTCACCACTTCTTTGTTCTTTCTTAATATCAATTACTTCCTGATCGAGGGAAACAAATGGAGACGGCAGGTTTGCAATCTTCCTTGAATTTGTTTCGTAACAGATAGCTGCTGATCTTTGCAGGCAGCTATTTAACCTGTTGTTTCTTGCAAATTAATATTAACTACACCCCCTTCATTTTCTGGTACCGTATGTTTATTATCTTTCTGTCCATCAGTTTCTTTCGCATTCTGCCTTCCGATTCCTCTGCCTCCTCTTCCCACTGTTTTTGCTTGCGAACTGAGGGAGTTGTCCCCACTTGTTATCAGTGAAATTGACCTTCGTGCACTAAACACAATTCGTGTGCAGTTTAAGCATGAAATGGCTCTTCGAGGAACGTTGTAAGACTGGACGGTATACAGAAACCTGTCTTTCATGGCTGGAAATACAATGCAAACTGCTGCAGTGCACTGAATATGAAAGTTTACTTTTTTTATCACTACACGGGTGGCTGTAGGTAGTTTGATGACCTTGCAGGCTCGTTAGACCGGGACGGCTATCTCCTAGGAAGACTTCCCCGTACACGTTATCAGGGTGCCTGGGCGATTCGACGGCTTAGCTTGTTTCTAATGTTTGCTTGACAAGTACACTGTTTCTTGACACTAGTAACACTATGGAAGATGATAACGGAACAGTGAGGTGGTTTCTGTAAGGTTCCAGGTCATGTGGATATGCGTAGATGTTCAAATTGCTGGAAGACGGAGGGGAATTTGATGACCTGGTAAATGGTTACTGCACCGGAAGACAAGGATCAAGAGTGTATGTTGTTTTTAACTTTCAGATCAGAAGTTAGTAAATATATGAGGTCCGTCTGCACTGTAGCAAAGCATAACCTTAATTTTAATCGTGGGCGAATTGAGTAATAGATTGTTTGAAGATATTATCTGAAGAGGACAACTGCGGCAGCTGTCGGAATGAAATCCTTAACCGAGTAAAGTGTACAAATGCGTATTTGTGTTCAAACATGCTGGTAAAGGAAGCATTGGAAGACAAATATTCTAATGCAGTAGGGAAAAATTATTTCGGGAAACAGATGACAGAATGGTGCGCCACACCTCTGCGGCGCCAGACAGTGACTCAGCCAATGAATTCCGCAGCCTGCGACATCTTCTGGCGACATTTTTGTGGCCAGTAATTGCTCCGCCAGTACACGTCACGGTAACGAACGCACCATTCATTATGCATTCGCCGTTATTAATAATTCATTTATGCGCTCGTTGCGAAGCGGTACAGCTCCTACGTTAGAGGCCCTCAGATCGATGGTCAATTTGTCTGTCATTAGCGCCGTTAAGCGTGCTCTTTAAGCGACATCGCACCTCCCGATTAATATGTCGTGTTTTTGACAGGGACATTCCTGTTCCATGTATATTGCGACTTATATAACGTGGCCGTTGAAAAGTCAGTTTTCTGAGAGAAGAATTATGTCTTGAGAGCTTGCGATGCCAACACCACAGTGTACCTTCAAGATTATCGTCGCTGCAGAGAGGGTAGATAAAGACCAGCATCTTTGGTATCGGAGATGGCGTCTTTCCCCGAAAGTGACAGACGGTAAATCATCGAGTAGAACAGAAGTCATATCTGGCGCTCCGCAAGGTACTGTCATACGCCCTCTGCTGTTCCTGATTTAGATGAATGATCTAGGTGATAATGTGAGAAGCCCCCTCAGATTGTTTGCAGATGACGCTGTAATTTACCGTCTAATAAAATCATCAGAGGATCAATTCCAGTTACAAAATGATCTAGAGAGAATTTCTGTATGGTGCGAAAAGAGGCAATTAGCACAAAAGAAAGAAAAGTGCGAGGTCATCCACATGGGTACTACAAGAAATCCGATAAATTTTGGGTATACGATAAATCCCACAAATGTAAGGGCTGTCAATTAGCTTAAATATCCAGGAATTACAATTGCCAGCAAATTAAATTGGAAAGACCACATAGATAATATTGTGGGGAAGGGGAAACGAAGACTGCGCTTTGTTGGCAGAAAATTTAGAAGATGCGTCAAAATCACTAAAGAGGCTACATTACTCTTGTCCCTCCTCTGCTGAAATATTGCTGCGCGGTATGGGATCCTTACCATGTAGGATTGACGGAGGACATCGAAAAAGTGCAAAGAAGGGCAACTCGTTTCGTGTTATGGCGCGATAGGGGTGAGAGTGTCACTGATATGATACGCGAGTTGGGGTGGCAGTTACTGAAACAAAGGCGGTTTTCTTTACGGCGAGATCTCAAAAAAAAAAAAAAAAAAGTTCGAATGTGTGTGAAATCTTATGGGACTTAACTGCTAAGGTCATCAGTCCCTAAGCTTACACACTACTTAACCTAAATTATCCAAAGGACAAAACACACACACCCATGCCCGAGGGAGGACTCGAACCTCCGCCGGGACCAGCGGCGAGATCTATTTACGAATTAAGGTCATCAGTCCCTAAGCTTACACACTACTTAACCTAAATTATCCAAAGGACAAAACACACACACCCATGCCCGAGGGAGGACTCGAACCTCCGCCGGGACCAGCGGCGAGATCTATTTACGAAATTTCAATCACCAACTTTCTCTGCTGAATGCGAAAATATTTTGTTGACACCCACCTACGAAAGGGAGAAATGATCATCATAATAAAATAAGAGAAATCAGAGGTCGAATGGAAGGATTTAGGTTTTCCTTTTTCCCACGCACCATTCGAGAGTGGAATGGTGGAGAAGTAGTGTGAAAATGGTTGGATGAATCCTCCTGTCAGGCACTTAAGTGTGAACTGCAGAGTAACTATGTAGATTTAGATGTAGAAGGCAGTACGCTGGTTCGAGCCCTGCCTTCGGTGCCGTCGCTGTCAGTATTGTCCGCACAGAGACGAAATGAGGAATGATGGATATTATATAAACATCAGAGCACACAAGTGCAAGGCAAACATTTTTCAGCTGGCCATAAAAAATTTTATGCCTTTGTTATGTTAGTAGGGGTGAGTTTAGTACCTACGAACAACTGATGTTCCCAGGTTGATGTTTCAATCTCGTGGCCTATTTTAGAATCAGACGAAAGAAGAGGTGCAGTAGAGACCACCAAATGCAGTTTCCGTCATTTTCTCCTGTTTCTGTTGTGGTCTTGTGCAGCATTTGTAAATGTTTTGAGCTCTATACTTTTAAGTGCTGTATAATATACTGTCCAGTCAAAATAATGTGATCACCTGTCAAAAGCCTGAGTAACCACTTTTTTGCGGTAAGGGCCGCTGCGAGACGTGCGGGAAGGGAGCCATTGAGGTTCTGGAAGCTGCTGACGGGGCCTTGGATCCATGCCGACACCAATGACTTGACCAGCTGCGGTAGGTTTCTCGGAAGAGGATCCAGTGGTCAGGACAGCACGGTAAATTTATCGTGGTTGTCTTCGAACCACGCGCGTACACTAGGAGCTGCGTGACGCGTTCTATTGTCCTCTAGTGTCGATCCAGTGTGGCTTCCGGAATGACGAGATCGCCCAAGGAATTCCACGGAAGCATTCCCCATGTATAACTCGCCGTCGTCCGATCTGGACCATTCCGGCTATTGCTGGACGGAATCTGCTTTCAGACGTTTCACGCCGTACACGCCAACCACCATCAGTCCAATGGAGCATAAAACGTGATTCATCTGAAAAGGCCACCTGTCGCCACACAGTGGACGTCTTGTTGCGGTACTGGCTAGCAAATTCCAGCTGCGGAGACTCATACACTCTACGGCCGCAGGTTCGCATCCTGCCTCGGGCATGGATGTGTGTGATGTCCTTAGGTTAGTTAGGTTTAATTAGTTCTAAGTTCTAGGCGACTGATGACCTGAGAAGTCAAGTCGCATAGTGCTCAGAGCCATTTGAACCATTTTTTACTCATACACAGCAACGTTCGCTGAACGGGTGTTGAGGAGTCACTTCTGGTAGCCCCATGGTTTGTTTGGACGGTCAGTTGCTCAACGAACTTGTGCGTCCTGAGAAGGACTTTTTGTTTGTTTGCTCTGAATTCTATGACCGGGAGCCCTTTTCGGGCAGTTCTGTCTCATCCTGTTGTTGTTACTCATTTAGCACCACCCAGGAGGCACGTGTGACTTAGGGTGTGTCACGGACGCGAGTAACCATATAGGTCTATGCTGATGACATCTGTTTGGTAACCCAGAGCTCCAGTTTCACCAATATTGAAAGCACATTAACTGCCGACTTGGAAATCCGGGACACATACTTCACGAAATGGTGCCGGTACCTCCGCCTAAGGCCTCAGAAAACTGTTACATCAGCATTCCACCTACGGAACAGACACTCTGACTATAAACCAGAAGTTAAACTCCGAGGACAAACCTTACAGTACATAAGCACACCGAAGTACCTCGGAATAACACTCGATAGGTCCCTAACTTTCCGACATCTCTCCAATATGGCCGCAAAAGTGAAGACCCGTAATAAATCATTCAGAAGCTTGCTCGTACCTCCTGGGGTTGAAGTATTCAAACCCTAAGATCAACTGCTTTGGCACTATCTGTCGCTGAATATCGTTGTCCAACCTGGATGAACAGTGCTCACTGTACCAAGGTAGACGTGCAACTCAACCAGACAATGCGACTTATCACAGAATGCATACGTAGCACTCAAACTGCATGGCTACCAGTTTGAACTAACATCCAACCCCCAGATCTACGAAGATCAGATGCTCTCCTGAAGGTCTGGAGAAACATTCAGAAGAACCCCCTGCTTGCTGTACAGAGCGATGTATTAATAGCAGAACATCGGTGTCTGAAGTCAAGAGCCACCTTTGCGAACTGCACGACATCTTGAAGCCTACGACTTTAACATCAACGAGGCATGGAGAAGTCAATGGGAAGAATAGTCAGTACATCTGGTTGAAAAGCCTTGTATGCGAGTTCCAGGTTTCACACTCCCCAGACGCCTATGGAGAACCATCAACCGCATCTGAACAGGACAAGGGAACTGCGGATATCTAAAGCACAAATGAGGCTGGGCAGCATATCCAGATTGTGACTGTGGAGCTGCCCTGCAAACAATAAATCAGATTTTTGGTGAATGGCCGAAACGAGCCTTCAGGGGATCAATAAATGACATCCAGCATGCATCACCTGAAGGGCTCAACTGGATCAACAAATTGAACCTAGAAATCTAAGAACTTGTGTAATGTGTACATAGTTTAGTATAATACTTTGGACATTTGCTTCTGTACCTGTATTTTGCTTGTCATTTCTTACACTGTATACTCTTAAAATTATGTATCTGATCGAAGCTCTGATACGATAAATAAATAAAGTTGCTCAACAGTTGCACGTCTTTCCGCCCGTTCACTTCTCAGCAGCCGTTGTTCACCCTGGCCCTTGGTACAACACAGTTTCCGCGGCGCCGAGTTTTGATAGTGTCATTTTACCATGCAAGGTATACTTTAACCGCGTCGGCAGGCGAACAATTTACAAACTTAGCCATTTCGGAAATGCTTTCACCTTTGACAGAAATATTATGGTCATGCCTTTTGGGATGTCAAATAATGTTTCTGCATTACGACAACTACTGCATTGTTTTCCGTTTTCCAACAATCGGCTTTATATACCCTCCTCCGCTAGTGCAGCCACCTGAAATCTGTGACGTCGAACGTGCGTGGTGGTCAAATTAATCTTAGTGGACCGTGTATAATCAAGGTGTTTGAAAGCTACTGTTAATTCTTTACCTAAAGATTTTTATGGCGTATAAAATTCTACATACTTCTCAAAGTAATTATATAAAGTGTGGACTGGTAACTCATACTTAATGGGACGTACAACACTTGGACCTTGAAACGGAAGGAAATCTATCATGGAACATGTTATATTTGCATAGTAATTGAGTTTAATTAACTTCTGTTAATTTCTTAACAAGTTTAGCTATTTTGAACATAGAAATTTGTTTTAGCTTCTAAATGGCGTTTATTTCACAGTGTTGTACGGATTCAGACACACGTCCCTATGATAGTCAGGACTTAACTAAGCAGTGTGCATTGAGGAGAGTCTGTTCAAGCTCGAGAGCTTCAAGAAAACATTATTTCAAATACTCAAATGTGTGTGAATTCCTAAAGGACCAAAGTACTGAGGTCAGCAGTCCCTAGACTTACACACTGGTGCAATTAACTTATGCTAAGAACGAAACATACACTCATGCACGAGGAAGGTTCAAATGGCTCTGAGCACTATGGGACTTAACATCGGTGGTCATCAGTCCGCTAGACATAGAACTACTTAAACCTAACTAACCTAAAGACGTCACACACAACCACGCCCGAGGCAGGATTCGCGATTACAGACCGAAGTACCTGGAACCGCTCGACCACAGCGGCCAGCCACGAGGAAGGACTCGAACCTCTGGTGAGAGGGGCCACGCAACCCGTGACTTGGCGGCTCTAACAGTGCGGCCATTCCAGGTGGTAAAAGATTATTTACAACAGAGAATTTGTTAATGAGACGTACAGGATTGTGTTCTCAGGTGCTGACAGCTCCGTCGAGCTACCGGAGTGCGGACCCTGTTGGCAGAAGCGAGTGCGGGACGTCGGAATTTCTGCAACGTCGCGGAAGGATCGTGTGGTGGGTATTATGTCGGGCTCTGTCGGTGAAATCCAGACATTGGCAGCCACAGCCCTCGATGGACAGCGGTCTATGTCTGATCGATCTCATAAGTGTTCTCGTCGGGGACTGAGGACGTACGCCCAGGAAACTCGTCCTCCAACCGAGCCCGAAGTACTGGTTGTCGTATAGAGTTTGACCCTCGCCATCCGTTTAGGAGATAGGGCGACGGCATCAGTGTCTGCAGCAGGAACGGGGCGAGTGGCAGCAGGGGCTCCCTCCACGACGGCGGTTGCCGTACAGCTTCTTGGCCCTGCTGTTCAAGCCATCAGTAGGCCGGCGGGCTGATGGAGTTCTCTGCACCCCATCAGTGATGTATCTGAAGTTAGCGCAACACCTTCCAGTGGCTGAGTCTTCCCAGCGGAACTTGCGACTATGTGGATGATTGTACACGACTAGGGGCGCAGAAGGTCGACTGACACGGCTCGCCCCCCCCCCTCCTCCCCCCCCCCCCCCCCACCCCGTCACCCCTTCACTCTACCAGCTGACTACTGCAACTTTGGATGAGATTACGAAAGCCGTAGTATTTACGCTGGTGCTTTCCGTGAGCTCTGCTGCACTGTGGGTAGCAGTGGCATCTTGTGTACGAGCTTCCTCGTGTGGTCAGCTCCCCTATTGAATTCAGATGCTCGCAACTTCGTCTTCCAGACGCTCTTTTCTGCTGAATCAGTGGCTGAATAGTTACTTTTGCGCTATAACTGGGCTTCGTTGAGTCCTTTGTTTTTTCCCCAGTATGGCGGTATCTGTCTCTTGTCATGACGTCACTGTGCCTCACTTGTGCGCTGGGGCACTCGGCCGGTCTCGCGTGTCGCAGTCGCTTTCGTGTTCGCCTTGGCCTGCTCATCATCTCCACCTAGCCGTCAGTTTGCCGGTCATTGACTCAGTCGGCTCGACTTCTGCTGTTGCCAGTGAAGAACTATAAACAATATCTTAGCGTTAACCTGCCATACTCTTCCCGGATTCAGCACTGTCTTTAACCTGTAACTGATCTTTGATAATACTTCCACTTCTTTGACTTCAATTACTGATTAATGCTGTGTGGCAGGCTATTAATATAACAGGTAGACTATCAAATACAGAACTGGCACGATTTTCTCGATTGCACACATTTAAATATCAATAAAATAATTGACATCTCGGATATTCGGGAATCCAGCCGGATGTTCGCGTCGTTCTCGCACGATATTTCAACAGCGTGCCTCGCTGTCTTCTTCAGGGGCTACCTGACACTGGTCCTTGAGTCGATCGAGTCCAGTATTTATGCCTGGGAGGAGCTGGGCGTTCCCTAATCGGTCCGCGCCGAGTCGAGTGTTCCATCTGTGGTCCGCACCCGCCAGACTCGGCTTCAACGGACCCGTCCAGTCGCGGATGTTCCGACTGCTGTCGGCGCCCGTTTTGGCCGTCCTCAACGGTTGTGGTTGTCATTTTGGGTGTGTCAGACCCGATCTGAGATGTTGGGTACTCTATCTCATGACTGTTATTACGGTTTCCACTTCTGTTGCGTGATGGGCGCTCCCTAATCGGTCCGCGCCGCGTCGTGTGTTCCATCTGAGGTCCGCGCCCGCCAGACGCGGCTGCATTGTCCCTCTCTGGTCGCCGGTGTTCCCTCCGCCGTCCGCGCCCGGCCTGGCCGTCTTCTGAAGTCGAGTTCATGATCTGGGGGGTGTCAGATCTGGTCTCTAATGTCCAACACCTTGTCTCACGGCTGTTCTCTCGGTCTCCACTTATATTTCTTGCAGAAGCCCGGAGTGTCCTGCGTTGAGTTTTCACAAGCTCAAGCGCTGGATTCCAGGCAGTGCTGATTTGGTATCCCGAGTCACGGTTGATTAGATTGTCTGTGACCTTAATCTCAATTGCTTCTTTAATGACACTGTCCCAAAATCTTGAGGTCTGTGTCACAATCTTGGTGTCATTGTAATCCATTGAATGACCAACTTCCAGACAATGCTCTGCTATGGCTGATTTATTTGCCTGCCTGAGTCTGGTATGTCTCTGGTGTTCTTTACACCTGATGTCCACAGTTCTGGTGGTCTGGCCAATGTATGACATCCCACACTGGCATGGTGTGTTGTAAATACGTGGCTTGCGTAGCTCCAGGTCATCTTTTACATTCTCCAGCATAGCCCCAATTTTGGTGGGTGGGCAAAATATGCTCTTGATGTCATATTTCTGGAGAATCCTGCTGATCTTGGTAGAGATAGGTCCGGCATATGGCAAGTATGCCATCTTCTTTGCCTCTTCTGGTTCTTCTTCTGGATCCTTTGGCCGGTTGGCAGGTTGAAGTGCCTTCTGGATATCTCTAGAGGAATATCCAAGATGTCAACAGATCGCCGGGAAAGCATGAAGAATTACATAATAAAATAATTGTTCTTAGATACATTACCATGTTGTAACTTGGAATAATTTTTCACATTTAGAAGTTTCAGAGGAACACTGCAGCACACAAAAAATGACACTTATCGTTTAAAAATGAAATATGGTAATTTTTAGTTGTATTATAAGGCTAGAACGAAAGTCTGAACGTTTTCCATGGTGCAATACTCTCCACTACGTACTGACCTAAACAATAAGGTATCTATCAACTTTATCTGAAAAATAGTTTGGAAGCAGCTGTGCTGTTTCGTTTATTTCAAATGTACAAACTTAAATGGGTGACATCTGCAAGCTTTTCACCAACGGAAACTTATCTAACGTTATTGAAGTTTAATAAGAAAGTTTTTACCAAATTTTTTTGCGCTCGCAAAGAAGGTTGCCAAGTTATGCGGAGCTATATTTCTCCCGGAGATCATCCACATCAAAAATTTAACTACGAGACGATGCACCATTCGGTATCGGAAGATATGCAATTAAAAGTATGCGAAATAGCTGACGCCATGAGCAATTCGTGAGAGTGTTTTAACAACAACCACGCCTTACTTCTCCTCTTGACTCGCCCCAAGAAGTACATCAAAACTTCGGAATAGGCTCGTTCTTCAGAAGTTGTTTGTAGATTGCAAACTATTTGCATGTCTCTGTGAAAGAACGAATTCTGTATGGTTGAGATAGCGGATCCGCTGCCCTACTTCAAACTACTTTGTGCAGTGCCCGGGGAATGTAAACTCCATAGCAGCATCGGAAACCAAACGGATAACAAAAGGATAATTCAGAAAGAATGTAGCAGAAACGTCTTAGAAGTAAGTGTTTAGTATTTTCCAACGATGTTGCAATACTGTCCAGACACATTGCAATGACAACAAGATAAATCAACATATGCAAAAAAAAGCAAGGGTTCGAATATCTTACGCAATAACAGAACTCTAAAACACACTCCAAATTTCATGAACTCATATTACTGTAAGATAGAAAGAATCAGTTAATTATGTGTGGCAGTCAAATGCAAACGGAACACCTGCCACAACGGCAAAATGGAATGCTTCCACTCCCAAGTAATCACCACGCACGTTAAGACATTTATTCCACTGAGAGACGAGACGCTCGATTCCTGTTTCATACAACGCGGCCTGCCGCTGGCTGATCCACAGCAGCATCGACACTTGCACTTCCTCGCCCTATTGAAACCGACGTCCACCCACGCCGTTCTTCAGGTCGTCAAAGATGTGAAAATCACATGGTGAAACATACGGGCTTTGCGGACGACGTTGCAGTGTTTCCCAACCAAATCGCTGAAGCGTAGCCTACGTCAGACTTTGAGAAAAAAAATGGCTCTGAGCACTATGCGACTTAATATCTGTGGTCATCAGTCGCCTAGAACTTAGAACTAATTAAACCTAACTAACCTCAGGACATCACACACATCCATGTCCGAGGCAGGATTCGAACCTGCGACTGTAGCAGTCGCGCGGTTCCGGACTGAGCGCCTAGACCCGCGAGACCACCGCGGCCAGCAGACTTTGAGAAGCGGGCATTATTGTGCAACAGGCTGACTCCGTCCGACAGCATTCCTGGTCGTTTGGACTTTATAGCTCGCCGCAGACTCTGCCAAGTGCTTTCAAATCGCTGCGCATTGATTGCGGTTTCACGCTCGGGATAATTACTTTTGAATGGAACCGCTCAATGGTCCCGTTGAGGTGGATGTTAGGTTTTCATTTGACTGTCCTCTTAGAAAATGCGTTGGTGTAGTAATGCAGAACGAGGTTAACAAACTCGTATCATGGGAAATAGAAAAATAGAAGCGACGTTTTAGCTGACTAAAGATGCATGACTGTTCTCAAGGAAAGCTACACAAATACAGTTAAAAAATCAGAACGTATATCCTAGATGAACACCTGAATTTAACTAAGACACAGAAGCAATAAATGTGGAAAAGAAAGAGAAGAAAACACTGACGAAATATTGGAGCAAATAAAATACAGCGATGAGTACAGTACAAGAAGTCACGAAGTTCTGTACAAGAAAACTGAACAACTACATTAACGCAGAGAGAAAGAGCAATGATGTTCTACAGACATCTAGTTCGAGTTAATGAAAACATCACAAGGAAGAGAATTATTGAACATGTTAACTGCAAAATATATGCCAGGCGCTAATGGCTCCAAGAAACCAGAATTTATCTGGAAGAGATGAAGACTGAAGAACATGAAGTTCTGAACAGAAACACGTTTCGGAGGAGTGTTTTAATTTCCACATCCAGAGAAAACGAAAAAAATAAAACTCGAACAGAGCGGTCAGAAGTTCGGAAACAGCATTCCGATCAAATGAAAAGTTATTTGCAAACCCGGGAGTTACATCAGTAGTAGTTAATTACGTAGTTCATAGACAGCCCTAATCGAGTGAAAAAATTATCGTGATGATTATTATTATTATTATTTTCAGTGCCAGAAAATGTAGCGAGATCTAATCTTATTCTTGGTTTCGTGAGGCTATCTTAATATGTAATGTCATAGGTGGCACAAAATTGTCAATCTGTGTTCAATATGAATGAACAAGGCCTAGTTTATCAGGCTTCAGCAAACGAAGAATTCAGCTACCAACTTAAATTGTAAAAATTGAAATAAATTGTCAGTTTTACCACAGCTATTCTTCTTTTCAAACTTAAGAACATCTGTCATTAACATTGGTAAGCTAATAGTCATAAATTTCTGATTCGATTGGCAAACGGAAAACGTCAGAAGCTACACGGGAACCACTTGATCACTGTGTACTAAGAGCATATGTGTCACCGAAAATCAAGTGATACAAACCCAGATCAAGTAGTGGTGTAGAATATGATCGAAAAAAGTGGAAAACGAATCTTTTGATATGAAGGGTGTTCAAGAAATAATCCAGTACATTTTTTTCCGTAAAGGGTTAGCTTTATTCAGCATTACAATACACCATATTATTTCCCACTCTTTTGGTCACAAACCCTACTTTTCGACATAATTTTCGCTCAAAGCGACGGCCTGCGCCACCTTATTGGAAGGGTCCGTACGCCCGCATGGTACTACTCTATCGGTCGACGTCGAATCCAACCTCTTGCTGCATCAATAACCTTCGCATCATCCACGTATTGCTTCCAGCTGAGTGCATCCTCCGTTGGGTCAAACAGATGGAAGTCGGACTGTGTGGGATCCGCGCTGTAGGTTGGATGAGGAAGGAGAGTCCAATATTGAGAGCTCCTCTCGGGTGCGCGGACTTGTGTGGGACCTTGCGCTGTCACTGAGAAGAAGAAGTTTATTTGGATTTCTTTGGCTGTGAACACGCTGAAGTCGTTTCCTGAGAGCAGCACTTTGAGTTTATCGTTGCACCATGAGAGAGAGGCCATCTAACGCAATAGCCCCTTTACAGTCCCAAAAACCGGAAAACGTCGCTGGTGGCGGCGTCTCCACAGCCGCAGTGAACATTTACCTAAATTCGTTAGTTTAAGAATCATATTGGTTAGTATTACTTTCCTTCTTAGACGAGACTCAGTTTGATGTTATTTCATATACAGTATGATCACTTATGGGAATATAAATGTGCTTATGAAACAAAGCGAGAAACTCAGAGGGCACACACCATTTGCTACCACAACTGGTGGATGATTGTGGCGGCCTACCAAAAGAGACGTCCAGTTGAGCAGCGAGTTGTTTGTGATTCTTCTATCGCCCCCAATGAGAGTGCCCGACAGTGCCAACATTGCAGGACTCACAACTGTGTTCGTGCGTCCGGGCGGCGCGTGGGAGATCGGCTTAATTTCCGCAACCTTGTTGCGATGATGACATTCACCTCGCTCAACGACCCACTATGCTTTTGTTCACTGCCAGATCTTCGTAGACATTCTGCAAGTGCCTACGAATATCTGCAACGCTCTGGCTTTTCGCTAGCAGAAACTCAATGACTGCTCTCTGCTTGGAACACACCTCCGTTACAGATGCCATTTTGAGGTCTACATGTAGGGCCACCGCCACCAGTCGGAACATCGTGAAACTACAGGGGCTGAAGCGGGAAAATTTCACGATTCCCCACAAGAAATTTCTCATTTATTCAAACGAAACTGGCTGAGAACAAAATGTATTGCAATACTTATTTAACTCTTCTCGCCTCATATTATAAAACTGTGCATCCTCAGGATGGGAAATGACTTACAACTTACTTGATGCTAATACAAGCACAGGAAGAGAATGATTCGATTTCAGGAATGCATTAAATACTGAATACAATGCGCATGAGAGGAAAACCTCAGCTTATAAGATAGAGAATCGTCTTGAACAAACTGAAAAAATGTTATGAAAATGTTACTTTTGCCAATCCAGTGGCTTCGATTCGATTTTGTACGGAACTCTGGTGTTCCAAGACAGAAGAGAGTTACGAAGTTTTAGTACGTGACGTCACCTTTGTAAAGTACTACGATTTACGTTTTCTGTTGTCCTTCGAATCTGTTGCTCGCGGCGGTCCAGAGTGAAATCCTGCCAGTATGAATTCTGGTTCGGGGCTTCAGGATGATATCAGCATACGACTGACAGAAGACGTTATCCAAGCTTGAGTTAAAGCTATCATACTTATTTGTGTTTGACTACGCATACGAGAAAAGAAGTATAATTTATTAATACGCTGAAGTGCCAAAGAAACTGGTATAGGCATACGTATACAAATACAGGCATATGTAAACAGTCAGAATACGGCGCTGCTGTCGGCAGCGACTATATAAAACAAGTGTCTGGCGCAGTTGTTAGATCGGTCGCTGTTGCTACAATGGCAGATTTTCAAGATTTGAGTCTGAACGTGGTCGTCGCACTAGCGATGAGACACAGCACCTCCGAGGTAGCGATGAAGTGGGGATTTTCCCGTACGACCATTTGACGAGTTCGAATTGGTTGAAATGACTCTGAGCACTATCGGACTTAACATATGAGGTCATCAGTCCCCTAGACTTAGAATCTACACTCCTGGAAATGGAAAAAAGAACACATGGACCCCGGTGTGTCAGACCCACCATACTTGCTCCGGACACTGCGAGAGGGCTGTACAAGCAATGATCACACGCACGGCACAGCGGACACACCAGGAACCGCGTTGTTGGCCGTCGAATGGCGCTAGCTGCGCAGCATTTGTGCACCGCCGCCGTCAGTGTCAGCCAGTTTGCCGTGGCATACGGAGCTCCATCGCAGTCTTTAACACTGGTAGCATGCCGCGACAGCGTGGACGTGAACCGTATGTGCAGTTGACGGACTTTGAGCGAGGGCGTACAGTGGGCATGCGGGAGGCCGGGTGGACGTACCGCCGAATTGCTCAACACGTGGGGCGTGATGTCTCCACAGTACATCGATGTTGTCGCCAGTGGTCGGCGGAAGGTGCACGTGCCCGTAGACCTGGGACCGGACCGCAGCGACGCACGGATGCACGCCAAGACCGTAGGATCCTACGCAGTGCCGTAGGGGACCGCACCGCCACTTCCTAGCAAATTAGGGACACTGTTGCTCCTGGGGTATCGGCGAGGACCATTCGCAACCGTCTCCATGAAGCTGGGCTACGGTCCCGCACACCGTTAGGCCGTCTTCCGCTCACGCCCCAACATCGTGCAGCCCGCCTCCAGTGGTGTCGCGACAGGCGTGAATGGAGGGACGAATGGAGAGGTGTCGTCTTCAGCGATGAGAGTCGTTTCTGCCTTGGTGCCAATGATGGTCGTATGCGTGTTTCGCGCCGTGCAGGTGAGCGCCGCAATCAGGACTGCATACGACCGAGGCATACAGGGCCAACACCCGGCATCATGGTGGGGGGAGCGATCTCCTACACTGGCCGTACACCTCTGGTGATCGTCGAAGGGACACTGAATAGTGCACGGTACATCCAAACCGTCATCGAACCCATCGTTCTACCATTCCTAGACCGGCAAGGGAACTTGCTGTTCCAACAGGACAATGCACTTCCGCATGTATCCCGTGCCACCCAACGTGCGCTAGAAGGTGTAAGTCAACTACCGTGGCCAGCAAGATCTCCGGATCTGTCCCCCATTGAGCATGTTTGGGACTGGATGAAGCGTCGTCTCACGCGGTCTGCACGTCCAGCACGAACGCTGGTCCAACTGAGGCGCCACGTGGAAATGGCATGGCAAGCCGTTTCACAGGACTACATCCAGCATCTCTACGATCGTCTCCATGGGAGAATAGCAGCCTGCATTGCTGCGAAAGGTGGATATACACTGTACTGGTGCCGACATTGTGCATGCTCTGTTGCCTGTGTCTATGTGGCTGTGGTTCTGTCAGTGTGATCATGTGATGTATCTGACCCCAGGAATGTGTCAATAAAGTTTCCCCTTCCTGGGACAATGAATTCACGGTGTTCTTATTTCAATTTCCAGGAGTGTACTTATGCCTAACTAACCTAAGGACATCACACACAACCATGCCCGAGGCAGGATTCGAACCTGCGACCTTAGCAGCAGCCACGGTTCCGCACTGAAGAGCCTACAACCGCTCGGTCACAGCGGCCGGCATTTCACGAGTGTAACGTGAATATCAGGAATATGGTAAAACATAAAATGTCCGATATCGCTGCTGCCGGGGAAAGATCCTGAAAGAACGGGACCTAATAGATAGTGTCGGAAGTTCCATGCAGCTTTTCGCGGATGATGCTGTAGTATACAGAGAAGTTGCAGCAATAGAAATTGTAGCGAAATGCAGGAAGACCTGCAGCGGATAGGCACTTCCGTGCAGGGAGTGGCAACTGACCCTTAACATAGACAAGTGTAGTGTATTGCGAATACATAGAAAGCAGGATCCTTTATTGCATGATTATATGATAGCGGAACAAACACTGGTAGCAGTTACTTCTGTAAAATATCTGGGAGTATGCGTGCGGAACGATTTGAAGTGGAATGATCATATAAAATAATTGTTGGTAAGGCGGGTACCAGGTTGAGATTCATTGGGAGATTACTTACAAAATGTAGTCCATCAACAAAGGAGGTTTCTTACAAAACGCTCGTTCGACCTATACTTGAGTATTGCTCATCAGTGTGGGATCCGTACCAGATCGGGTTGACGGAGGAGATAGAGAATATTCAAAGAAGAGCGGCGCGTTTCGTCACAGGGTTATTTGGTAACCGTGATAGCGTTACGGAGATGTTTAGCGAACTCAAGTGGCAGACTCTGCAAGAGAGGCGCTCTTCACCGCGGTGTAGCTTGCTCGCCAGGTTTCGAGAGAGTGCGTTTCTGGATTAGGTATCGAATATATTGCTTCCCCCTACTTATACCTCCCGAGGAGATCACGAATGTAAAATTAGAGAGATTCGAGCGCGTACGGAGGCTTTCAGACAGCCGTTCTTCCCGCGAACCATACGCGACTGGAACAGGAAAGGGAGGTAATGACAGTGGCACGTAAAGTGCCCTCCGCCACACAACGTTGGGTGGCTTGCGGAGTATAAATGTAGATGTAGATGTAGACCAATGACAACTGAAGAAAATCATTCAATATGACGGAAGTGCAATCCTTCCGCAGATTGCTGCAGATTTAAATGCTTGATCGTCAACACGTGTCTGCATGCGGACCATTCAACAAAACATCATCGATATGGGCTTTCGACGCCGAAGGCTCACTCGTGTACTCTTGATGACTACATGACACAAAGCCTTACGCCTCGCCTTGGGCCGTCGATACCGACATTGGACTGTTGATGACAGGAAATATGTTGCCTTGTCGGGCGAGTCTCGTTTCAAATTGTATGAGTATGGAGACAACAACCTCATGAATCCATGGACGCTGCAAGTCAGCAAGGGACTGTTCGAGCTGATGAAGGCTTAGTAATGGTCTGGGAAGTGTGCAGTTGGATCGATATGGGACCCCTGATACCTCTAGTTCCGACTCTGACAAGCAGCACTTACGTAATCATCCTGTCTGATCACCTGCATCCATTCATATCCATTGTGCATTCCTGCGGACTTTGGCAATTCCAACGGGACAATGCGACACCCCACGTTTCCAGAGTTGCTACATAGTGGTTCCAAAAACACTCTTCTGATTTTAAAGACTTCCGCTGGCCAATTAACTTCCCAGACCCGAACATTATTGAGCATATCTGGGATGCCTTGCAACGTGTTGTTCAGAAGGGATCTCCATCCCCTCGTACTCTTGCGGATTTATGGACAGCCCTACAGGATTCATGGTGTCAGTTCCCTCCAGCACTACTTCAGACATTAATCGAGTCCATGCTACGTCGTGTGGCGGCACTTCTGGGTGCTCGTGTGCGCCCTACACGATATTAGGCAGGTGTACCAGTTTCTTTGGCTCTTCAGTGTGTAACATTGGAGAAGTTGAAATAGATCAACAATTCTCTATTTTGTAATATCTAATTAATTGCCTTAAGTTTCCTGTAAATTGACAGGAAAATACGACAGAAAGAAGTTTACAGTAGAGACATTGTCTGGACATAACTAAAGTGTATAAAGTTATCGATACCGAGTTATTGAAATAATTAGGGTTTGCTATAGCACTCAAAGTAATAGACGTATGCATTTATCTTCAATAATGTAATCACTGTCTGGCAGAACATTAAAGTTTTACTATTTAATGTTATTAAAATAAGTAATTAACATAAATAGATGCTGAGAAAGCAGCACTATCTGGGACATATTTCTGAAGAATTCTCTAGGAGCAAGAATCATTGTGAAAGTATGCTGCGTTACATGAAGGTAAATGACATCAATGAAGTGGTCAGAAGTCAGTGTAACTTCGTACACGGACACAGCATCGTCGGGTACGTTAATGATTAGAGTTGACAGATAGAACGCCCAACAGAGTGCCTTAGTACAGATCGTGGTACCAAGTCTGGAGAGTATTAGAGGGCTGAACAGCTCCATATATTGAGAGATCACTGTGAAGAACGGGGAGGAGTTTCAAATGGGCCTCATTGCGGGTCTGCATTTGGCCAGATGATCGGATCGTGCAATTTCAACATTCGTGGGGGTTTAGGATGGTGCGATGGCCTGTTCTTGAAACGCGTCTCCAGTCACGTTCTTTTTCCGACGACAACTCTGACGTCGTGTTTCGTGACCGCGTGTGTTACACCATTACCTGTAGATGCGTTGAACTGTCCGCCGCAAAGTGCGACAAATACAGCAAATTGATACGCCGTATGGGTATGGGTACACCCAAACACGACTGCCCCTCTTTCCTAGTCTATCACTTTCTTACATTTGCCCATGTTTGAACACAATCTCCTCTTGAAATTTAGATATCTCCCTTATCGCCACTGTATCATGCTCACGTAGAGGCGGTGCGCTCACGGCTAGTGCGTTAGTGGATCGTTAAGACATCTGTACAGGTTGAAAGATTCATCTGCGCGCGAACTCTGGAGTGTCTAATTTCTTGTCTAGTGAGATTACAAACTGAATCTTTGTAGCCTCTGACGGTGTCTTCAGCATCGGCATACGAATCATTAGGAACATATAACAAAAATCATCAGATATTTGCCGGCCGTGGTGGCCAAGAGGTTCTAGGTGCTTCAGTCCGGAACCGCGCGACTACTACGGTCGCAGGTTCGAATGCTGCTTCGGGCATGGATGTGTGTCATGTCCTTATAGGTTTAAGTAGTTCTAAGTTCTAGGGGACTGATGACCTCAGATGTTAAGTCCCATAGTGCTCAGAGACGTCTGAACCATATAAGCCATCAGATCCTTATTTTCTTCCAATATGCGTCGCAGTTGCTATAATATTCTTTTCTTTGTGGTGACTAGTTTCAAACCATCACGTCTCTTTTCAAACTATGGCCTTAGACATAGAAGTTTCCGTGATTACATTTACGCTAAGGTCACGCTTTGATAATGGACGTGGTGGTCCAAAATCAGTCACCATAAAGAGATGATTATTATCACAATTATGACGGATATTGGGAGAAAATAAATATTTAATGCCGTAGTTGCTGGTCCTATCCTTCATCTGCCTGACGGTACTTCGTAAAAATAATTAAGGATACAACTACCGGCCGTGAAAGCCTTGTATGTTCTCACCAGGTCATGCTCACCCATACGTGTAACTGCAGCGCTTACTGCTCTCAGTACTAGACCGTGGTCTTAATTGTGCGTGCATTTTCCGTCTGTAAAATGAGATACAACAGCCGCTCTGCGGTATTAACAGGCCCCGGCGTGTGTCAGTTTTCTTGGACGACACATCCGGGTCCTAGCGTTCGGTGTCACCCGCTTTTTCGTCGCCCTCCGCGCTGCTACACGGTTTCTCCGTGTGGTAACTGAATTAAGGCTGGCCCCCGGTTCCGCGAATAGGGCGCGCACTGACGGCGAATCAATCTTGCGAGTTATCAGCGGCGCCGGCGGTTCGCGGCGCGCCTTGGCCCACCCGCAGCCCATCCATCAGGTCGCCTGCTGCTGCTGCTGCTGCTGCGGTAGGCCGTTCCTGTGTCCCGGCACGGCTTTTTGTCGCTGCCCCGCTTCGCCTCGCCACCGGCGCTAATAAGGCGGCACTGCCGCAGCCGCTCCAGCTGACAGCTAACTGCTCCATTTCGGTTTCTCTAATACAGCCGTTCCGTGGACATCACTTCTGCTGCCTGCTGGAAACCGTCCGCCTTTGTAGTTGACGATCACTGACGACGCCCCTGCACTGCTAAGATCCATTACTGCAGCACGAAGAATAATTTAATCCCAAAAAACGTATTTCAGGAAAAAAATTATTTTAAGAACTAGCAAATTTAACTTCAAAACGGACAACATTTTAGTTTGAAAGATAGCTTATATATTGTTTCTAAGAAGGTACAATATGAGACCTCAACTTTTCCGGGCGAATTGAATGTTCAAATAACTTAAGGGTTTGCTGCCGGGTGACGTCGTTGACCAGCACCGATATTTCGACAGGAGCACACCCTGCCATTCTCAAGACACAAATACAAGGAGGAATAAATGTGCAAGGGAATTTAATACTTCGTTTCACAGAAGAGAAACAAGGAAGATATCACACACAGAACAAGTGTCAACACAAACCTTTGCACATTTCTTCCTCCTTGCAGTTGTGCCTTGAGAATGGCAGGGTGTGCTCCTGTCGAAATATCGGCGGTGGTCGACGACGTCACCCGGCAGCAAACCCTTAAGTTATTTGAACAAGATAAATATGTTCGTGGAGTAGAGTTCTTTTTAAGAGACAATACCATGTACATTTTCTAGACCAAAAAGCCTCAGAACGACAGAAATGCACGACTAAGAACATTCGGCCACGAGGATTCAAAATTTGGCGAGCGTATGGCGTAGATGGCTGGAAATATCTTACGGAAAGTGGTTGGAGATTCTTACAAGTCACTGTGTCTTCTTCATGGTATCACATACAGTGAAATTACGTGACACTATTGACGGTCAATCTGTCATTCAGTGGGAACGTCAAGCACAGCGGACTTCTCGGGACTGTACGGTTCAGTCACATCAATGTGTCCGTCGCCTACGTCTAACGTCAACGTGCAATAACGGTTCATAGACGGCAGGTGCCAGACATAGGAGTGGAGGGTAAATAAAGCGCGGCGAGGGAGAAGGAAAACGGCGTAGGCGTCGTCGTAATGCGGAAACGGAGCGGTTTATTTGGCTTTCGAGCCAAGGGTGGAAGCATTTCCGAAACGGCTAAGCTTGTGAACTGTTTGCTTGCCCCGTGGTTAAAGTATACTGTGCATGGTAAAATGACGCAGTCCTATGCCGATGCGAGGCAAGTGTGATATAGTGTGCGTCATAGACGATAAGGGTGAACAACGGCTGTGGAGACGTGTATGGGCGAATAGGCGTGCAACTGTTGAAGAACTCAACGCCCGGATGAAACAAGGAATTGCCAACAGTGTGTCCTCAACAACCGTACACCTAACGTTGCTCTGTGTGTGGGACTCCACAGCAGGCGCCTGGCTTACACAGCCATACTGAGTGCCGTTCGTCGGCGTTGAAGGCTGCAGTTAGCACGTCAGTACTGCAACTGTAAGTCCACTTAGTGGCGACAGGAGGCCTTTCCCGATGAGTCACGTTTTATGCTTGCAACATTAATCACAATTGGTGTAGTTACATGATTTAAAAATGAGTGATTAATCTCAGCCCCTGTAGAAGCAATATGAGTCTACTAATTTTTTTTTTTCATTCTTATGTGCACGTCCTTTGTCCTGATTTCCATTTTACACCCTTTCTGAAAGTGTGTGGTCAAGTGTGAATGATTTGAATGCAGTATGAGACGAAACAGACGTCGTGCGCTTCATAATCTTCTACCAACCTAAACGGTGTCGGTGAAAGGCAGAGAGCTGGAACAGAAGGACTTGGCCAAAGATGGGCAAAGCAAAATGTTTTCCTAGTAGAGGTTGGTCATGGGCCTCCCCCACCACCTTGGGCGGTTCAGAGAGAGATCCGCGCAACAATTACAGGTTGAGTTGTTCTGAAGACAGGCAAGCGACCAGACGTTACCTCAGACAGCATGTGTCGAACAAGGGACAAAAGGTATTTGAATCTGTTAATAATAATTTGTTAATCTCAACCATTTCTTTTCCTAGCTGTTTCTGAATTACCATTTAGGTTCTGGTTACAATTTTTGGTTCAGTTAATCAGTGTCATAACAGTGTGATTTACGTTAGGCGCGACCACGCGGTCTATAGTTTCAAAGCACAGCCAAAGCCTTAAAAGTTACTGTCTGCCATACTATTATATTTGTGCGGGACATTAAATTATCAATAAAACCGAGCGTATATACGGCAAGTTGAATAGATTTGATTCCAAGCGATTCACGCAAAGATATGCAACCACCAAAATCCTGCTCGATGCCACCCAAGAGAAGCATACAATTCTTCCCACTAATAAATTCTGTCGAGATTTTGTTTGCCGTGTGAATTAATGCATGTGAATGTCTGTGTTACAAACTTCAGCAGTGACCACGTGCTCCCCAGATTTTCCCACCCCACAGAACTCTACAGCCAACGTTGTTTGTATTCACGTATGAGAAAGCCATATGATCGTATATAAATTTACCAGGAATGTTTTGTCCATCTATTAAATACAAAAAATTACTGTTAGTATGCGAAATCTTAGTGAAAAATAAATATTTTATCATTTGAAGCTAATTTCGTGATCGTTAATTTATTTTCAGTGCATCTGAAAATAGGGTCACATTTGTAGTATTCATGATTACGCACCTAAAATCCAAAGTGCTTCGCTCAAGTTTAGCTAACGGTACGTATCTTTCTGTGACTGCCCACAGAATACCATTGCGGTATCCGCTGCGACCTTAATAAATTCAATCAGTCAATGAATTGTTCCTAAAATTTAGATGGGCCTAAATCTATTTCAAATAACGGGCACAACTATTCAGAGAAGGTTACGACGCCAAAGAAAAGTAAGAGCGAATGTGAACAGGATATGCCATTGAAGTTAAAATCTTCTTGGTTGTTAGGCCGCGTCATGTTTCTTCTAAAATGATCGACGTTTCGAACCCTCTGCCGGGATCTTCCTCGGAATCTTCTGGTGTCCACTACAGCTAGAACACTGTCAGAGACGAGCGTCGCGTCCTATTAAAGGGGGAGTTTTCATGCGGTCGTGCAAGACACTCGTCTCTGACAGTGTTCTAGCAGTATTGGATACCAGAAGATCTCGAGGAAGATCTCAGCAGAGGGTTCGAAACGTCGATCGTTTAAGAAGAAACATGACGTGGCCTAATAACCCAGAAGCTTTTTAACTTCAGTGACAAAGGCCACGAAAGCCTGAGGTTTTACACAGGATATGACATCAGACCAGGCTGGAACAAATGAAATAATAATAATCAAAAAAAGCTCCTGCTGGTGAAAGTGAGTAACCCTCCATAGGCTGCCACTCAATGAGTAGTAAGATGCAAGTGGTGAGTTACATGATTTATTGGACAGATGGCCTTTGGTGTGTACAGTGTGAAACGTCTGAAAGCAAACACTATCAACAATCGTCGGAAGGGTCCAGGCCGGACCATTGACCACTATAGTCTGAGAATGTTTTCGTAATACTCCTTGCGTGGTGTCGTCATTCTGGAAGGCACAGTCAATGGATCCATTCTTGGAGGCCATGCCCACACCTACATGCAGACTGTTTTTGCTTGGCACGACAATGCAACGTGACGTGTCACGCACCTCGCAGTGCACATGCGTGGTTCGAAGAGCACTAGGATCGTTTACTGTACCCCCCTAGCCAACAAACTCCACGTATTTAAAGCCAGTTGAGAATGTGTGGGAGCACCTCAGATTGTTTGCGCCCAGGATCCTCAACCGATAAACCTAGCGCAACTGGCCAAGGCACTGGAGTCGGCAAAGCTCCACATCCTATCAGCACCTTCCTGCACGTCTCGCAGTGGTTCACGCTTTCATAAGGTGATCACACTAATGTGTGTTAAAGACGAGAAAACATTATGAAGATTTACAGCCGCAACGTATGCTCTCTCAACAGTTACTAACATATGACACTTCTAGTATATGCCTCTGTGTGTGTGTGTGTGTGTGTGTGTGTGTGTGTGTGTGCCAGCGATAGACAAATTATGGGCACATTAGAACAACAATATAGCCACGAATCTGCTTCGCATGTCTCCGACGGATCATTAATAGCTTTCCAGAGGTCTGTGACACCCGGTGTCTACGCACGGATCATGCAGTTCCCGTACATTACGGGCTGGTGGTTTGCGGGCGCAGAGCTAGCGCCAGATAACGTTCCATGTGTGTTCCAGTGAGCTCATATCAGGCGAATTCCGTGTCCAAGAGATCAATGTGGATTCACTGTAACGCCCCTGGATCAATTGTAGGACTATTCGGACCTAGTCACACTGACAGTTATCCTGCTGGAAAGACATCTACGTCTACATGACTGCTCTGCAATTCACACCTAAGTGCCTGTTAGAGGGTTTATAAACAACTTTCACTCCACTTCCTTACCGTTCCACTACCGAACGGAAAACTCTACTACTTAAATATTTACGTGTGCGCGCTGATTTCTCATTTTATTACAATTATCGCTTCTCCCCATGTATGTGGCTGTACATCCGCATTCGGAGGAAAAAAAGGGTGGTGACTGAAATCTCATCAAAAGATGTCGCCACATTTGTTTTAATGATTGCCGCCGCAAGTAACGTATCAAATCCACGGTACTTCAAATGGCTCCAAGCACTATGGGACTTAACATCTGTGGTCATCAGTACCATAGACTTAGAATTAATTAAACCTAACTACCCTAAGGATATTAAACACAGCCATGCCCGACGCAGGATTCGAACCTACACCGTAGCAGCAGCGCGGTTCCGGACTGAAGCGCCTAGAACAGCTCGGCCACTGCGGCCGGCTCCATGGCACTCTCTCCCCTATTTCAAGATAGTAGAAAACAAATTTTCTTTCTCTAAATTTTGTCGAAGACGTTCTTCAATTATACTTCGTAAGGACTCCACACCGCACAGAAATACTGTAACAGAGGACCGAAAGGGGTAGTGTAGGCAGTATTTTCAGTAGACGGGTTGCACATTTAAGTGTTTTGCCAATAATACGCAGTCTTTGGTTTGCCTTCCTCATATCACGCATGAAGGTATGCAGATGGTCTGCGATAATGCTCATGAAGTCGAACGGTGTCATAGATTACTACCGAAAGTCCCACATTAGTTCACCTGAGTCTCTCCAGTAACTCAATACTGACCTCATTGGCCTGCATCTGTGGCGTGGTATATGTTTCGAGCAGCCGTCCATACGCGTGACGTGAATCCGGACACGAGCTTTCACCTGGTGTTAACAAGCAACCTGGTTCATCCGACCAACTGACATGTTCCCATTCATCCGCGGTCCAATCTCGATGACTGAGTAGACACTGTAGTCGTTAGATGCGACGAAAAGGACGTCTGCAGTATATGCGCTGAATGATGTGCATCGATACATTTGTGTCCGCACCTTCATTATAATCTGTCGTCAGATCTGCCACAGATCGACTAACCTGCTTTAGAGAACGAGTAAGTCTCCAACATCCAATTCTGTGATAACTCGTGGACGCCCAACACACATTGTCGCCAGTTCTTGGTTTCACCTTCTTCCAACCATTTCCCTACTGCAGCAGCACGTGGACATTCTAACAGCTTCACAATTTGCGGGATGCTCGTTACCAGGCAGCGACAAGCAGCGTGTGTAATCTGCTTTTGTCAACGTTGCTTAAGTCACTGGATTTCTCCATGTGAATTCCGTATCGTCGACAAAATGATACCCCCCCCCCCCCCCCCATCTTCGTCTCAACCTCGTGAGCGAGTAAAGCAACACATTTCTTTTTCTCGGCCTAGTTCCGTTAAAAAGAATGAGAAAATTGTTGTGGGGTATCGTGCAACATTCACGCTTCAACCCCTATAGTTTCATGAAGTTAGATGCGTTCTAAGCAGCTTGAGTTTCTTTCGGCGGAAAGCCAGAGCATCGCAGATATTCATTGGCGCTCGAAGAATGTCTGCGGAGACCTTTCAGTGAAAATAAGCACTGTGAATCTTTGGGCGAGTCGTCTGTCTTCACAGCAAGAAGGTCGCACAAACCTGTTCGATCACCCAAGTGCCGGCTGGCCGGACACACCTGTGACTCTTGCAGTCCTGGAATGTGCAGATAGTCTCATTCGCGATGATCAACGTGTCAGAGTCAAACACCTCGCTAGTCAAGTGGACGTCTTTGCTGATAGTGCTGACAGAGACGTCCACCACTTTGAGTACTCGAAGGTGTGAGCCCGCTGGGTTCTTCGCCGCCTAACACAAGGCCAGAAACTGTAACGGAGGAACATATACGCATAATTGCTTGCGCGTTAGGAGGCTGATAGTGAAAAGTTTTGTCGAACATCGCCACAGGCGATGAAAGATGGGTTCGTCACTTCGAAACGGAAACGAAACGACAGTACATGGAGTGGCGTCACACCACCTCTCCTCCGAAGAAGAAGTTCAAAGCTTCACGTTCAGCCGGCCGCGGTGGTCTCGCGGTTCTAGGCGCGCAGTCCGGAACCGTGCGACTGCTACGGTCGCAGGTTCGAATCCTGCCTCGGGCATGGATGTGTGTGATGTCCTTAGGTTAGTTAGGTTTAAGTAGTTCTAAGTTCTAGGGGACTAATGACCACAGCAGTTGAGTCCCATAGTGCTCAGAGCCATTTGAACCATCTTCACGTTCAAAGACTCATCCTAAGCCCGTAAAGTCACGGCGACAGTGTTTGGGACTCTGAAGGAGCTATGCTGATTGATATCCTCGCTCACGGTGCAACAATCAACTCTGAATTGTATTGTGTAACCCTCAGGTAGCTGAACAAACGACTTCAGCGTGTTCGTCGCCTTCTCCACGATAACGCAAGGCCTCACCAAAGTCTACGCACCCGAGAGGATCTCACAAAACTTCAGTGGGTTGTTCTTCCTCATCCACCCTGCAGTCTGGTTCTCGCACCTTCTATCTTATTGGCTCAATGGACGATGCACTCCGCGGGAAGCAGTCCGTGGATGATAGGGAGGTTATTGGCTCCGACGTCGACCAGTGGAATTGAACCTTGAAAGCATACGGGCCCTTCCAGTAATGTGACTCAATGTTATCTCCTTGAAGTGGGATAACGTTGGAAAAAAGATTCAGGAGCTAAAAGAGTGGGGAATAATGTGGTGTATTAGAATCATGAATAAAACTAACCTGGTTTTAGAAAAAAAAAAAAAAGAAACGTGTTGGATAACTTACTGGACACCCCTCGTATATACTTCCCTTGCCACTTCACGGTGCCTTCAACGCCACCAAATGACATTCAGACCCGCATGTGCAGTGGTCAGCAGTGTATAAGCTTTCATTGTTGTTATTTTATCCTTCTTGGAAAATAACAGTAACTACTTTCACCTAATAAACATAGTTCAGAAATATAGAAGACTAAAGTTGTCTCAAAGAAAATTTTACTTAACAGCACTGTTCTATTTTTGTTTGTAGTTCCGTGGCGTGCACACAGTTCTGATTGCGCGTTTTGTTGTTGTCACTTCACGCACATTCTTCGCGTGGTCAAGATGTAAACGGGTATACTTAAGACAGCAAATTTCGCGACGTCCAAATGCTAAGGTTCTTGAAGAAAGGTAACAATATAAGTGTCTGAGACTACTCTCGGAGACCAGGAAGTAATAAGAATGAAAAATTACTAACCGTGAAGAAGCTGTACAAAGATCTGTAGTTGTAAAAAAAATAACAGTGTAGTTATTTTAATTGAGAGGTTTTTAAACTTTGAGAGTGATAAGACTTTTGTGAACCATGAGTAACGTTAAAATGACCTTTTTTATGTATGGTAGGAAGTCATTAATGCACACTATTTCACGTATTAGAAGGTTAATACCGCATTACGTTTCCGACACCTACCTCATTCTGTTAATTATGAGCCGAGTAATAAACATGAAAATAACGATTTTCTTGAAATATACTACTACTGTTGTGAGGTTTCCAGCATTATTTCATGTGGATTTCAAATCAAGCGTCATATGGAACGAGTTTATTACATTACGAGGCACTGATGTGGCAAAAGTCTCCAGGAATGAAGAAGATGAACTGTTACTTGCAATTGTGCGATAAATGGATCTTGCAGTATAGGGAAGGCCGTGTTTTACGGTCATACAAATGACAATAATTAGCGCCAGAATTGTTTAAAAAATACCATCACTGTAATGAGAAAAAAGAGGATAGGACGAAATTTTGTTTCAAACAGTGAAACGCGGAACTGGTTTGTTATGGTCGAGTAGGTAGGGCACCACGCGGCCTGATTAGATATGACTATCGAAGGCGAAAGTGCACCGCAGGCGAGCTGTTAAAAGACAAAAATTCTACTGTGCCCTGCAAGCAGACTACTCAATAGCAGTCCGTAACATAATGGCTAAAATATGTTACTGAGACTCGCCCTGCGAAAGGAGAAGTCAACCACTGCACACATGTCAACCTCTGCTGTCACTGATAGTAACAAATATTAATAATAAATTAGTACGACACACGCAACTGAACATCCACTCACACTACAGTGGTCGTCAAGCATTTTTCTAAACCAAGGTAATCATTTGAGCCATAATTCTCAAAACCGAAGATACAAGATATTTATAATTTCAGTGTTGAAGAGGAGAAATCATTTTACTTAGCACATTGATCATCCATAATCGGGGAAAGTAGCCACGAGTACAACTCCTTACCCAGAAATTAATCTTAACAACAGTTCAGTGGTTGATTCCTGTGGGCAAAAAGCCTATGAAGTTAGTTTGTTTCACGCTCTCTCATTCAGTCTTTTGATATCGAATAAAATTCTCGGGGAATTCTGTATTAAAGCTTACATCTTTAAAGTTTTCATTTTGCGAAAATGTGCAAACAGGATTATACGATGGGTTTTAGCCCTTAGCCACCTGTGAACAGCTGTTACTAGAACGAGGCAAACTAATAACAGCTTCACATAAATTTAGTGTCCTGTTTCGTTCGTGAAGAAACTATCGTATAGAAAAAGGAATTAAAATAAAATTCAACAGGAAATACTTTCCTAAATTTCTGTAGAACACAAGGAAATTGTTTTATAGGTAATACTGTTGTTATGTCACGCCAAGTACCGACGGAAAGTTCATGTACTGTTAGAGAGCAGAATATTTCATGATTATACTGACACGAATAGAAAGGGCCTCCACTATTCATGATCTAACCTGATCGGACAGAAATGGGTCAGTTACACAACCGTAAAAATCTTCAAACATTTTCCTAATGAACTAAAGGTACTTATAGACAGCAAGAAGCACTAAAAAGAAAGTAACAGTAGTTTTCTTGACAACTGATTCCATACAGTGAAAGAAGTTTTAGTCGGTTGTGTTTGAAGATAACAGTTTTCAGTGAGGTAGAGAAAGAAAACCTTTGCTTTACTACATGGAAAGTGATGTCAACTCACAAATTTACGGGTTTATAGTTGCACATTCATTAAAGACGGTAATGCAGTGTAAGTTTAAAAATACGTGTTGTTGTTGTGATCTTCAGTCGGAAGGTTGGTCTGATGCAATTGTCCACGCTACTATATCCTGTGCAAGCCTGTCCATCTCCAATTAACTATTGCAATCTACATCTTTTTTGTAGCCGCTTATTGTATTCATCTCCTGGTTACCCTCCCCACAGTTTCCTATAGTACTAAATCAGTGATACGTTGCTGTCCCAGAATGTGTCCTGTCAGCCAACAGCTCCTATTCGTCAATTTGTACCACAAATTCCTTTTCCTCTCAGATGTGATCAGTATCTCCTCATTGGCTACATGGACTATCCGTCTAATTCTCTGTTCTGTAGCACCAAGTTTAAAAAGCTTTTATTCCCTTCTTGTCTGAACTGTTTACCGTCTACGTTTAACTTTCATGTGAAGCTACGCTCCAGACAAATACCTACACAAAAGACTTCGTAACACTTAAATATATATTCGATTTAACAAATCTCTATTCTTCGGAAACGCTCTTCTTGTATTTACCGGTCCACATTTAATGTCTTTTTCACTTGACCCATCATCAATTAATTTACTACCAAAATAGCAAAACTCATCTACTATTTTTAGTATCACATTTATTAATCTAATTCACTCAGCATCTTCTGAGTCAGTTCGACTGCATTTCATTAGCTTTGTTTCGCTTTTGCTATTGATCGTCTTATATCCTCCTTTCAAGACACTGTCCATTCCGTTTCAAATCGTTTGCCGCCTCTGACAGAATTACAATGTCATGGGCAAACCTCAAAGTTTTTATTTCTTCTCCCTGAACTTTATTGGCTATTCCTAATTTTTCTTTTGTTTGCTTTACTGCTTGCTCAATGTACAGACTGAATAACATCAGCGATAGGCTATAACTCTCTCACTCCGTTCTCAACCACATCTTCCTTTTAATGCCCGTAGTCTGTTGTAGCTGCCGTCTGGTATCTGCACAAGTTGTAAATAGCCTTTCGCTCCCTGTCTCTTACCCCTGCTACCTCCAGAATTCCAAAGAAAGTATTCTAGCCAACGTTGTCAAAAGTTTTCAGTAAGTCGACAAGTGCTATAAATATAGGTTTGCCTTTAGTTAACCTGCCTTCTAAGAGAAGTTTTAAGGTCAATACGGTCTCACGTGTTCTTGCGTTTTTCCGGAATCCAAGCTGATTTTCACCGGGGTAGGCTTCTACCAGTATTCCCAGTCTTCTATATAGAATTTACGTTAGTATTTTTCAAGTGTAACCTATTAAACTGATAGTTCGGTAAAATTCACCCTTATCAGCATCTGCAGGGAAACTTCGTGCCATTGTTGCCACAAGTATTTACAACGCTTTCAAAAACACCAACAAGAGAGTAAAAGCTTCGTTCTGGTACCAAGAACGGTGGAGCCCATTCCCTTTCGGAGAAACGCAAGATGTTTCTCACTGAATGAGATTATTATTATTTTCTTCGTCTGTCTGGCCATTGTGTCAGTAGTTGCTTTATAATTCATGAGGGTATTTGAGCCGTCGTTACAACTACAAAGATTTGTGATTTTTTTCACCATACGCGTTTCGCATTATTGAGGTAAAGCATCATCAGTGGTCTGTAATTAAGTTTGCTTTCATTTTTATTTGCTTTTTAGTTCGAAAAACAGTTTGTTAAGAATAGGTTGGTTTGTATTTACGGTGGTTTTTCGGCTGATTTCGCGGTTACATCGGGAAATACAGTCTGCTAGCACACCGTTGTTTTTCTGTGTTAGACACTGATAATTTTCCTCTACTTTTTACATGTTCTGAAGCACAATGCATTTCTCACAACACACTTTTGTGCACACCATTGTATTCTGTTTGTTTTCGTACTTCAAGTATGTGTTGCTGTTTGTGTTTTGTAGCGTTGTCAACATAACCTTTCCACTACTCTGTCTCTGACGTACAATTATTCTCTTTTGATTTAAATTATTGTAAATATTTAATTTTATTTAAGTATGTTTCAGTGTGGTTATGTACCGTGAAAGTGTAGAGAAGGAATAGCGATGGATTTTTTATTTTTATTTTTATTTTATTTATTTATTTATTTTTTTGGGAGGGGGAAACCATGATGAGTGGACATAAGTATATAGCACTGTGATGGAGTGTGAGTTAGAGGAGAAGATGGGGAGCGAGAAGTGAAATGAATCTGTGAGTGTGTGTGTGTGTGGGAGGGGGGGGGGGGGGGGAAAGAGGGGGTTAGAGTAGGGGAGGTGGTCGAGGATCGAAAAGGCTCTTTCCTTTTTCATGTGATTTCATCAATTATTCTTTATAGAGCCCGGTTTCTAGTATTTATCTGGTCATTGAGCAACTGTTTATTTTGTGTTAATGCTTTTTGTATGTGGAAATTTTCCTGGAAAGGAAGGAGGTGTCGGTCTTTGCTGATTTTTATGATATTCATATCGTTTTCAATATTGTTTGTTCTATGATGTTCTTCTTTTAGATGATTCGCAAATGTTGAATGATTTGCACTGTATTTGAATGCTCTGATGTGTTCTTTATATCTTGTATCAAACGTCGTGCCAATCATTCCATGCTATATCTTCTCACAATCCCTGCAACTGAGCTGATAGATACCACATTGTTGCTATCTGTCTAGTTTTCATTTTTGTTTAGGGATGCGCTGTTGTATGGAATTGTTTGTCTTGTAAGCAATGTTTATGCCTTGTTTTTTGAATATGTTTCCCATTTCATGAGTGAATTTGTTGTAGTAGGTCATTCTATGCCATTTCTTGTTGTGGTGCAAGCTGTACGAGTTAGTGTGGTTTGGTTAGTGTTCTTTCTGATTTCTCTCTTCATTTTTTGTTTAGTTTGTTTACCATTGTTTGGTTGCGTCAACTTTTTAATGCTATTTGTTTTACGATGGCTAACTATTTTTCGTAGTTAGAAGCGTTTAGAGGGTCCTGTTCAGTGATTTCACATGTATCTGATTGCTGCTTGTTTGTGGTTATGTGGGTGGTTTGCAGTTTCATTTAAGATAATGTCACTTATTGTCGGTTTTCTGTATACGTCGAATGTGTGTTTATAATTTTTTTTTCCTATGGTTATGTCTAAAAGGTTGAGTGTGTTTTCTTGTTCTTCCTCTGTTGTGAACTTTATGTTTTTGTGTACAGTATTTATGTCTTTGTGTAGTAGCTGTATTCTGTTTTTAGGTTCATCTACCGTGGATATTCTGTCATCCATGTATCAGTACCAGTAGATGATGTTCTAGCTTTTCTTTGTTATTATGTCTTCAAATATTAGTTTTTTCTATATGATTCATGAAAATATTGGCTAATGTTCCTAAAATAGGTGAACTCTAGGGTAAACCTTCTACTTGTATGTAGTATTCTTGATTTAATTCAAAATAATTTTGTTGTGTTATGAACTGTAATGATTTTATGAGTTCATTTGTGTGTTCCTGAGGTAGTTGATTGTATGTTTTCAGGTTTTCTTCAATAATTTTTATGGTTTCATTAACAGGGATGCAACTCTGCGTACTTTCTAAATCAAAGGAGAGCAATGTCGCTGTGCCAGGGATTTTAGTGTCTATTATATGGTCTACCAGTTGAAAAGTATTTTTGATAGTTCTATAATTTTCTAGTTTATAATAGTGGGTTAGCTGCGACTGCATTTGATTTGTTAGCAGATATGTAGGAGCTGCACCGAAATTTACTATTGGATCGACTGGATAATTTTCTTTATGGACCTTTGGTTGACATCTCATGTTTGGAGCTCGAGGTTTTTTTTTGTACAAGTCTCTGTTTCTCTCTGTCTGTAAATATCTACTCTATGTTTTCGAGTGTGTTTTTAACATGTGTTTGAAATCTTTTAGTTGAGAGTTATTTTGACCTTTTTATGTTGTCTTTGCTGATGAATTCTTCTGTTCTTTCTATGTATCCTTTTGTTTTCATGAGGATAACATTATAATGACAATTCCAGTTCGCAGTTTTTTCTTTAGATTTCTAAACTCTTTTTCGTCATAATTATTTTTGAACTTATTGTTTTCTTTTTGAATCTGTGTTGCTATGTTCATAATTCCTTCTTTTATAAACTCTCTAGTTAGTCTTGTGTTCACACTACTCTTTTCATTTTTTTCTTATATAGTGAGAATATATTCAGACTCTATAATGAGATCTTATATCTGTTGATCATTTGCTGGTGAGTCAACATTGCGTTTTACACCTTTTTCAAAGAGTTGTTTTTCGTTTTCATCCAGTGTTATATCTGTAAGACTGTCCACCCTAGGGAAGAAATTGTGTGTATGGACGTGATTGCTGTTATGGGTTATGTGTTACGCACTTTGAGATTTTCAATTTTCTTATTATGCTAAGGTCGAATTTTGTTTATAGCTCTGCATGTGCAGCTTTCGACTTTTTCCACGGTGGAAGCGAAAACAGCCGAATTATTTAATTTCTGTGCTAGCTGAAGGTGAATTTCGCTTGATTCTTCGTTTGAATTGAGCGTAATACTCGAGGGCTGCCAAAACGATGAATCTAAGGTCAAAATATAAGTAATAATTGCTTGAGGATATACGCAGCAATTTTTTAGCGTTACTGAGCGGGAAACACTACCCAGGACATCACCTACATTTGTATCATACACACATACATACATACGTACTCCGCAAACAGGCCGAAGGAAAAATAACTATTTGAGTCCATACGATCCGTAATTTCTTTATCTAACTTTCCTGGCCCATATGCGAAATGTATGTTGGTGGCAGAAGGACTGATTTCCAGTCAGTTTCAAATGCTGGTTCTTCATATTTTGTCAACGGTGTTTCGGGAAAATAACGTTTTCTTTCCTCTAGGGATTCCCGTATGAGTTGACAAGCATCTCTGTAACACTCGCCTTTTGACCGAACCTACCGGTATCAATTCTAGCAGCCCGCCTCTGAATTTCTTCCTTGTCTTCCTTGAGTTGGACCAGGTAGGGATCCAAACAGACGAAAGTCGGATAGGATTAAGCCGGGACAGTACGGAGGATGATCGATGACAATGGAGACAAGGCGTGGGATTGTTGTACACGCCGTAGAGCTCTTGTGCTGTCTGCCATTGTCATGCTGAAGAAGAGGATGCTTCATATGTGGACAAACTCTTGGAATTCGAAACTCTGTTACAGACATTGTTTATCGCACGCCGGTACAGTTACGTTGCACGCTGCCATGTGTCACTCTGTAATTCTAGCGGCAGAGAGCAGCAAATATGTGGGCATGAAGAATAAAGATGTAGAACATAGAGAGTTTTCACATAAAAAGTTCGGAAGACTTACTTATCAGCCCGCCCTCGTAAATTACATACACAAATATTCCTCGTGGATAAGTCTATTAGTGAAAAATGCATCAAAACCCTACAGTAGGTCCTAAGATTTGCCTTCATATACAAATAGAAGAACTCGGTGGGAGACTTTAAATTAGCAATGACAATGATGATATTCTTTTAAATAAATAAAAGAGAAATTTTTTATTATATTCAAGCAAATAACACATTCTTGTTAAACACTCTAGTGAACTGCTAGGAACTACCACGCTTAATAAAACAGTGTACTTCGTGGAAGCCTTTCAGTTTAGAATTGAAAATCCGGGGTCTATCAATCATATTACACAATTTGGAGAGAAGCACATTGAAAATGGATATTGAAAAGTATAGTTCAAGTGTCATCCAAGAAAATATCGATTTTCCTGTGTCAGGGAATGCTGTAGTGAATTCATATCAGTAGACACAATTCTCGTGAGAAAGGAACAGGGCTGATAGGCTGAGTCCGAATTACGAAACACCTAACTGCGGCTTACATCTAACGAATTTCGAGACATTTAGAGCACTCTGTCTGCTCGTCTCTGCACTAATTGGTATTGTTTATGAATGCACAGAGGAGATAAAAACACTATCATAGGAGGTGATAGAACACAATCTAAGTTTCCACGATTCAGAGATAATGACAGCGGACATCATTTTCATAGATAAATTAACAAGCACTCGGAACGGAGGAGCTCTCAAACTCTTCTTTATTAATTCTAGCTATCATTTCAGTATTTATCGCTTACCTCTCTTATTTCAACGGTCTCTCACATCTGGATTAATCTCAGATATTATATATAATAAATTAACTTACTTTGAAAGTGGTTCATTGATATCCATACGTTTCTCACAGAATATAAATTATAAATATAAATTACATACGCATTAACGCAGCGAAAAGAAAAGAAAACCATGAACTTTATTACAACATACACCACATTATTCATAACGATCTGCTGACAGAGAAGCATTGCGTCCGAATATTTATGCCACATTGCGTAGTCAAACATAATAACAATGTAATTAACAATACAACATTAACAAAATCTGAAAACAAACGTACATCACTATACACAGAAACAAAACAAAAAAACAGAAATCCATTACATAAAACGAAGTTAAGTGACCATGTGTATAAAAAATTCTTAAACCTAACGGTATTTACTGATGTATGTGCAGATATTTATAACAGTGATAGCGTTGCAAGTTATTATTACAATGAGGAAAATCTTTTTCTGTAAATGCTGTCGTCCAAGCGTGATTCGCACAATCATTTAAAGTGAGCCGAACATTTGTTTCGATATTTGCAGGTCGTATACTTTACGAATAAATGCTGTACATTCAAAGGCAAGATAAAACAGGACGATCATGTTTATGGTATCGCCCATGATTTGCTTGTCTTGAGTCCCATATAAACCAGAATAATTTCTCTCATGTCCGATTCCCTTGACTCACTTAACTCTTTTATCCGGGAAGGTGAGTCATCAGTCCCAGAATGCTTTCTTTCCCTGTAAATCTAGTGGCAGCACATTCTCGATCTAATCTCCATTTCCTATTGCATTGGTAAATCTTGTCGTTCTGTGTTTCTGTTTGTCAGATGGGAAAAGGTATCACTATCTCTGGGAGAGCAATGTTATTGGTAACAGAAGCCACGATGACCCTACTATATAACACAAATGATTCTGACGAGTGGTTAAATTCCCAAAGAGCTTTCTATCTGTTATTAAGATACTTATAAAAGTTATTTATAGTTTTCATAATCTGTATCATTTCCTGTTGATTTTTAAGAGAAAGGCGACACGTCAAGACTGATGATGGGGTATATTTCAACGACGTGGACTTTGTGTGTATGTGAGCGTACATCAGAACGCGTTTTTAGTGAAATTGTATGTTAATTTGTTTGGCCTAATTGTCCAATTATTTCCTCTAGTAAAATAACGCATAAGACAACAAAAATGCAGTAGCAAAACAACTACGTTAACATGCAACAAGAAGAACACACAGCAATTTTCGGTTAGAATTTCATCCATCAAATTTTTCAGGGTTCAGCTCGTAGGAATAATGAGCGCCAGGTAAATTAATAACACCTTCTTCGAGCGAGACCAGTTATTATGTAAAATTTTGTTCTATCGTCTTACAGATACAAATGCCTCATTTGAGATGCGATTACTCTAATTTGTGTACAGCGTGCAACTTCGTTGCAGAGCATACCAGTAACGAGATGCGAATAATACTTTACACATATAGCAGTTCGGGAGCGTACAATAAACATGCCAGGAGTCCGTGAACTGGGGAAATTTCGGCCGTAAGTCCTGGAACGTACGCTTGTGCTTGCCATCACACTTTTTACTGAATATTGTGCACGAAGAAATTGTATTGGGGAGAGCTTCAAAAGATGCCTACGACTAACACCGCCACTATAATTAATACGTCCTATCAATATTCATTCATATTTCAAGTGTTTACGTTGTAGAAGACGAGTAAAAATTCCTAGGCAGAAAAAAAAAATCGAGCGTTATCTCCGGAAGCCTGTGCAGTTGCCAAATATTTTAGCATCAAAATAAGTTCTACTATTGCAGCTTTGCTTGTCGCCAAATCGTGTACGAGTTGGACTTCATAACTGGGCATTCTGCCTAGAATTCTTTGCATGTCACTTCCTCTGATTAATGGAAAGCATTAAAACGCACGTGAGTATATTAAAAATGAAAAATTGAAAGAGACTAGCATTTATGAATAAGACAGAAATGTAACTTGTCCTCTAAACATATTAACTCGATCGGTGAAGATTTAATGACGAGAGAAAGAAAAATGCATAATGCGGAAAAAATTCAGATGGCTGAACGATCATAATGATAAAAATCTGTGATGATACTGACCTTTTTTTTCAAATTAATGGTTACAAAGGAGAACTGTAAGGTCATAGGTCACTGGACATACCCTACACTAGCTCCCTTACACAGCGTTATTGTGCTTAAATAGATTCTATGATACTACAACAGGAATATGAATTACCTAAACAACAAATTGTTATTCATGTGCGCGAATTTTTCGGTTCGCAAATTAGTCCTAGAATCACAGATAATGAAATTATCTAATGGCGAAAACAAGCGAATTTGCAGCCGTTGGGACATAAAAGAAGGGTCAAAGTAATGTAACTCTTCTTAATATAATATCACGCGAACAAGAAATTTCTTAAATATAAGAATGCCGTGTCTATCAACGATACGATCTCATAAGTGCTTCGAATGCTGGTAGCTGTTTCAGGTGATAAAGCGCCACAATTATTTTCCGGGCACTCGTTGGTCATTGTCAAGTGAAAACCTGCCATGATGGCACTGACGTTTTACAAGTGTGTGTTGCTACAATCCAGCAGTTCTTGATCGAGAGTTTACGGTATTACAATTGCCTGCAACAAAATTTGACTACCAAAGACGTTATTAAAATATTTTATTGAATGACAACTCGAATTTTAATCTTACACTGTCGGTTTCGGTCCTTTGAGCTTCTCAAGTGATCACAACTGAACAACATAACCACTTTTCCAACTCGGAGTGTTCTGAACAAGCTATTACTCTAGTAATATTTACGAACGTACTGAAATGTAACTTCCTACATCAGTTACTTCGATAGTTATCATTTTATGTTCTTTACGCGATACTACATGATCTTTGATCGTTCGGGGTAGCTCCTACTGAGTTTCCATGGCAATGTAAGACTGCGCAACAGTCTTTTGGAACTATAGCTTTCTACACTCATTCTAAGAGGCTTTTCACAACGTTTCTGTTCTCTAATTTCATATAAGTCAACGAGATATAGTAGAATGAACATCACACAGAGTATCGTTTCTTACAATTCGTAGTTGTTACATTGGTTATGTATTTCCTGTCCGAAAGTCTGTCCCATCTATTTGAATTATTATTATCATGTCACCTGCTCCGCAACAGTCTTACAAGCGAGCTGCGTTTCGCTGAATGTTAAATCCACCCGATGTTGTTTACGAATACAATTATGCGAGATCCGTATGCGCATGTGCCACAACGTAGGGATATGTTACACTTGTACACTTGTAGCTGTAGCAGTCCCATTTGTTGTCTTACTCAGGAACTCAACCGAATCGTATAGTTATGGAACTTATTCATAGTTTCCACTATCACTGATTACACGCATAAACTGCTGGATTTCATTCAGTGGAATAATCGATTCAGGTTGAGGAGTTCTT
The DNA here is from genome assembly GCF_023897955.1 of Schistocerca gregaria. Taxonomy (NCBI): domain Eukaryota; kingdom Metazoa; phylum Arthropoda; class Insecta; order Orthoptera; family Acrididae; genus Schistocerca; species Schistocerca gregaria. Next base: position 585,138,199 of record NC_064921.1, read on the forward strand.
GTCAAACAAAAATTGTATAAACCTGTTTAGTAATAGCTTTTGAGGCCTCTTTTCACCACTGGCAGATTTTAAAAATAATGTGGGGATTAGGCGGTCTTTTATGACTGTGTACAGAAGAACATACGGGAGTAGAGTACGTGGAGAAAAAATGACCACTAAGGATTCCTTTAACTAAAGCGAAACGTGTGTGGTGTAAATAAGACTTCATACAGTCGCAAAATATGGAGTAACCATCATTCTGATTGAAATGTTTAGCTCCCAAAGGTTTCTATTTCGCAAGTTTAGCGGGAGAGCCTCAGTGGACGTATATTGAAGAACTAGTAGAGTTTCAAGTACCAAATCTGTTAAAAAGACATACTTGGATGGCGCAATCGGTAGCCAAAATCCGGCGAGAGGAAGGGACTTGGTGTGGTGTCTCAGTAATGCATAAAGCCCTGACTTGTACATAGGTTGATCACAGCATATACTTCGATAAAGAGTAGAAACTTTTCATGTCAGTCCTACGTAATCTCAGTTTTACTCCGTCCCTCTGTCATACCGACCTGGTAGTTACGAATAGTATCTGGAGGAATGAAGTACAAACCATCATCCCATCATCCATCATTTAGTTTCTCCGATTTCCCTAAAACGATTCCGACGAAAGTCAGGATAATTATTTTCAAAAGGAGTTTATCAGTTCCGTTCCCCATATTCTCCAATTCTTTTTCTCTTATAGCCACGGCGTGAGCTAGTCCTTCCTTCCCCCTTCTTCCCTCTGTCAGTTATGGTAGGGCGTCAAGTCTTCTCCAGGACGTTCTACATAGACACACCATTGTGGTCGGTATGTTTATACAGATCAGTATAGTTTAAACACATCAACGTTAGTGATAATTTTCATGAGATCCAAATACGCATAAATATATTCGATATAAATCTCACTACGTTCATTGTTTCCAAAGAACGCTTAACACTTCGTCTTTCCGCCCTTAAAAATAGCTTAGAATTTCGAAATACGTAAAATCGTGTGGAAATAACGTCGTTCAAGTGTGTAACATCTACATGAAATTGGACTGACAGGGGATATTGAAAGTATACAAAGAAGAGCAGCATGAATTGTCACAGGTTTGTTTGTTCAAGTAGCTGGTTTAAGTGAGGAATTTAGGAATATCTTACAGTCGCAAAAGTTTCATTCATGTGGGGACCACAAAGACAAGACGTGCGAAGGTGTACTTAAGCAGTGCTTCATTTCTAAAACTGTAGGTGATGGAACGCACACCCTAGAGCCACCCCTCCTCCACCAGCCATAAAAATCACAAGTTTCGGTTTCTGAAACCTTGTGATAAAACTTGCAAGAAGAAATCAGTTTTACAAAATACTGATTTGAAACTGAGTTTCTTGAAATATAATTTCTTATAACCAAAACAAAAAAACCACAAGATTTGATATAAATAACATGTGCTGCCGTCTACCCCATTAGCAGAGTCATTTTGCAACCTAGTTCTTCTCGATACATATCGGCAGAAATCTATACTCTCCGTGATTATGACATGGTGTTTTCAATACATGCTGTCAGCTGCAACGTTCGTACATTCGAACTGTAATATATCTGCAAATGACACAAGAGCGTGTGGTATCTTGGCAGGAAATTTAAAACAGTTAGTCTCTCTAGGTCTAGACTATGGCGTTTTGGAAGGCCACTACCGCTTTGACTTCTGGTACAGTTTCTGTCTGTGACCACAACATTACATACTATGTAGGCGTTAGGTCGACCCCAGACATTAGCGCCGTATGAAATGTCAACTTCTCAGAACGCCAATTGGTTCCAGTGAGTAAAACATTTTCCTGGGAGGTGCCGAAATGCCGTTCCCGAACGTTCAGGTCGATATTAAGTACTGCACTTAAGCAATCGTTGTTTCCGCTCTTAATATATCAACGGAATGGGGAAAAGCCCCAATAGGTAATATAATAGGAAGTACGCTCTGTCATGCACTACAGTGCTTTTTAGAGAATAGACACAGATGTAGATACGGGAAGACAATTGCGGAAGTGGTTGTCCTTCGCTGCCGTTTATTCGTACCACCTGTTCGTAAACTAAGATACGTGACTTAAACATAAATGTTGACAACAGATAGCTGAGGGAAGTACAGGATGACGTCTTACTGTGCTACTGGTGGCAGTTATGGGAAAGAGAAATGATGAATCCGATGATGGTACACACTTCTACTCTCATGTTCTTCCAAATTGTCCACTTTGTGTAGTGTGTAAGCTTGATATTGAATCGCTGTGTTCCGTAATACCTTATGAAAAGGTCGAAGTACAACAAAATGAAGTGAACGTTTTTCCACTTCACTCAGACTATGCTGAGGAAATTATCAACGTTTACCGCCGTATCTGCGGTTAGAATTTTTTGTTTCGTGCATATTAATCTGCATTCATACTCCGGGAATTAATAAAAGGTACGATTCAGGGCTCACTTTTTCACGTTATCAGCGTCGGCTCCACACAACGAAATGATTGTTTCGGACAGAAAAGAGAGTCCTGCATTAGCGCTCTAGACAATTTCTTAGTAGTGTTGGTTTGCCGTTGCCTTCCATGTCAAGTGCGTATTTCTGTTGTGTGCATGTTTGGATAGAGAGGGAAAGCAAGACGCTGTGTCGGAACATATCTTACATTTCTTGATAGATTGGATTGTTGCCAAAGACGGACGGATTACGATCGACAGTGTGACATGTTCACACTTCATGAAAAATAGCGGAGCGATTTTGGAATTTAAGCCAGGATATTGATGCAAAATATGGTGATCTGGGCCTGTGAGCAATCCTACCTCATATCACAGACAAGACAACCAGAAAAAAATGTTTCAAATGGCTCTGAGCACTATTGGACTTAACATCTGAGGTCATCAGTCCCCTAGAACTTAGAACGACTTCATTCTAACTAACCTAAGGACAACACACACATCCATGCCCGAAGCAGGATTCGATCCTGCGGCCGTAGCGGTAGCGCGGTTCCAGACTGAAGCGCCTAGAACCGCTCAGCCACTGCGGCCGACACCACCAGACAAGTCACACTGGTCGCTGTGGAGTATAGTCGATGGTGTTGAACTGGTACCAGATGGTCATGTGATCCTCCACCGCTAACGTAAGTCAATGCAGCGAAGTTGTGTGTATGTGTCAGTAGGTGTATGGTATCAGCATGGAAGACTGGTCGACGTGGAGTAGTGACTCAATGGCAGGAAAGGGCGATTGTGTTTGAATGTGCCCACGACCATATAGTGAATACGGATGTCTGATTTGTTGGTGTACCATTGTGGACTGTCCAACATGCCTACAAGAAGTGATATACCACCTGCAGCCATCCAACACAATAGAACAGTGATCGTAAAAATATCTAACCGACAAAGTCTAGAGACAAGTGCAGGCCCACAGCATTGAATGCAAATCAACCTCAACCCGTTACTGAGCAAAAATTGTACACTGCACGCAGTGGCTATTTGGAGTGGTGTACCTAGCAAAATGTCATTGTTCGCAGTGGCACATAAAAATAGGTCCAGGATGTCTTTTGTGATCTTCACAAAGTTGGACGATCGGTCGTCTTTATTGGTACCTGAAGTCGTGTTGGGATTTCAGAGAACAAACATGCTGACTGGTTGATTACCAGGGTGACGACTTTGGAGATGGGTATACTGGAACTAGACCTTCAGTCAACTGTACGCTGTCAACTGTTGGATGCTTGGAATGCAGACTGGTGTGCCCTGATTTCTCTTAATTAACTGCAGGCCATATAAGGGACCATAACCTTGTGGCAGTCGTCTTTGGTGTTTCTCGAAGGAATCTATTGTTCTCTGTCATATTCACATTGGCGACACTTGACTAACCTACAGCCACACTCTACAACGAGAGGATCCAACCCACTGTCAGTGTGGTTCCTCTCTAACGGTGGCCCACACCCTACTGGACGGCCCTAATTTGTCCATCTTATGTCGTAACCTACGACTTGCTGACACACTACCTCTGATGCCAGTGGACGACACCAGAGCGGCTGATTTGGTTTACGTTTTACCCACGAAAGTGCTTTCTACTCCTCTTTGAGACATAGGGCGCTCTACACACGGCCACTAGTGTCTGCCACCTGAGGGATTTCAGGGATGCCCTGTCACCTGGTTCGACCTGATGGGGTCCAAGTCTGCCTCTGCTCGATGGTCAACTGGCTCCTGCTCTTTTGACCTTTTTAATTCTTCTTATTCTTTAACGTCTGTCATTGGTTTACTGTCTCGTCATCGTTGATCTCTTCCCTGAGATTTTGTCAACTTGTCCATGTTGTTAGTTTTCTTGTGGTATTGGACGATGTGGAAACACTGGTCGGAAGTAGTTCTTTCAGCCCCCTTTGCATGACGTTCCGCAGGGGTCTCCAGCCGCTTTCTGGGCGGGGCAACTCTCCAACCTTCGTTGTTTTACCTCTCTCTCAATTGCTTCTCTCTTGTTTTTCTTGACTCTTGGACACAGTTAGGTTCCTTGGGATTTGTCTTTTGTATCTTTCCTCTTTGGGGACAATTTTCCGCTTGATACAAAATGATAGAGAGTCTGATGAACTTTTGGTTCATTCGTGAGGACGACGGTTCAATCCCGTCTCCGGCCATCCTGATATAGGTTTTCCGTGATTTCCCTAAATCCTTTCAGGCAAATGCTGGGATGGTTCCTTTGAAAGGGCACGGACGATTTCCTTCCCCGTTCTTCCCTAACCCGAACTTGCGTTTCGTCTCTAATGACCTCGTTGTCGACGGGACGTTAAACAGTAATCTCCTCCTCCTTTTAGTTTGGTCCTTCTAACCGTGTCAATCCACCTAAAAAATGGGACAAACAGTACTGAAACTGGACGTTAGCTGACTGAAGATGTGTAACGTGATCCGACGACTCATGAGTTCACCTGTTTCGAAATGACGCATTGCACTGAGTGCACCGTCGGCTCAATGAGGTGTTTGTTTAACCATTCCCCCTCCAACATACCACGGTTGTATGGAGAGTGTAATTCAGTAGGAGGTGGTTCTGTCGCGTTTTGGTGATGTTTAGCGTAACATAACGTGGTTCCACTCATTCAGGTTGTCATGGGCATGGACCATAATGTTTATTTGAACGTTAAAAGTGACCAAGTGCTGTCATATCTTCTACATCCTCGTGATGAGTATGCTATGGACACTCAATTCTTCCAAGACAACAACAGTTGTGTTTACAGGATTCATGCAAAATGTTAGGATTTGACGAACACTCAGGCACTCCTAACATCTCGACTGACTGGCAAAATCATTCGAGCTTAATCCCATGGAAAATATCTGAGACTGTTTGAAACGTAACACTCAGCATCCTAATATTCGGGCAGCTCCGTGGGATTCAGTCATTGCTGAGTGGCTTCAGCTGGACAGAGCATACCTGAAGAAATTTGTGGATTCGGTACCTCGATGGATTCGCTGAAACTGGTCGATGAGTCTGGCCTCGTTGGACTTTAACAAGGATACATTCTGGATGTCACAATAGAGCGTTACGTTTGCTGGGGGATGACTAACCTTTTGTCTAGACGCGTATTATGCCTGTAGCAAGCAAGCTACGTCTCCACAAAAGACGATGAATAAACTCTGGACGCAGTTGAATAGCGCGCCTCTTGGTTTTATAAAGGTTAATACATTATTAGTAAGTCTTGCTACCACAGTGTGGTAGGACATCAGCGAGGTTCAGTAGTCTACTTCATTGAGATACGTCTCAGCAGTATAATACTAAAGCCGTGTCATTCCTATTCGTCTTGAAAATCGGATCCCAGTTCTGTATCAGAGTTAAGGAGTTGGTAGTGCAATGTTCATTACAGAATAAATCCTTCATCATGCAAGATGAATGACTGCAGTATTCGTTCTTTTCTCTGAAACTGGTCTATAAGTCTGACCACAAATGCCCAATGATAACACCGTCAAAATGAGGACAACATAGATAAGTGTGCACCAGGTTTCTTTTCTTAATTTTTAGTGGCTCGTATTAGCCGAGGAAAGTCGTAGGACACTGTAAAGGATCTTGGAATCTAAGTTGACACTGAGATTAACAAACATTTATTTTCTCCAGCGACGGACAAAGATCACAATAAAAATTACCAGACAGCAAAGTTCTCTAACACTCAAATCAAAGAACGAAATGACGCTCACTCTGCGGGGCGGTAGGACAAACTGAGAAAGATCTGGTCAGCCTGCCAGATACACAAGATAGCAAAAATTGTAAGCAAATTAAGCAGCTCAAGTGGAGTGACAAAGGCAGCAGTAATTAGCTACCCATATTATGGACTGCACTACGGCAATTGTGTCACATTTTCCCAAAATCAGCAAACGGTGCAAACATCAACACCCAACAGCGACTGGGAAACGACTGACCCTTACGGTATCTGGCGATCTATGTCTACAAAATCTACATACATACTTTGTAAGCCACTGTACGATGCGTGATGGGGAGTACATTGTACCAACAGTAGCGATTTCCATTCCTGTTCCACTCGCAAATAGAGCTAGGGAAAAACGACAGTTTTTGTGCCATTGAATGAGCCCTATTTTCTCTTATCTTATATTCGTGTTGCTTTCATGAAATGCACGTTGGTGGCAGTAGCATCATTCTGGAGTCAGCTTCAAATGCCGATCCTCTAAATTTTCTCAGTAGTGCTCTTCGGAAATAACGTCTCCTTCCCTCCAAGGATTTCCATTTGAGGTCCTGAGGTATCTCTGTATCTTTGTAATACTTGTGTGTTTATCAAGCATACCGGTAACAAATCTAGCAACGTGCCCCTGAATTTCTGCGACGTCTTCCTTTAATCCGACCAGATGGGGATCTGAAACACTCGACAGAACTAAAGACAGGCTCGCACTAGTATCACTGCAGCACCACATCTCAAAAGCTTCCATTTTCTTCTGCTCCGATTTTTCCACATCCCATGTACCTACTTGTGTTGCTTTTGATATCCTTTGTATCGAAAACTTCTGTCTCGCTAGCTGGCAAGATGAGCATATCCTTCTCACTTTTTCCTACTGCCCCACACTGTTAGCTAGCAGCAAAATAGCCCGTGACGGGCTGACGAAGATAACAACAAATATCAACTGAGGAGAAAGTTCTCTAACTCTCAAATCGAAGTACGAAATGACGCTCACACGGGGTGGATTAAGGAAGACATAAAAACCAGACTAGCGCTGGTAAAAGGGCGTTCCTGGCAAAGAGAATTCGAGTGAGATCAAACATAACTGGTATAGCTACACTCCTGGAAATGGAAAAAAGAACACATTGACACCGGTGTGTCAGACCCACCATACTTGCTCCGGACACTGCGAGAGGGCTGTACAAGCAATGATCACGCGCACGGCACAGCGGACACAACAGGAACCGCGGTGTTGGCCGTCGAATGGCGCTAGCTGCGCAGCATTTGTGCACCGCCGCCGTCAGTGTCAGCCAGTTTGCCGTGGCATATGGAGCTCCATCGCAGTCTTTAACACTGTTAGCATGCCGCGACAGCGTGGACGTGAACCGTATGGGCAGTTGACGGACTTTGAGCGAGGGCGTATAGTGGGCATGCGGGAGACCGGGTGGACGTACCGCCGAATTGCTCAACACGTGGGCCGTGAGGTCTCCGCAGTACATCGATGTTGTCGCCAGTGGTCGGTGGAAGGTGCACGTGCCCGTCGACATGGGACCGGACCGCAGAGACGCACGGATGCACGCCAAGACCGTAGGATCCTACGCAGTGCCGTAGGGGACCGCACCGCCACTTCCCAGCAAATTAGGGACACTGTTGCTCCTGGGGTATCGGCGAGGACCATTCGCAACCGTCTCCATGAAGCTGGACTACGGTCCCGCACACCGTTAGGCCGTCTTCCGCTCACGCCCCAACATCGTGCAGCCCGCCTCCAGTGGTGTCGCGACAGGCGTGAATGGAGGGACGAATGGAGACGTGTCGTCTTCAGCGATGAGAGTCGCTTCTGCCTTGGTGCCAATGATGGTCGTATGCGTGTTTGGCGCCGTGCAGGTGAGCGCCACAATCAGGACTGCATACGACCGAGGCACACAGGGCCAACACCCGGCACCATGGTGTGGGGAGCGATCTCCTACACTGGCCGTACACCTCTGGTGATCGTCGAGGGGACACTGAATAGTACACGGTACATCCAAACCCATCGTTCTACCATTCCTAGACCGGCAAGGGAACTTGCTGTTCCAACAGGACAATGCACGTCCGCATGTATCCCGTGCCACCCAACGTGCTCTAGAAGGTGTAAGTCAACTACCCTGGCCAGCAAGATCTCCGGATCTGTCCCCCATTGAGCATGTTTGGGACTGGATGAAGCGTCGTCTCACGCGGTCTGCACGTCCAGCAAGAACGCTGGTCCAACTGAGGCGCCAGGTGGAAATGGCATGGCAAGCCGTTCCATAGGACTACATCCAGCATCTCTACGATCGTCTCCATGGGAGAATAGCAGCCTGCATTGCTGCGAAAGGTGGATATACACTGTACTAGTGCCGACATTGTGCATGCTCTGTTACCTGTGTCTATGTGCCTGTGGTTCTGTCAGTGTGATCATGTGATGTATCTGACCCCAGGAATGTGTCAATAAAGATTCCCCTTCCTGGGACAATGAATTCACGGTGTTCTTATTTCAATTTCCAGGAGTGTAGTACAATCTAAATAAAATTAGCCATGAAATGATGGTAAAAATGAATGAATATCACGCAGTGATACGTGGCAGTGCTGACAAAGTCTTATTTTTGTTACAGATCCTACATCCATGTGCGCTGTGTGTAGATAGTCCACTGACAATAGCTAGAGTATCGTAAAAGAGTGGTATGTACTCCGAAGTGTGTGCTGCAATGAACTGCTGTCAGACACAAAGGACTGCTATTTTCAAGAAAGACAGTCACTTCAATGAATCTTTCATATTACCCTGCTCCATTCACAGGTTATAACTGAGCATGACATTCTTGCCTATTCTGTTCGGACATCAAAGGCACTGTTACTATTCCATGTTAGTGTGCTCACTTAAATACATCTAACATATTACCTTGTCAGCAGACACAATGGTCAGTTGTACCTTTCTTATGTGATACTGTACTCTCCTACAGCTGAACATTTTCATTACATAAATCTTATTTATTTCCTCCAAATTTTAGTGTAAGTTTGTCGAAACCTATCGCAGTAGTGAAGAAGATGTAGTTTTGTTTGATGAACATTCAAGAAAACGATCTAAACGGTCTCCCTCTGGCTTCCGAGTTTACTGGCCATTGGTAAGACGGTGGACTCATATTCGAGATAACGACGGTTTACTTGCCCGTCTCACGATACAAATTTGACTTTCCTATGATATCCCTAAATCATTTAAGGCAAATTTTGGGATGATTCTCAATATTTTTAACATGGCTAGACTTCAGAAACGGTTACACAATAGCACGTGAATAAGACAGCCAACCTGTTACAATAAATGGTGGTTTCCAACTAACATTAATAATGGTTTCGACGTATTTATACCCGTCTTCTTCAGAAGGAAGGGAAACGAACTTCATATTATAAAACAGTCAGCTATTAAAGCAATGTAAGATCGGCATATTAAATGTGCTGGAAACAACCTGTACATCTATTCGTAAAAGTTAACGCTCCTAAAATCAGGACGTGTCACATTAGTAAAATCACACAAAATGCCAGACCTTGTTAAGAGCTACATGCCAAAAAAATTGATTTTACTGATATGACAAGCGATGATTTTAGGGGCCTTAACCTTTACAAATGGATGTACAGATCGTTGCCGACACGTTCCATGTGGACATGTTGGATTGCTTTAATAACTGAATATTTGATAATGTTAATATTGTTTCTCGCCCTTCTGAAGAAGAGAAGTTTAAATCAGTTGGAACCATGGTTAAGGTTAACTGAAAACCTCCATCTATTGCAACTGGTATTCACTTGCTATTCTGGATGATTCCTTTCAAAGGGCGCAACAGATTTCTTTCCCCACACCTAGGTTCGTTCCGTTTCTAGGACCTATCGCCGATGGGAATTTGTACTCTAATATTCTTTATTTTTTGTATATCTAGAGGTGGCAGAGAAGTGATCTGGTGGTGACCTCAGAGAAAAAAGTACTGATCACCACCAGGAGCACACTGCGTAAATGCAACACTACAGCTGCAAAACGCAGAAGACCACAATCATTGCTAAGCCGCATAGTAGGAGAGAGTGTTGCACCTAGAGACGCTTTTCAAATTCTCGCTCTGTTATAGAAGATAAACCTATTTTCTTATTCCTTTTTTAAATTATGGCATTCACTTTCTATGTGCTGCAGCGCTCTCCCGAAATTACAAAAATTACTCCAGAAAATAAAGGCTTTTCGGAATGTGAAAACATGTTCGGCATGTTCCAAGGTACAACATTGTCATGTACCTAGGAACAAACATTCTACTGACAATAAAAGACTGTATGAATGAGTGGGATCTGCCCGATAGAACACACATCATGCAGAAATCGAACCTGTGTTTCATGCTATGTGAACTGAAGAGGAAAGGGGGAGGCATAAAAGTAAATGGAAAGAATATCAGCTGTCTTGGGATTTACGCGGACTCGGCGGCGGTGACTGAAAATGAGGGCCAGACCGGGACTCGAACCTGCTCACTAGGCAGGTGCGTCAACCACTGTGGAGTCGGGACACAGTGTGTACCACAGATGCGCAGGCTAACTCGGCACCACCCCCAGCTGACTCATCTTCCCCCTAGGGCCACCTACCTACAGTTTTGTCCACGTCCTCCATGCTCCAGGCCTGCTGCAGGTCCAATGTAAATGCGCAGCCGTACTGAAAATTGTAGACTCATCGCCCATCGAGGCGAAACAATTATATGGACATTCTTTCGTACATGCCCGAAGTAACCCGTGCCACACGTTCATATAACTGAATGAATCGACAACATTCAGTGCGACTGACATTTACGTTCAGCATCCAGGAAGATTCTCAAATTAGCGAGCTTGGAGGACATTTGTGGAGAGTGCAGATAGGTCATGCTAGATGGGAATGTGAATCGCCCGGGGAGCCTGCTGAGATAGTCCGCGCATTTGCGATAAACATTGTTTCCGGGTGGCGCAGAGATCTCGGGTTCGTGTCTCGATCCGTTATGCATTTTCACTTGTCTCCACTGATTCTGCATATCTGATACCATTATTTCCTTCTTTTTCCTTTACTATCCCCACCCTCCCCCTTCAGTTTACGTAACAGAGAATGAAAAACGTTGATTTGACAAAATGTTGTCCATACTGTATTTAGTCGTCTGTCTCTTACGTTATTACTTTACGTTATTACATCAATAATCAGCAAGTTATGTCAAATTAAGCAAAAGCGCTGCCAAAAACCAGTTAAAAGGTAAATACAGTTTGAAACTGAAGCTTCTGGGAACCAACACAAATTTTTATTTTCAAAACAGGTAATATTGTTAAGACACTAACGAAACTCAGTTAATCTGAAAATATCCCATGTTCCAACATGGGCTTAATGTATTTGCCAAGTTAATAAGAATTTAAAATTATGTTTTATATTCCAGTAATATTCATTCAGCCGATGCGTTTGCATCACTGTCGTATGTGTAAAATATCTTTGTCCTCCGGCATCAGATGAATAAATGTTCCTTTTAAAAGCAGTCTTTTAAGTGGTTTTAATATTAAACAAGATCTCTCTGTGTTCATAAATGGTATAATTTTGGAATTAGCTGAATTCGTTGACCCACAAAAAAACCAGTTGTCCTAGTATGGATTTTAATTGTGTTGCTCCTCAGTTCATGGCATAAAAGTATAAGATAACGTGCTAAAGTGGTATGAAATTCGAAATATGGTTTGCTGACAGGAGCTCGAAAATATAATTTCTGGGAGAAGAGGGGAGGGGGCGAATCAGCATGCAGTTAGCTGTATAACCCTGTTGTCATAAATATGTCTTAAGTATTAAGAAACGTAGTTCACTTCTACATATTTTGATTGGGTTCAAAGAGTTTGTTGTTAGGCGTCTTAATCGACTTTCTTCGTTAATCAACTATGAAATTATATTACAAGCAAGAGTATACATGAATGATATGTGGAGGTATAGCCTTCGTTACTAAAAGCATAGTGCGAGTTATAAAGTAAATGAACTGTCTGTACTTACGACCTGATTTATATCTTCCCATTTTAGTTACAACACGCAATGAGCAATGCCATGCGCTGACACAACACGCCTGTCATTAAAAGAGCATGTAACACTGGTTATTTAGCATACGCCGTACGTGTCTCATCAGTTAACTGCAGTAATGCCCTCGTAATTAATACACAAGTGGCGGTAATTTCTCTTGCATGACGCGCCCAGTCCAGAAGCCTCGACACAAGCAGCATATATCACGGCCTGACTGTTCAGGCCGAGCATTTCCTAACAGGCGAGGCTACCTGAGTCCCAAGTCCTCTAATCAATGAGAGGTGAAACGTTCAGTTAACATGTTTCTCTTGAGGGGTCATTCACAACTGTTGATGTTCGTCACCAATGATAATATCTGCAAGGGTTGTAACTTTTTTATTTCCTAAAACTAAAGCACAACCCAGTTTCGGGCCTGTGTCCCACCATTAGCTGCATCTGCAAAGTTGTAAATAAATAGTGATGCCAATTTACATTTTCAGCGTTAAAACCACTAAACAAAAATTATACTGAAATTCTTAAGAAAAACCTCATGTATGTTCATTAAACGTGAGACCATAAAATCGTTTAACAGAGGTTAAATTAGGTTAAAATAGTGCATCCCTGGTACATGGAATAAAGCAAGAGATCCTGTCATTTGTAGGGCATGTCAGAAAGCCTCTCGCAGAGCAGAACCTTCATAAAATGACATAGGTCTTCAACGTAAAAGATGGAATCGCCGTTAATAAAATCAAAATATAAACTCACAAGACTGCAAGGGCATAGACTACATAGGGCGAACCAACAAAACTTGCGCCGTAAAAATAGCGGAAATGGGTAGTGCTACTTATGTGCGACCTTCACAACATGGGCTGGTAGTCAGAGGCTCGTATTGTTAGCTGATCAACAGATACTACTTAGGTGTATGTTTGTGCAAACCTCTTTAAACAGAACAATGCCCATTGACGCTAACAAACTAAAAGTTCCCACATCGACACTTGTACAATAACTGCGACAGCACACACTAAAGAACAATAGAAGAGCATACGCCAGTTATATGGATTCTAACCAATAACGAGACAATGGAGCATCACAGGTTGCGTTCAAAAAGACTACAGCAGCGGAAATACAAACTTCCAATCTGGTATGGAACGACGGCTGCACACGTGTTAACATTTCAGTGGAAGTGTCCGAGCAGCCAGCACTAATACATTATTGCATATCAACATATGTAGCTGGTATGTCCTTGTACACAGCGTCTTTCAGCTTTCCCCACAAGAAAGTCGACAGAAGTCAAATCCGAGGAACGGTCCTCTGCGTCCAGTCCAACGGTTCGGAAACATTTCGTGAACACATGTTGTAGTACTTCGTGCTCTATGGGCTGGACAGCTATCATGGAGGTGCCACAGGTTCCTCCTAGTCTGCAGAGGAGCGTCCTCTACTTTCCCTGGAAGATGGTGTATTAGGAGACTGCGATACTTGCGTGCTTAGAGTGTTCCGTCTATGAACAACAGGCCGTTGAGCTGATGATTCACTATTCCACATGACACCTTTACACTCCTATACGCTGTCGATCCACATAACAAAGCGAACGGGGATTGTCAACAGGCAAATATTGCATGTTTCGGTGGTTTACTTGGATGTGATTGGTAAATGTTGCTTCATCATTATAGAAGATACATAATTCATCTGGAGACTCCCGTCTTAATGCCCATGTAGAGAAGTTAAAACAATTCTCGTAATCGTTTCCATGCAACTCATGATTCATGGTTCAAAATGTCTCTGAGCACTATGGGACTTAACATCTGAGGTCATCAGTCCCCTAGAACTTAGAACTACTTAAACCTAACTAACCAAAGGAAATCACACACGTCCATGCCCGAGGCAGGTTTGGAACCTGGCGACCGTAACGGGTGCGTGGTTCCAGACTAAAGCGCCTAGAATTGCTCGGCCACAGCAGCCGGCATTGATGGATGGAACCTACGTCTACGGTCAATGCATAAGACACTTGCCTGACTCAGGCTGCATCCTCGTGCGAAGGCGCGGGAGCTAATGTGCAGCTCAACTGCGACAGCAGCGGGAATATTAATTTCCTCCTCTTCTGCCGTTACTTGTTTCCTTCTGTTACGTTGTCTAGGTGATACACTAAAGCTTTCATGTAACTGGTGAAAGAGGTTCGTAAATAATTGTCGGAATAGAAATGATAATCGAAAACCCTCAGCTGCCAACAGGCGTTGTTGATATACCTCAATGAGAACAGCTGAAAATGTGTGCCCCAAGCAAACCCAGAATCTCTTGCTTACATGGCAGACGCTTTATCCATCTTTTTTGTGCATTTTGTTCGTTGTTGATCGTTATGTTTGGTCCTTGCGGACGTCACATGACATCCGTTGAAGTTCGTTGTTGATCCTACCACTCAGTTTTTTATCCAGAGGCCAACCAGCTCTCTGACCGAACACGCTGAGCTACCGTGCCGGCGTCCCATCTGAGCCACCGAGGGCACAGAGGATAGCGCGACTGCAGGGACTTATCCCTTGCACGCTTCCCGTGAGACACACATACCCAAGTGTCCACAAACTACATTCATAATGTTCCTAAAGGATAGAGCGTCTGCTATGCAAATCCGGGTTCGAGTCCCGGTTGGGGCACACATTTTCAGCTGTCCTCATTGAGGTATATCAACAACACCTGTTGGCAGCTGAGAGTTTTCGATTAATTATCATTTCTTTCTCGAGAAGCTGCATGGTCATCATTTGTATCTGTTCTTTCGGAACAGTTACTACCTTCATATAATTGTCGGGATGGTTGACGTCTAATGGAATATCTTGCCTCATACACAGTGCAAAAATACTGCATTTCTCCTACACTATCCATACACCATGAGCATGTCGGATTTTTATTCGCTTGTAAATCCCATCGTTCCCATTGTCCCCTCATGACACCGTACATCGCAACTAAATACACTCCTGGAAATTGAAATAAGAACACCGTGAATTCATTGTCCCAGGAAGGGGAAACTTTATTGACACATTCCTGGGGTCAGATACATCACATGATCACACTGACAGAACCACAGGCGCATAGACACAGGCAACAGAGCATGCACAATGTCGGCACTAGTACAGTGTATATCAAACTTTCGCAGCAATGCAGGCTGCTATTCTCCCATGGAGACGATCGTAGAGATGCTGGATGTAGTCCTGTGGAACGGCTTGCCATGCCATTTCCACCTGGCGCCTCAGTTGGACCAGCGTTCGTGCTGGAAGTGCAGACCGCGTGAGACGACGCTTCATCCAGTCCCAAACATGCTCAATGGGGGACAGATCCGGAGATCTTGCTGGCCAGGGTAGTTGACTTACACCTTCTAGAGCACGTTGGGTGGCACGGGATACATGCGGACGTGCATTGTTCTGTTGGAATAGCAAGTTACCTTGCCGGTCTAGTAATTGTAGAACGATGGGTTCTATGACGGTTTGGATGTAACGTGCACTATTCAGTGTCCCCTCGACGATCACCAGAGGTGTACGGCCAGTGTAGGAGATCGCTCCCCACACCATGATGCCGGGTGTTGGCCCTGTGTGCCTTGGTCGTATGCAGTCCTGATTGTGGCGCTCACCTGGACGGCGCCAAACACGCATACGACCATCATTGGCACCAAGGCAGAAGCGATTCTCATCGCTGAAGACGGCACGTCTCCATTCGTCCCTCCATTCGCGCCTGTCGCGACACCACTGGAGGCGGGCTGCACGATGTTGGGGCGTGAGCGGAAGACGGCCTAACGGTGTGCGGGACCGTAGCCCAGCTTCATGGAGACGGTTGCGAATGGTCCTCGCCGATACCCCAGGAGCAACAGTGTCCCTAATTTGCTGGGAAGTGGCGGTGCGGTCCGCTACGGCACTGCGTAGGATCCTACGGTCTTGGCGTGCATATGTGCATCGCTGCGGTCCGGTCCCAGGTCGACGGGCACGTGCACCTTCCGCCGACCACTGGCGACAACATCGATGTACTGTGTAGACCTCACGCCCCACGTGTTGAGCAATTCGGCGGTACGTCCACCCGGCCTCCCGCATGCCCACTATACGCCCTCGCTCAAAGTCCGTCTACTGCACATACGGTTCACGTTCACGCTGTCGCGGCGTGCTACCAGTGTTAAAGACTGCGATGGAGCTCCGTATGCCACGGCAAACTGGCTGACACTGACGGCGGCGGTGCACAAATGCTGCGCAGCTAGCGCCATTCGACGGCCAACACCGCGGTTCGTGGTGTGTCCGCTGTGCCGTGTGTGTGATCATTGCTTGTACAGCCGTCTCGCAGTGTCCGGAGCAAGTATGGTGGGTCTGACACACCGGTGTCAATGTGTTCTTTTTTCCATTTCCAGGAGTGTAGATCGAATGGCACAGACATGTGTCGATGTGGAAATATTTCAAAACACGACAGCTTGTAACCCTCCGCACTAGAATCCTGTAACAAACGCCACTGACATTATAATTTACCCTGCTATTAATTTTCTAACGTCAATAGGCATTGTTCCATGTTCAAAGTGTATGTTTGCGCAGAAAACACTAAGTATTACTACATTCTTTTTATTGACTAACAATACGAGCCTCTTACTACTAATTCATTCTGCACATCAACAGCAGTTTCCATTATGCATATATCTACTGAGCAAGTTTTAGGTGATTCACTCTGTATACCCGCTTTTCTGTTTGTTTCAGTGTTTGAAAGACCGACTGTCTAACATTCTATGGATACATGTTTGTCAAGCCCAGAAGTTTGTAAGTTTTGGAAATTAGCCGCACTGTCGAAACGGATATGTTCGTCGTACTTCCCATATTGATTTCTGCAGCTATTTCATGCAGCTTGTTTGTCTATTAGCATTGGTAACTACGCAATCGCTACTGTTCTCAGTGGTTAAGTGAAAGCTGTCCTCGACTGCTTTGTCTCTGGTGAGAGGTAAACTGTGGATTTCGGAATTCTGAACATCCTAATGATTTCCGAAATGGAATGTCTCGAGCGTCTATCTCCAACTACAGTTCTGAGTTCAAAGTCTGTTAATTCCCGTCGTGCGGCTATAATCACGTCGGAAACCTTTTCACATGAATCACCTGAGTACAAATGACAGCTGCGCCAAAGAACTGCCCCTTTATACCGTGTGTATACGATGCTACCGCCATCTGTATATGTGTATAACGCAACCCGATGACTTTTGTCACCTCAGTGTATTTTGAAAACCACTTTGACGTGTGTGACAGAGGCTACTTATCATTCTACAACATAGTGCGATTTCTCCCCGTATGAAGCTAAGGTAGACTTACAGCGCAAATGCCTCTCTGCACGCTGTAATTAATCTAATCTTGTCAACTCTATCCCTACAGGAGCGATGCGTGGGAGAGCGAAGAATATCAGTATATTATTCACTCAATACTTGTTCTTGACACTTTGTCAGTGGGGATAATTCGCGTTCATACTGTAGTGTCCGTCAATTTTTTTCCAGTGTTTCCGTGATGTCCCGTGTGATACAAAACACTGCGTCCGCTCGTGCTGCCGTTCTCTGTACGAGTTCACTGTTGTTGTTGTTGTTGTTGTCTTCAGTCCTGAGACTGGTTTGATGCAGCTCTCCATGCTACTCTATCCTGTGCAAGCTGCTTCATCTCCCAGTACCTACTGCAACCTACATCCTTCTGAATCTGCTTAGTGTACTCATCTCTCGGTCTCCCTCTACGATTTTTACCCTCCACGCTGCCCTCCAATGCTAAATTTGTGATCCCTTGATGCCTCAAAACATGTCCTACCAACCGATCCCTTCTTCTAGTCAAGTTGTGCCACAAACTTCTCTTCTCCCCAATCCTATTCAATACCTCCTCATTAGTTACGTGATCTATCCACCTTATCTTCAGTATTCTTCTGTAGCACCACATTTCGAAAGCTTCTATTCTCTTCTTGTCCAAACTAGTTATCGTCCATGTTTCACTTCCATACATGGCTACACTCCAAACAAATACTTTCAGAAACGACTTCCTGATACATAAATCTATATTCGATGTTAACAAATTTCTCTTCTTCAGAAACGCTTTCCTTGCCATTGCCAGTCTACGTTTTATATCCTCTCTACTTCGACCATCATCAGTTATTTTACTTCCTAAATAGCAAAACTCCTTTACTACTTTAAGTGTCTCATTTGCTAATCTAATTCCCTCTGCATCACCCGATTTAATTTGACTACATTCCATTATCCTCGTTTTGCTTTTGTTGATGTTCATCTTATATCCTCCTTTCAAGACACTGTCCATTCCGTTCAACTGCTCTTCCAAGTCCTTTGCCGTCTCTGACAGAATTACAATGTCATCGGCAAACCTTAAAGTTTTTACCACGTCTCCATGAATTTTAATACCTACTCCAAATTTTTCTTTTGTTTCCTTTACTGCTTGCTCAATATACAGATTGAATAACATCGGGGAGAGGCTACAACCCTGTCTCACTCCTTTCCCAACCACTGCTTCCCTTTCATGCCCCTCGACTCTTATGACTGCCATCTGGTTTCTGTACAAATTGTAACTAGCCTTTCGCTCCCTGTATTTTACCCCTGCCACCTTTAGAATTTGAAAAAGAGTATTCCAGTCAACATTGTCAAAAGCTTTCTCTAAGTCTACAAATGCTAGAAACGTAGGTTTGTCTTTTCTTAATCTTTCTTCTAAGATAAGTCGTAAGGTCACTATTGCCTCACGTGTTCCAACATATCGACGGAATCCAAACTGATCCTCCCCGAGGTCCGATCTACCAGTTTTTCCATTCGTCTGTAAGGAATTCGCGTTAGTATTTTGCAGCTGTGACTTATTAAACTGATAGTTCGGTAATTTTCACATCTGTCAATACCTGCTTTCTTTGGGATTGGAATTGTTACATTCTTCTTGATGTCTGAGGGTATTTCGCCTGTCTCATACATCTTGCTCACCAGATGGTAGAGTTTTGTCATGACTGGCTCTCCCAAGGCCGTCAGTAGTTCTAATGGAATGTTGTCTACTCCGGGGGCCTTGTTTCGACTCAGGTCTTTCAGTGCTCTGTCAAACTCTTCACGCAGTATCGTATCTCCCATTTCGTCTTCATCTACATCCTCTTCCATTTCCATAATATTGTCCTCAAGTACATCGCCCTTGTATAAACCTTCTATATACTCCTTCCACCTTTCTGCCTTCCCTTCTTTGCTTAGAACTGGGTTGCCATCTGAGCTCTTGATATTCATACACGTGGTTCTCTTCTCTCCAAAGGTCTCTTTAATTTTCCTGTAGGCAGTATCTATCTTACCCCTAGTGAGATAAGCTTCTACATCCTTACATTTGTCCTCTAGCCATCCCTGTTTAGCCATTTTGCACTTCCTGTCGATCTCATTTTTGAGATGTTTGTATTCCTTTTTGCCTGCTTCATTTACTGCATTTTTATATTTTCTCCTTTCATCAATTAAATTCAATATTTCTTCTGTTACCCAAGGATTTCTAGCAGCCCTCGTCTTTTTACCTACTTTATCCTCTGCTGCCTTCACTACTTCATCCCTCAGAGCTACCCATTCTTCTTCTACTGTATTTCTTTCCCCTATTACTGTCAATTGTTCCCTTATGTTCTCCCTGAAACTCTGTACAACCTCTGGTTCTTTCAGTTTATCCAGGTCCCATCTCCTTAATGTCCCACATTTTTGCAGTTTCTTCAGTTTTAATCTACAGGTCATAACCAATAGATTGTGGTCAGAGTCCACATCTGCCCCTGGAAATGTCTTACAACTTAAAACCTGGTCCCTAAATCTCTGTCTTACCATTATATAATCTGTCTGATACCTTTTAGTATCTCCAAGGTTCTTCCACGTATACAACCTTCTTTCATGATTCTTAAACCAGGTGTTAGCTATGATTAAGTTGTGCTCTGTGCAAAATTCTACTAGGCGGCTTCCTCTTTCATTTCTTAGCCCCAATCCATATTCACCTACTATGTTTCCTTCTCTCCCTTTTCCTACACTCGAATTCCAGTCACCCATTACTATTAAATTTTCGTCTCCCTTCACTATCTGAATAATTTCTTTTATTTCATCGTACATTTCTTCAATTTCTTCGTCAACTGCAGAGCTAGTTGGCATATAAACTTGTACTACTGTAGTAGGAGTTGGCTTTGTATCTATCTTGGCCACAATAATGCGTTCACTATGCTGTTTGTAGTAGCTTACCCGCATTCCTATTTTCCTATTCATTATTAAACCTACTCCTGCATTACCCCTATTTGATTTTGTGTTTGTAACCCTGTAGTCACCTGACCAGAAGTCTTGTTCCTCCTGCCACCGAACTTCACAATTCCCACTAAATCTAACTTTAACCTATCCATTTCCCTTTTTAAATTTTCTAACCTACCTGCCCGATTAAGGGATCTGACATTCCACGCTCCGATCCGTAGAACGCCAGTTTTCTTTCTCCTGATAACGACATCCTCCTGAGTAGTCCCCGCCCGGAGATCCGAATGGGGGACTATTTTACCTCTGGAATATTTTACCCAAGAGGATGCCATCATCATTTAATCATACAGTAAAGCTGCATGTCCTCGGGAAAAATTACGGCTGTAGTTTCCCCTTGCTTTCAGCCGTTCGCAGTACCAGCACAGCAAGGCCGTTTTGATTAATGTTGCAAGGCCAGATCAGTCAATCATCCAGACTGTTGCCCCTGCTACTACTGAAAAGGCTGCTGCCCCTCTTCAGGAACCACACGTTTGTCTGGCCTCTCAAGAGATACCCCTCCGTTGTGGTTGCACCTACGGTACGGCCTTCTGTATCGCTGAGGCACGCAAGCCTCACCACCTAAAAAAGTTTTGGGTATTGTCACAAGTTCCTTGTACTCTTCGGACGGTAGAATCGCTCTTTACGCTAGGAATTCATTTGAGAACATAAGCCTAGCCCCCATCCGTCAGCTTCAGTCAGCTTTTCAATCCACCTCTGGAACCTGGCACTTAGATAACTGATACGCAGTGCAAAATACATTCGAAAACTCAGCCAGACATTGAGTTTGCTTCGTGAAACGAGTATGTGAAAATAGTGAGTTCTTGAAGCACTAGAGAAGTCTGAAGTCAAAGCTACGTTGAACTAATTATGACGGAGGCACTGACCCGTTCCTACCAGACAGGCTGTACAGAATTTTCTTTCCCAGCTGTAAACCTTACTTATAGTCTACGATGTACACACGAATCTCTTCATCTGAAAACAGCAGATTTCTTCATTTCTGTGACCACGGTTTCCTCTCAAATGATGCACTCATGCTGAGAGTGACACTTTGCTCTGACTCATTCCAAACAACTACTGAACAGTGACCATAATAAAACAGATGGCGCCTTCTTGCCATCCTTTGATATGATAGTACACTGCATACAGCATTATCGCACTGCAACTGATTGCTTCCTGCTTCGATAAGCTCCTCGATTCACGTTCTACAAACTGCAGGCTATTTTCTCCTGGTAAGGGAACTCCAACAGCTGTTTAACGTTTACAGATACAGCACATCGTTTGTTAATATCTTTTGTCAATCATTTCATGCAGATATGTCTCTGCATCTTTAATACAAGCTTCGAACTCTCGTTTTCCTTAATATGGGCTTGCGACATGGCGCTTTGTTTTTGTGTTCCGTAGACCGACGATGTACGTTTCAGTAGGCCTACGGATCGTTTAAAAGTAAAGCCTCAGTCACAACTCTCTCATTAGAACGAAGTTCTGCCACTATAAGTATTTTACATGTGTAGCTACCCTTAGGAATGTTGTAACTATACACACAAAGTTGCAGTCCGTAGAGATATTGAGAAGCAAGAAAAAAAAAAAGCTGGTCTACATAAAATGAACTGTAACTCAAGCAGCATATGCAAGTATAAGCGGTATATGTTGGTAGATTCTCCAAAGTTATCTTAAACTAGTCGTAGGCAATGCAATTCCTCGTGTTCCAAGGTCTTATCTGTTTCATGACTTGCCGATATGACCTTGGTAAGACGAAGGGACTCATGTAAATTGACAGGATACTTTAGTCACTTCCTCGAACACACTGATACAGAACCTGTTGGAAATTAAAGAAATAGGTGGCTCTAGCAGTTAACACACCATAGCTGCTTTATATAATGTGAACCAGTGAGTATTGTCAGCTACTACAACGAACACTTCACGGTTCGTTACCGAGTAGGACAGAAATCTGTCGTCTGCGTCACATATTTTGTTAACAGAAACTTTTTTTTCCGAAAGTGCGTTGTACTACTTTACCAATACAGTACTTCAATAGTAGATGTGGCACATGATTCGCGTACTATAATACTTTTATTACATCTACATCAACATCTGCATAGATACCCCGCAAGCCACAGTACGTTGCGTGGTGGAAGGTACCCTGAACCACTACTATTCATTTCCTTTCTTGTCGCACTCGCACACAGAACGAAGGAAAAACGACTATCAATATGCCTCCGTATGTGCCCTAATTTCTCTTATCTTATCTTCGTGGTGCTTACGCACAATGTTAGCGACAGTAGAATAGTTTGGCAGTCAGCTTTAAATGCCGGTTCTCTAAATTTTCTCAGTAGAGTTTCTCGAAAAGAACGTCGCCATCTCTCCATGGATTCCCATTTGAGCTTCTGAAGCATCTCCGAAACACTTACGTATAGTTCGAACTAACCAGTAAGAAATCTATCAGCATGCCTCTGAATTGCTCCGATGTCTTCCTTCAATACGACCTGGTACGGATCCCAAACACTGGAGCAGTACTCAAGAATAGGTCGCACTACCGTCCTATATGCAGTCTCGTTTACAGGTGAACTGCTCTTTCCTAAAATTCTCCCAATGCACCCAAGTCGACCATTCGCTTTTCCTACCACAGTAGCACATGCTTCTTCCATCTCATATCCCTGTGCAACGTTACCCTAGATATTTATAGGGATTAACTGTGTCAAACAGGACACTAGTAATAGCGAACATTGCAGGTCTGATCTTCCTAATCATCCGCATTAACTTACTTTTTACCACATTTAGGGCTAGCTTAAATTCATCACACCAACTGGAAATTTTGTCTAGGTCGTCTTGTGCCTTCGTACAGTCACTCAGCTTCGACACCTTGCCGTACAACACGGCATTTACAGCAAACAACTCCAGACTGCTGCCCATCCCGTCCGCCTAGTTATTTATGCATATAAATAACAACAGCGGTCCTGTCACACTTCCCTGGGGCACTCCTGATGATACCGTTGTCTCTGACGAACACTTGCCGTCGAGAACAATATACTGGATTCTATTATTTGAGAAGTCTTCGAATCACACACGTATTTGTGAACATATTCCGTACGCTCGCACCTTCGTGCACTGTGGAGCACTGTGTCAAATGTTTTCCGAAAACCTGGAAATATGGTATCTGCCTGTTGCTCTTCATCCATAGTTCGCAGTATGTCATGTGAGATAAGGAGAAGCTGTGTTTCACACGAGCGACGCTTTCTAAAGCCATGCTGATTCTTGGCCATAAGCCTCTCAGTTTCAAGAAAATTTTTCATATTCGAACTCAGATCATGTTTAAGGATTATGCAGCAAACAGTAGTTAGGGATACTGGTCTGTAATTTTTCGGTTCCATTCTTTTACCCTCCTTAAGCACTGGAGTAACCTGCGCCTTTTTCTAGTCGCTTGGGACATTGTGCTGAACGAGATATTCATGGTAAATCCAAGACAGATCAGGGGCCAATGCCGCAGACCACTTTTTGTAAAATTGAACTGGGATTCCATCCGGACCTGATAATTTATTTTCTTTCAAATATTTCAGTTGTTTCTCTTCGTCGGGTATGGTTATTACCGTGTCGTCCATACGGGAGTCTCTTCGATGATCAAATGACGGTATATTTGTATGATTCTCCTGTGTGAACGATTTCTTGAAAGTGAAATTTAAAACTTCGGCTTTCGTTTTGCTATCTTTAGATGCCACCCCAGGCTGGTCTGTAATGGACTGAATGGAAGCCGTGTACCAGCTGAACGATTTTAATAAGAGCAGAATTTTCTCCGATTCTCTGCCAGACCATTTGAAAAGCTGTAACGGTGGTAGTTGTATGCTTCGCGCGTAGATCTTTTCACAGTTGCCGAGCCTTTTTCTTTTGTGGTGTCACCGCCAGACACCACACTTGCTAGGTGGGAGCCTTTAAATCGGCCGCGGTCCGTTAGTATAGGTCGAACCCGCGTGTCGCCACTATCAGTGATTGCAGACCGAGCGCCGCCACACGGCAGGTCTAGAGAGACTTCCTAGCACTCGCCCCAGTTGTACAACCGACTTTGCTAGCGATGGTTCACTGACAAAATACGCTCTCGTTTGCCGAGACGATAGCTTAGCATAGTCTTCCGCTACGTCATTTGCTACGACCTAGCAAGGCGCCATATTCAGTTACTATTGATATTGTGAATCATGTACCGTCAAGAGCGACGTTCGTCATTAATGGATTAAAGTTAAGTATTCCACCAGCTACGTCCGTTGTTTCTAAATTCTAATTTCCTGTCCTGTTCCAGACCTCACGCCAGCCTGCGTGAGCTGAAATGCGTGCCTTTCGGCCTCCTCTAGTAACACGGTGTTGGCTCTCCTGCCAACCACAACATCTTTTGACCCGAGAGTAAATAGCCGCTGCTTTCTCAATACACTCCGAATTTCGTCATTAAACAATGGTGAGTCTTTTCCATCATTTATCCACTTACTACGCACTTACTAGGCTTAAACTTTGCTCACAATCCCTCTACATCCATCTTACTGGGACTATGTGATGCCAATTCACTGTCTAAGTGAGATACTAACAACTGCTTCTCTGCCCTGTCCAGCAGCAACAGTCTCCTAGCCTTCTTGACTGATTTATTAACTTTCGTAATCATAGTTGCTACAGTGACATGATAATCGCTAAACCCTGTTTCTATACTGACACTGTCGATATTTTACGGGATATTTGTAGCTACATGGTATAAGATATTTCTATTGCGTGTGGGCTGCCGAGTTAGCTGCTCAGTACATTTCTCAGAAAACGGGTTCAATAGTATTTCGCTCGACTGAATGTGTGTATCCCCCCACAATGAATCCATAAAAATCACGCTCTGTACTCGATAGGTTAAAGGCGCCTCCAACAAGTATTGCATGATCTAAGTATTAACGCGCTATTGACAATAGAGTTTTTTTGAATGACTCTAGACAATTTTTTGGTTTCACCTATATCTGTTATACGTGACGAGATAACTATCGCACTCAACTTCGACCTTGATAGAGACAATAATTTTGTCGACTACAATGAACACACGCCCTTTTATGGTCTGTAATCCGTATTTCAGATATACGTTCCACGACTCGCTAAATATCTAAGACCTCTTCACGTATCAGCCAGCTCTCGGTCCCAAGAATAATTTGAGCACGTGAACTTTCCTGGAGGGAAGGTAATTCGGGAACTTTATTGCGAATGCTTCGACAGTTGACTGATAAAGTTATGATAGTCGAAGTATCTTTATTCCGTACATCGTTTGACTTCGCTTGCTGTATGTCGACTGGCCAGTGTTCATCAGAGCACCTCAAACTGCTGCTTACACTGAAAAACCCTCATGTGCAATCCACAAGTACTTTGCTACTCGAGTAGCTGCTTTCTTTGTGTAATGCACCCTTCCTTATCAAGGAGAGTCCCACAACTCCCCACACGATAACGCAGGCCTATAAATCTGCAGCCAAGACCGTCACAGAGTTGACGAAGCCTTTGGTTGAGACCCTCCACTCGGCTCCAAACCAAAGGACCCCGATCAGTTCTGGAAACAATGCTGTTAGCTGCGAGCTCTGTTTGCACCCCGGGCACGATGCCAGCAGTATTAACCACCTCCGACAGCCGCCTGTACGAAATGAGGATCGCCTCAGAATCCATGCGACGGACATCAAGGTGTTTGCGCGAGTCACAACTTGAAGACGACTGCACCCTGTGCTCTCGGTAGCCGCAGGCAAAGCCGCCTCCAAATCTATGATGAGGCCCCCTGGCAGACATAACGAGTGCACATGGCTTTCTTTCCAGACCTGAACATTTGCTTCAGGGCTCCATAACGTGCTCAACATTGGAGCTCGCAACAACTAGTAAACCCATCCCCCGTGTGTCTGCTCGGACCTTGCTCAAAGAGCGCCCACCTGTCTATTTAGAGGGTGAATGGGCGAGGCGAGGTCAGGCCCTCCGCCTCGAGCTATACGAACGCGTTACCACGCACCACTCACTCTGGTATGAGGGCGGATCAACCGCGTCGGATGCATTTGGAGGTGCCTCGGAAGTACAACCTGTGGGCAAAACAAGTGGCACCTGAGGTGCCCCATGCGACGAGCGGACATTCTTCTCCACCGCTACACCTTCAGGAAGCAGCCTGAAGATGGCTCACCGTAGTCTAAAGTGCATTCAGCTGTTCGCAAACTGCGGCCACCTTCTCCTGCGTCCACACTCAACATGCACATATGCTAGCAGTCTTAGCAATGCTAACTGAAGAAGTAAACTATAAGTTTTTTTTTCATTTTTTGTGGTAAGGTCTTATGGGACCAAACTGCTGAGGTCAGCGGTCCCTAAGCTTACGCACTACTTAATCTAACTTAAACTAACTTATGCTAAGCACAACACCACTCACACCCATGCCCGAGGGAGGATTCGAACCTCCGACGGGGGGAGCAGCGCGGACCGTGACAAAACGCCCCTGACCGCGCGGCTATAAACTATAAAACAAGACAGTCTCAGAAATTCACCTTGCTAGCATCCTGACGTCTCACCAATGGATGCTGATGTGTTAATGAGCTATGTAGCTTGCTCTGTTCCGTGAGCCTACTGCGCTACAGACCGAATGAAATTACTCTTACAAAATACGAGATTAAATAATCTCTTAAGTAGAAAAACACGCGTGAAATGTAATAAATATCCTACATGGAAAACGCAGAAAAAGATAAACACTTTTCTTGTCGCGCTATAGTTGTGTATCAGCTGAGAGCTGGAGCCTGAGAAATCTAAGAAATAATAAATATGGCAGAAATACATATACTATGCTTTAGTATTACATAGTTTGTCTAACTCTGATGATCGCTATATATATATATATATATATATATATATATATATATATATATATATATATATATTCCTGGAAATTGAAATAAGAACACCGTGAATTCATTGTCCCAGGAAGGGGAAACTTTATTGACACATTCCTGGGGTCAGATACATCACATGATCACACTGACAGAACCACAGGCACATAGACACAGGCAACAGAGCAAGCACAATGTCGGCACTAGTACAGTGTATATCCACCTTTCGCAGCAATGCAGGCTGCTATTCTCCCATGGAGACGATCGTAGAGATGCTGGATGTAGTCCTGTGGAACGGCTTGCCATGCCATTTCCACCTGGCGCCTCAGTTGGACCAGCGTTCGTGCTGGACGTGCAGACCGCGTGAGACGACGCTTCATCCAGTCCCAAACATGCTCAATGGGGGACAGATCCGGAGATCTTGCTTGCCAGGGTAGTTGACTTACACCTTCTAGAGCACGTTGGGTGGCATGGGATACATGCGGACGTGCATTGTCCTGTTGGAACAGCAAGTTCCCTTGCCGGTCTAGGAATGGTAGAACGATGGGTTCGATGACGGTTTGGATGTACCGTGCACTATTCAGTGTCCCCTCGATGATCACCAGAGGTGTACGGCCAGTGTAGGAGATCGCTCCCCACACCATGATGCCGGGTGTTGTCCCTGTGTGCCTCGGTCGTATGCAGTCCTGATTGTGGCGCTCACCTGCACGGCGCCAAACACACATACGACCATCACTGGCACCAAGGCAGAAGCGACTCTCATCGCTGAAGACGACACGTCTCCATTCGTCCCTCCATTCACGCCTGTCGCGACACCACTGGAGGCGGGCTCCACGATGTTGGGGCGTGAGCGAAAGACGGCCTAACGGTGTGCGGGACCGTAGCCCAGCCTCATGGAGACGGTTGCGAATGGTCCTAGCCGATACCCCAGGAGCAACAGTGTCCCTAATTTGCTAGGAAGTGGCGGTGCGGTCCCCTACGGCACTGCGTAGGATCCTACGGTCTTCGCGTGCATCCGTGCGTCGCTGCGGTCCGGTCCCAGGTCGACGGGCACGTGCAGCTTCCGCCGACCACTGGCGACAACATCGATGTACTGTGGAGACCTCACGCCCCACGTGTTGAGCAATTCGGCGGTACGTCCACCCGGCCTCCCGCATGCCCACTACACGCCCTCGCTCAAAGTCCGTCAACTGCACATACGGTTCACGTCCAGGCTGTCGCGGCATGCTACCAGTGTTAAAGACTGCGATGGAGCTCCGTATGCCACGGCAAACTGGCTGACACTGACGGCGGCGGTGCACAAATGCTGCGCAGCTAGCGCCATTCGACGGCCAACACCGCGGTTCGTGGTGTGTCCGCTGTGCCGTGCGTGTGATCATTGCTTGTACAGCCCTTTGGCAGTGTCCGGAGCGAGTATGGTGGGTCTGACACACCGGTGTCAATGTGTTCTTTTTTCCATTTCCAGGAGTGTATATATATATATATATATATATATATATATATATATATATATATATATTAACGATCGATCATCAGAGATGGATTAATTACCTAATATTCAAGCATAGTCGATATATTTGGGTCATATTTATTATTTCTCAGGCTCTAGCTCTCAGCTGATGTATACTAACTTCATTCCCCAACACTGTGAAAGTCGATACGTCTTGTAGTTCACAAAATCATACACGTACACAAAATCATACAGTCAGATAGAGTCCACCAATTTTGTAAGCGAAAAAGGACCAGGAAGTTCGACACCCCGTCGAAGTTTAGTTTGTTAGTTGAGCTCAAGAAAGGGAAACTGAACTCCACACGTCAATGGTATGATTCAAATGACACGGCGACTGAGCCATGTTACTAGGTGGCTGGGCACACAAGGCAGTCTTCATATAAGCATGACTGTTCCATTTCCAGATACTATGATGAAAGTTTTAGAAAACCACTCATAATACACATATCTAAAAAGTGTTTTGCATTACATCGGTTCTGAGTGTTCTGAAACCTGTACAGAAAATTCGAATAGAGATCAACATAAACTTCATTTCCACCCTTTGTATTCCTCATGAAAACGAAACATTGCTTGTTGTACCACGAGACCTTCAGAGGTAGTGGTTCAGATTGCTCTACACACCGGTACCTCCAATACCCAGCAGCACGTTCTCTTGCATTGAGTGCCTGTACTCATCGTGGCATACTATACACAAGTTCACCAAGGCACTGTTGGTCCAGATTGTCCCACTCCTCAACGGCGATTCGGCGTAGATCCCTCAGAGTGGTTGGTGGGTCTCGTCGTCCATTAACAGCCCTTTACAATCTATCCCAGGCATGTTCGATAGGGTTCATATCTGGAGAACATGTTGACCATTCTAGTCGAGCGATTTCGTTATCCTGAAGGAAGTCATTCACAAGATGTGTGCCGGCCGGTGTGGCCGTAGCGTTCTAGGCGCTTCTGTTTGGAACCGCGTGACCGCTACGGTCGCAGATTCGAATCCGGAGGTTTAAGTAGTTATAAGTTCTAGGGGACTGATGACCTCAGATGTTAAATCCCATAGTGCTCAGAGTCATTTGAACCATTTGAACAAGATATGCACGATGGGAGCGCGAATTGTACTTCATGAACACGAATGCCTCACCAATATGCTGCCGAAATGATTGCACTGTCGGTCGGACGATGGCATTCATGTATCGTACAGCCGTTACGGCGTCTTCCATGACCACCAGCGCCGTACGTCGGCGCTACATATTGCCACCCCAAAACAGCAAGGAACCTCCACCTTGCTGCACTAGCTGGACAGTGTGTCTAAGGCATTCAGCCTGACCGGGTTGCCTCCAAACATGTCTGCGACGATTGTCTGGTTGAAGGCACATGCGACACTCATCGCTGAAGACAACGTGTTGCCAATCCTGAGCGGTCCTTTCGGCATGTTGTTGGGCCAATCTGTACCTCGCAGCATGGTGTCGTGTTTTCAAAGGTGGACCTCGCCATGGACGTCGGGAGTGAAGTTGCGCATCATGCAGGGTATTGAGCACAGTTTGAGTCAGGACGTGGCTGCACGAAAAGCATTATTCAACATGGTGGCGTTGCTGTCAGGGCTCCTCCGAGACCTAACCCGTAGTTAGCGGTCGTCCACTGCAGTAATAGCCCTTGGGCGGCCTGAGGCATGCATGTAATCCACAATTCCTGTCTCTCTGCATCTCCTCCACGTCCGAACAACATCGCTTTGGTTCACTCTGAGATGCCTGTACACTTTCCTTGTTGAGAGCCCTTCCTGGCACAAAGTAAAAATGCGGACGCGATCGAACCGCGGTATTGACCGCCTATGCACGGTTGAGCCGTGTATCTTGTTCCTGGTGGAATGACTGGAACTGATCGGCTTTCGGACCCCCTTTGTCTAATAGGTGCGACTCATGAATGTTTTTTTACATCTTTGGGCGAGTTTAGCGACATCTCTGAATAGTCAAAGGAACTGTGTCTGTGATGCAATATGCACAGTCAACGTCTATCTTCAGGAGTTCTGGGAACCGGGGTGATACAAATGGTTCAAATGGCTCTGAGCACTATGGGACTTAACATCTTAGGTCATGAGTCCCCTAGAACTTAGAACTACTTAAACCTAATTAACCTAAGGACATCACACACATCCATGCCCGAGGCAGGATTCGAACGTGTGACCGGGGTGATACAAAACTTTTTTTGATGCGTGTGTTATACAAGTTTTCACACAGTAATAAGGGTTAAAATGTACGTAGTACAACGAAGCAGTCTTCTAATCTTTGCATAGCTCTATCCAGTCATCTATAAACAGCCCTATTCTGAAGATGTGTAATGGTACGTATCGTGTCGAGTATGTGAAAAAAAAGACTTCTATACGCCCAAAAACCTGTAGTCAAAATTTTTCCCACACTATATAAATTGCACAAAGTAAAATTTGCTAGTAACTTAAGGTACTTTTTCTGACAAAAATGGACAATATTTCGGCATATACTGACACACCAAAAAATACATACTAACTGAAGACGTCAGATGTTAGCATTTTGCGAAAAGCTCTTTTCAAAACAATATTTTGCGTTAAAAATGATTAATAGGTAACGTATTCAAAACGTAACTATGATGTTGTAGTCAGTAGAGACAATACACAAACTCAGACTGAAGTCTTTAGCGACAGTGTTCTTTCGCCGTCTCTTAATAAAACTATGCCGACATTTTCCTGAAGTGGCTCACAGCAGCTACAAAGACCTATATACTACTCTGACGTCTTTCTTCCCAAATGTGATTCCAGTGCCTTGTCACTACGCCACTCCACAGAAATGAGAAGTCATGACAGATAAAAGTATGCGCGAATAGAACTGGCCGACAATGTTTCCGATGTGAGTATCGCATACCTAATGCCATAGTTGACTTACCGTTATTAAAAAAAGCATTTAGGTTTCAAAGTTCGTTGTGAAGATTTTGAAGGTAAGAAGGATACCCCACAATCTTTTCTTCGCATTATGGAATAACAATTCCATTTGATGTACAGTATTCACGTTTTCATAGTTTCTGATTTTATGGAGCGTTTCCAAGATTTATTCTGTTGTAGAAATGTGCAATGTGTAACATATGATGCTATTATCATTTTCGTATATTCTTTACACATGTCGAAGTCCGCGTATCCTTTAAAATGAATCCTAAGATATCTTCCAGTGTTATTATCAAAAAATCTGATGATTTTATAGGTGTGTATGTAAATATGTAGCTGTGGAATTGATGATATGGACAAATCACACAATAACCAGGATTCTTTTACTTGATGAAAAGTCCAGATAGCTCCGGCGCGGCTTCTACGGAAAACTGAGATTGTGAAAGGATCGATCCATATGCAGCATTGGCACCTAAGCTTTGGGCTCCAGGCCCTGAAGGCGATACCTTTGTTGACCAGCTTTCTTCAATAGTACTTTCACTGAATTTCATTTTTCCTTATTGATCCGTAAAAGACACGAAACACGTAAGACGCAGCCTGACGGAACTGCCCACAGACTCGCCTTTCGCAGCAGTTCCGCAATAAACAGCGCCTTTGATGACATGGACTAGAAGAGGGCGGTATGGAAATCAAGGCGGCGAGGGGGAATGGGACAGGCGAAAGAGAGTCACATGGACGGCATCCACTGTACCCTTGCCCTCAGCGACTGGAAGCAGCGTTCGCCAACAAGCCAGTGTGCAGTGTGCACCGTCGCCTCTTTATTTATAAGTGAAGCTCTGTTCCGTGCCGAGGTGGAACGGCCGTGATTATAAATACTGAATCAAGGACAGGGAAGCACCAAGCACAGGACCATGTTCAGGTTCAGGGCGGAAACACGCGTCGCCAGCTGACCGCCTGCCAGTCCCAGCTCCCTACGACCCCCCCCCCCCCCCTCTCCCCATCCTCCGACACCTCCCTTGCGGACATCGCTAGTCGATCGCTTCCGTTGTCGATAGTCTGTCGGCGTTCATATGTTACTGCCCTGCCCTCCTCACGCTCCACGACGCGGAACCACTGCAGTGTGTTTACTCTGAGATGGCCAGTTGCCAGACATCAGTCCGGTCCCCTACATAGATCGCCAGGAGGTGAGAAAGCTTGCGATTCGGGGGGGGGGGGGGGGGGGGGGGCGGGGACACACACGCCTGCCTTCCTCAGTTTAGGCGCTTTAATCTGTGCTTCATGCTTTCGCGGAAACAAAAGTACGAGTTAAGGTAAAAATCATTTAAACATTGTTCGTAGCTGAAACTGTGTATTATTTTGACATATTTAATAATGACCCTCACTGTAACAATTACGTACAGTTTCACAAGGAATAAAAACATTATGGCCGGCAGGTGTGGCCGAGCGATTCTAGGCGCTACAATCTGGCCGCGCGACCGCTACGGTCGCAGGTTCGAATCCCACCTCGGGCATGGATGTGTGTGATGTCCTTAGGTTAGTTAGGTTTAAGTAGTTCTACGTTCTATGGGACTGATGACCTCAGCAGTTAAGTCCCATAGTGCTCAGAGCCATTTGAACCATTTTTGGAAGCAGTATGAAATACAGTGAATTACAACAAAGTGACACAGCAGACAACAATGGCAGCATCACACTTTGGTTGCAGCCAAAAACAAATGATTATTGAGCAAAACACTCAGACTTTTGTCGACTCTTATCAATTCGGAGCTAGGCAGCTAATCGGACAACTCAGAGTAAACAAACTCACTATACAGAGTCCTTCACGGGCCTAGAACTCGGCACCAAGGTTTCACTCCTCTCGGCTCTGCTACACAACTCAAAGTATGGCTCAGTGACAAGTGCTAGACTATCAAAGATTCGAGTTCTAATCTTAAGACGGACCAAGAATTTTTGCCTCTCTCATCTATCTCTTCTTTCACCTTAGTGGTCAGTAGCGCACGTTATACTTTATGAACTCCTACAGCTGCCTGGGTAAGTCACCATAAAGGTAGGATGGACATTGCAACTCCGATGACCACTAAATACTGTGGTGTTCAAACAAAAATTGAGGCTAAAAATGGTTTTGCCCTACAACTTAATGTCCCACTTCAGAACTTTTCCATGTTGTTCAGCCTACTAATCACACTTGAACATACAACAATTATATTTAAAGGTTTCGGTCGTGAATGTATTTCCGATTCTGGGCTCTGAGTCCAGTAATCTGCTGAGCATACTACTCCACTTTATTCTGCATCTTCTGGATTTCCATACCTTGGTTTTCTCCTCATTCCTTTAATTCCCATCCTGATTCCACTATTTCCCAACCTACATGTGTCCTCAGTTCCTTCTGACTTTCTGCCTGCCCTAATACACCTACCCGTATACATATTCTAGCCACTAATTTACTTCTTCCTTTAGTAATTTCCTCTTACAATCCTTTTGGACCTTCACTCTTTCTCTGCCAGCCTTCTTCTGTGTCTTCATGCCTTCTTCCTTTTTCTTTCCTGCCTCCCTCTCTTTTCCAACACGATCCACCTGCGCCAACAATTAACTACTCCACTGTGCATGCTCTAACTGTCGGAAAAGTACTTCCTGTCTATGTTCCTGCTTCGTTCCTTCTCTCACTGCTTATTCTTCTTCCATCACTTTCGTTCTAGTAGTTTTGCATCCACCCCATTCTTTAACTACTTCCCTTTCATTTCCCTGCAGCTATGATCCTCCGAGTAGACAAATGGTAGCTACCGACCCCTTATTTAGCCACCTAAATAAGACGTTTACTTTCACCTGCCTCCAATAACACACTCCCAGATACCACAAACTGAAATTAATTTTGACCTCGACCTCACTGCAAACTGTTAACCCATTCACATGGAGCGAGTTCCCTTTGGCTCTTTCCGTTATACTGCGAAGACTGGGCCTCTCAGCTTTACCACCGCTCCAGGTAGAACGGACAACCTCCTCCTTCTTCAGGCTGACACGCTCCGTCTATCACTGTTGGCATTCACGCTCGGGCCGCCCACATCAGACAGCCAGAGCTCTCCATACGCTGTGATACCCCAACAGAGTTGTTGTTTTTTCTGTTTAATTGGTTGTCTCATAAGCGTCCACAGAAATGAGCTTCCCTCGGTCACCGGTTTGTCCCTCTACACCCATCTCCATCCCGCTCGCCCACCCTGATAACTGCTCTCTGGAGAGCGCCCAGAGCCGCTATGGTTGCATGACTACCACCAGTACTGCACGTTGTACCAAACGTTTCCTCGTACGATTTAACTTTACTGCGTCCAGCGTTCCTCAGACTCTTTTCTCCGCGTGCGTAAGTCTACCTCTCTGCTTCTAAACCTCGCTGAACGATTCGCTCTCTTTCACTGGTGACCATTATGCTAGGAGATGTTGTTCTCTCCCTGTCCGAGGAGCAGCCGCCGTTCATTAGAAGTTTTTCCAATCACCTTTGACTAATGAATGACATATGCTGAATTGAAACACACCATCTGATGGAGACCCATCACATTACTAGTTCTACCAAAGACGTTCCTATGTACAAGTGTCCAGAAATGTCAAAGTTATTGGGCATATTGATATTATCTGGCCAACTCAGACAAGCCCCGAGCATCTCGACTCTAATGTTGTGGCAGAGTCTAGTGTTAATTCCTTAACTTCACGATCTACCAGGACTGTGTCTTCATGTGATTCGTAATTTTACAGAATCAAATTGCAGAATATAGTTGGAAATTTGAGGATGATATGTAATCGAAATACAGTCTGTTCTCTTACGTGATAACTGAGACTATAGCAAAGGGAAAATGACTGCCATTATGCCAGCGTAAAAGTGTTATGAATCTTAATCTTTCTTCTTGAAATAAATGTCAAAGCGGCATTTTCTGAAATGATTGGAGCTCTGTCCTGGATATGGTACGTAAAATGTTTACTTGTACCCTCACTTGCTGCAAGGTCTTCGCTCTTGACGTACACTGTACATTTTGTATTCCATATAAATCTTAAATTAATAATTTAAAAAAAAAAACTGACACACAAATACCTCGAAAAAAATATTGGCCCATTATGTTCAACGTAAGTAGTAACATTCTGCTCCAAGTGTCGTCGCGGCGGAGGACTGCTAAGAAGATAAAAAAAAAGTTAACAGCGTCTACTCTCTTTCTAGAACAGCATATTGTCATTATTGCTTGGTATCAAGCCTCTTCAGTTTGGCGTCATCTCTCCCACTTTTGCCAGTCGCTCATTCCCGCCTCAGAATAGCTAGTGAAGTTATAATTACTAATTATCTAAAATATGAAAAATAATCCGTCATTAATTAGGCTAACAATAGAGTTATCCATTTATTTTACATCACATTCTCACATAATTACGTCCGAACTTAGTTTCATGTATTAATGAATCTTACGAGACATTTGTCGTGCAGTGGTTTGATGACAGAAAATCGACTCACGCTTCGTTAGATCGCGAGCGCGAGTCGCACGGTCCTCGGTGTGTGGCGCACGGGAAGCAACCACGCGCGGCGGCAGGGACGGGCAGTCGCATGAGGGCAGGCGTCATTGACGGTTGTGTCTGGACTGCGAATTTTTCCCAGTCCATCAAGACTTAGACTGAACGATTCGATATTGTTATTTTTATATTTACCTACGTTGCCTAGGTAGCCCACTTCTATTTTTCACACTTCATCATTTTTAGATGTACTTTGTTTTTATTTTACATGCAAATTTAGCGGTCCCCCGACACGACGACTTTTGGATAAAAATATCACTACTTATATTAAACTTAGAGGAGTAATACACTTTTTTACTTTTGAGAGTCTCTCTGTGTTTTTTTAAAAATTATTTTAAGTTTTGTTTCGAGCTTTTTAAATTTCATACTCTACTAAAAGACATGGTACGATCGACTCTATCCCCACATTCACACAAATACTTTTCGGGACGAAATATGATATTAAGACTAGAGATCTATTCCGCTCAGGTGATTTACCTATTTCTTTTTTTAATTCACACGTAGATTCATAAAACTTAGGTAACGTAAACAATAAGCGACGGTGATAATTCCAAATCAAGTCGGAAGAAAGTGGCCCGCCAATGTCTTCTCTTGCAGTAGCCTGCCTAAAATCATTTGATTTAGTACTGAATTGCAGATCTCGAAAAGAACTACAAAAAAATATGCAACAGCAAATGATTATCTTTTACATTTGAGTCAGAGTCACCATTTGTCTGCTTTGTAGGTGACGGCACGGGCGACTTCAAAAGACAAATATTTTCATTGTCGTTCATATGTTCTCGCGGGATTTAGTAAGATCCTTCCGATCTCTATAGTTTGGCACCGTGTAACTTGATGTATCTCTTATGCATTACCTAGGATATACCAAGAGAGCGCTGTAACGTTACACATATTTAGGCGACGTAATCAGCCGTGTCGGCAAGAGGTAAGATGAATTTGTTGTGTGGCTGAATGTCCAGTTCCAATTCTCAGGACACGCCGGGGCGGTTCCGGCTTCCGGCTAGGAGACCAGTGCGGGCGAGTACACGGAATTTGGACGACAGGCGCTCGTATGGCAATCTCCAAGCAATGGCGAACTTTGAAACAAACTGAGAAATGGTTTCTTGCAGCTCTTTAAGAGTCTATAACAATTCGCACCAAGTACTAAAGCAAATCTGAATATGTCGGCGCTCCCAGATAACTGACGCACTTCCAATGGCACAACGATAATTTCTATAACTTTAGAAGAACAAAAATTAATAATTTACAGTGGGAAATATTTTCACAATGAACCTCTGAATAAACAATTTTAAGCGCTTCATGCGATTTCAGCATATAACATCTCATATGTATTGCATTGCACTATAGCTACCATCGCTGAAAGATACGTATCTGCACCTATTTAATTTCTTATTTATTATGTCTTTTATATCGTTTTTATTACGCAAATGTATGTCAGAACTTCGTGTTCATTACACTTACGCAGCTGATGAATACACTATGAATATCCTACGTATTGTCGTACTTGTGTAATTATTTAATGAAAGTGACTTAAATTTCTAGGGGGAAAACTTAATTACAGGATTTAATGAAATGTTTAATATTTTGCCAGTATCATTAATTAAATGTTCACTACAAGTGCTAATGAAAACCTTTACTACATTTGATAAGGGTATTTTTTGTCTATACTTTAACTGAGCACCGTAGGACCACTTCCCGTCCATTTAAGATATCCGTTCTTTAATAAACAGTATTTGTGATTATTCTCTGTCATCTACGTCAATTACACACGTTAGAAATGAGCCCTTTTAATTAAATTATTCATTTTCTCTTATGACATGTTCTTGTGTATTTTATTAACTCGCATTTCCAGCCAGTGCATAGACTCTTTGACTGCAGGATCACACTTACAGGTTACTATTTGAAGCTAATTAGCTGCGAGGCATGCAAGCAGACGGACACTGCTCGGCCCTATGACTACATCGAGCTATTCTTTTTAAACAGAGCCGCGCGTAGCCCAAGTACTGAAAGTACGAGTAACCTCAGGTAAAGAAGCAACTGGTTTGCCAACATGGACTTGTGTTTACGAGAGCGACTGCACTCAGCAGTAACCCTTAGCTACCGTCGCAGCGTGCTGGGGTAACAATTTTACTTAATTTAGTTGATGCAATTTAAGAGGTTGAAAAGATTCCCGTGGAACATAGCTAGGAGCCATGGTGATTAAACCATTTAAAGAAAAAAAAGTCTAGATTAAAATTGGACCTTATGTCTGGGAGCTTCGATGCCACAGACATACTCGTATAGTCAGATACACATATTAAAGTTACAACATCCATTTTTTTGCGTCAGGGGTTAAAAATAATCACTTACAAGACCTCTTCGCTTAGCTAAATATACTAATAAACCTTATTAGAGAGCCACAGAGAGAATTTTTCAAAAAAGTATTAAGTGGTTCTCTGGTGATCAACTTTCCGTTGTATTCAGTGCTGTACTGCAAATAGAGTGTCACACCAATAACTGATGTAGCACATGAACATGTGTCAGTGAATAAGGTAGAATGCTCCAAAACTTTGGATGAATGTGTTGATGAAAACTGAAGTGGAAGAAGCATGTTCCTAACCTTCTCTAACAGTTAAGTTCAGCTGTTTTCCTCTGCGTATAACTTCTAGCCTTGGAAACAAACGAGTCAACCTTGTGATGTATTTTGCAGATTTACTCTCAATGATGTCTTATGGAGCAATTTCTTGGTGTTTATCTCGCCGCTTAAATAGAAAGTAGTGATTACACGAAAGATAGCACTAAGAATAATATATGTTGTTCATTCTCGATCGTCATGTAGGTTCATCTTCTAGAAGTTAGGAACTTAAACTACAACATCACAATTCATGTACTCCGTAATGAAATTCGTAATAAATAAATAACCCATCACAATTTGAGAAGAACTGTGAGGTCCATATCTACAACGTTTGAGTATAATGTAATCGTTATTAGCCATTGTTAAAACTGTCAGTGGCGCAGAAATGAGTTCAAAACGCAGCAACAAAAGTATTTGAGCATTTGCCATACGACCAGTTTCTGAAAGATAGCAAATAAGTTTTATATATGATCTAAAATCATTTCTCCTGGACAGTTCCTTCCACTCCTGTTGGTTTTTAATTGTAGTTGAATAGGAATGAATATAAGATGATGCTTAAATTGATGTTAAGGCTAATCGTGTCCAAATATCCTGTAAAATGATTCGTTGCACATCTTTTCGATAAAGGAATAGTTCATATTATCTGCGAACATGTAACTAATTAACAAACAACATGATAAAAATACAAACACACTCTGTACAAAATTTACGTTCTTATTAGATAGTACAAACGCATTTGCTTCCTTATTGTATCTAATGAATTTTGCTAAATGAAGGACATCCGACAGCGGAATTAAAATAAATCACAAATGCACGATCACCTGTCGCTGACGAAACCAACGACGACGGAACAATCGCTGAAGGAAAACGAGAGTAAATTAACCTTGAATAAATATAGATCAGCCGCTTTGGCACAACAGCAAAAATTATCTGTTTTAAAAGACATTGGTGTAAATACCCAGTGTAGCTTCTGGATTCAAATTTGCATCGTCTCTTCTGGTAGCATTGTTGTTGGCAAATGAGGCATTACATGGAAGAAAGCTTAAAATGAGTGCTTAAACGAATGTTGCTGGTCTGTTTTCGGTTACTCGTCGTGCAGTGGTTCAGTGTCGTATCTCCTAAGACACTGAGAGAGACTTTTTTGTGATGACCGTAGTCTCACATTTATATAGCCGAAGAGTTATCAGTACAAGCATGATGCTTACCACTTGTAAGTACGGGGCTGCACTCTCATTAGTTTGGAGTATGTATATCTACGCGTTTCCAAAAGATGTCATGACACCTGAGGGAAATGGCCACAAGTGCAGTGTAGAATATCTAAGCTCGGACAACACCGAAACGAGTCGAATACATTTTCCGAAGAGCCGTATGAGACTTCGTAGTACTCGTTAGAGATACCTCAACATGATTTACACAACAATAAATATACACACCGTGCGAGTAGGGCTGGAAGAATCTCTACCAGTCACGCGATCGCTCCATATACTCTGATTCCAAAAGTACCTCCAAGTGTCAGTCCACATCGTTCTTTCCGGTGATGTACCATAGTCTGAGATGAAAGTCCATAGTCTGAGATGAAGGTCACCCGTGATCATGTTAGTTAGTTTACTGCACATACCATAGTTGATACACTCTGAAATGATTATCCGTCATAATGCTAGTTCCGTAAAAGTAAGTTTCATAGATAAATTGTGCGAATTGGGTCTGAACGGCGTGGAGAAATGCAGTTTGCAAGCTAGCCTGTCACCTGTTCTCAGTACTGTGACGCATTTAAGTGACACTCGATCAGCGCCGAATTTACCCACAGGCAACGTAGGGCCAAGTGTGCCGGTTAAAAGAGGGCGGCTAGAGACCTCAGCGCTTGTATCTTCAATAAACTTGGTAAAAAGCTGCAGTAAATTTGAAGTATGAAAGGCTAGCCAGCAGCCAGCAGCACTGAATGTAGCGTTTGGTTCACGCTTCAGTTGGAGAACGACTGTTCATCTATTTCACAGTTGTGTTTTGCATCGATACGTGTACAAGATGAAAATCCTTTGGCTGTGAGTTATCATTACACTTGACAGCTACAGTTCATTTTAAAAAGTTAGGTTTTGCAAACACGATGAGCGCCGTGAAGGGATGGTGCATAAAATAGCGAAGAAGCTATCTACCTACACTACTGGCCATTAAAATTGCTACACCAAGAAGAAATGCAGAGCATAAACGATTATTCATTGGAAAAATATATTATACTAGAACTCACATGTGATTACATTTTCAAGCAATTTGGGCGCTTAGATCCTGAGAAATCAGTACCCAGAACAACTACCTCTGGCCGTAATAACGGCCTTGATACGCCTGGGCATTGAGTCAAACAGAGCTTGGATGGCGTGTACAGGTACAGCTTCAACACGATACCACAGTTCATCATGAGTAGTGACTGGCGTACTGTGACGAGCCAGTTGCTCGGCCACCATTGACCAGACGTTTTCAATTGGTGAGAGATCTGGAGAATGTGCTGGCCAGGGCGACAGTCGAACATTTTCTGTATCCAGAAAGGCCCGTACATGACATACAACATGCAGTCGTGCATTATCGTGTTGAAATGAAGGGTTTCACAGGGATCGAATAAAGGGTAGAGCCACGGATCGTACCACATCTGAAATGTAACGTCCACTATTCAAAGTGGCATCAATGCGAACGAGAGTTGACCGAGACGTGTAACCAATGGCACCCCATACCATCACGCCGGGTGATACGCCAGTAGGCGATGACGAATACACGCTTCCAACGTGCGTTCACCGCGATGTCGCCAAACATGGATGCGACTGTCATGATTCTGTAAACAGAACCTGGATTCGTCAGAAAAAAATGACGTTTCGCCATTCGTGCACCCAGCTTCGTCGTTGAGTACACCATCGCAGGCGCTCCTGTCTGTGATGCAGCGTCAAGGGTAACCGCAGCCATGGTCTCCGAGCTGACAGTCCATGCTGCTGCAAACGTCGTCAAACTGTTCGTGCAGATGGTTGTTGTCTTGCAAACGTCTCCATCTGTTGACTCAGGGATGGAGACGTGGCTGCACGATCCGTTACAGCCGTGCGGGTAAGATGCCTGTCATCTCCACCGCTAGTGATAGGAGGCCTTTGGGATCCAGCACGACGTTCCGTATTACCCTCCTGAACCCACCGATTCCATATTCCGGTAACAGTCATTGGATCTCAACCAACGCGAGCAGCAATGATACGATAAACCGCAATCGCAAGAGGCTACAATCCGACCTTTATCAAAGTCGGAAACGTGATTGTACGCATTTCTCCTCCTTACACGAGGCATCACAACAACGTTTCACAAGGCAACGCCGGTCAACTGCTGTTTGTGTATGAGAAATCGGTTGGAAACTTTCCTCATGTCAGCATGTTGTAGTTGTTGCCACCGGCCCCAACCTTGTGTGAATGGTCTGAAAAGCTAATCATTTGCATATCACAGCATGTTCTTTCTATCGGTACAATTTCTCGTCTGTAGCACGTCATCTTCGTCGTGTAGCTAGTAGTGTATATCGCTATCGTGTAACCTGGGGCTCATTGTCAGTTGAAAGTCGCCTATCTAATGTCTTCAACAAAAATTTCATTTACAGTAGGACGTATGGTTCTTAAGAAAATTTAAAACACTTTCATAACGTAATCATTAACAGCTTTAATCATGCGTTTAAGGTTTAACACAGTAAGACAAGTATTACAGGTAGAAACTGTGTTTACGTTGTCAGGGGGCAAACGTACGGTGCGCCAATTATATATTCATCCGGTGATGAAGATGGTGACGTTTGCTTTGTGGGACGCTCAACTGCGCGCTCATCAGTGCCCATACAAAGTCCCAATTTTTTCACAGTCCAATTTTTTACACCGTACAATCGAATGATGATGATGATGATGAAATGATGAGGACAACGCGAACACCCAGTCCCCGGGCACAGAAAATCCCCAACCTGGCCGGGAATCGAACCTGGGACTCCGTGATCCAGAGGCAGCATATTCATCCGAGAATTTGAGAATGAGAGCACTCAGTGACTTCCAACAAACTTCACTCGTGACTTCGAACCTTAATGAAACTTTGTCTCGCTGACACCATACGAAAAATAACAGCAAAACTTTTATCAGTTACGACATTTGGC
This sequence comes from Schistocerca gregaria, assembly GCF_023897955.1. Classification (NCBI taxonomy): domain Eukaryota; kingdom Metazoa; phylum Arthropoda; class Insecta; order Orthoptera; family Acrididae; genus Schistocerca; species Schistocerca gregaria. The sequence goes on from NC_064921.1 coordinate 585,181,152, forward strand.
TATTAATGTGGAAAACTTCAGCATCAGTCATAGCGTTAGCATTTGTTACTTCTTCATCACTAACTCTATTCATAACACATTTTCCTAAGGCTGAATGTAACTGCTTAATGATATGATTTTACGAAAATAGTTGGGTAGCTGTGACGTTCTATACATCGAGATGCAAGAAACACTAGGCTTTGCCTAAAACAAAGCGGAAATTACCCATATTACTCTCATTCAGTGTTTGATAATGACAGCACTTGTGACTTCCAACAAACTGTGAACATAATATCCCATCCTTTGTTGCATAAATATAACACACCGCTCCGCAATTTTTGTGCCACCCACATTACGATTACTTGATAATTTATTGTGCGAGCTTGGTACTTTCGCTGGGAGTGGAAAGTTATTCAATCTCTCACAGGACGGGAATGTCGCTGGAGTTCCTGGTAGAGTACCATTTGGTCAAAGAAGGCTTTCACAGAGTCTTGAAAGGAACGAAGGGCAGACTGCCGGGAGGTGCCAAGTGTTTGCGGATAGGTCTGGCTTCCTGAAACATTACTGGGATCAGTTCCCGGTGATAATCCGTTGCACCAGCAGTGACGCTGCTGGCCGCCCGTCCCAGCGCTACCTTGTAGGTGCTCGAGATCAAAGCAGGCCTTTCTGTCTGGAAATCAACAGGAGCCTCCTATAGACGCTACCCTGGGTGCGTGAAAAAGTTTTTTGCTTTGTTTCCAATTTACGGTCTGTCCAATACAAGACGGGGCATAAGCGATGCTAGCCAAGGAGAGAGACTATTGGGTACCAGTTGTAGGGAAGCAGCCTATTCACGCCTTCTAAAATTCACACCAGTCTTTCCATTGTGTGCCAGCCAGTCCGCTGTAACTAGCTCTGACGACGTAAATGTTGCGCAATACTTTAAAAATGAAGTAAACAACCTGAAACATTTCTAGCATGTCAGGAGTAATATAAAATCAATATGTGTTGAATATCAGTTCAATAACTTTAACCATTTTCGAAATTGACGTTTTTCTGTAAAAATCATTGGCGCAACCGAAAAGAGCTAGAAACTTAAAAATTTATATTTAGATTCCTCTTGCATAATAATTTAGTAGAAACAGTATTCTGGATCTCACAAATTAAAATTTTAGTTGAAATTCATGATTTTCTGGTTTTTGTCTTAGAAATTAAGGAAGCAAGATAGATTAAGTAGGTGAATAAATAAAGCTAGAATGTTTAAATTTAAGTAGGACGGAGATCCGCTATAATCATAAAAATGTGAGAAGTTTCAACGGAATAACTATAAAACGATAGCTATAGCGTATCTCCAAAGAGCAAGTTCAGAGCTTGTCTACTGTGTGTAGTAGTAGTAATTATCTCGCCCAAAATATTTGACTTAGCCACGTCAGACTTTTATTATGATTTCTTACCTGTGTGCTTATTGTACAATTAAATTGAAAGCTTCATCGGCCACCAGCAAAGAAAGCAATGATTTATTCGATAACTTAAAGTGGTGTATTACTAGACCAGCGGCTAGTCGGGAGAGCAGATTTGATCAGGCGTTCCCTTAGCCATCTGCACCGCGGCTTTATATGTAAGAACGCTGCGCAAGAAAGAAAGGCCCCAGTTCTCTCCAGACGCCGCAGTATTCCTATTAAATCTATTTCCCAGGTTCTTAGAACATTTCACTTTATTCCACTTATCAGACCATTGCTGCTTGTAGTCAATTATTCGCTTGACTAGAGCAAATGACACTTATGAATTCACAGTACTGATTTGCATTTTGGGATCCCTAGTTGATACGCTTTCCCCATGGTTAGCCGACCCTTAAATTATAAATATAAGCAGCTGCACTTTTAGGATTTCTGCTTCAGTAGGTTGAGGTTCCGTTTTGCGCAGAGACCTAGCAAAGATTCAAGTGTGAAAAACGCAGAGGTGATAACTTCGATGTTTTATACTGGGATTAACCTGTGCACAAGCCAATGAGTCTAATTTCGACCTCTTTCCGGTAAGTTATTCTGCTCTTATTCATTTTAATTGCGCCATAATATCTGTAACACGACATGCATAATCCTTTTTTTTAATTTTTGCATGCATTTGATCTCATATAATTATCTTATTTGTTTCCTTAGTTATAGTCCCACATAATATTCTTTATAACAAATGCTTAATTTTTCATTGCAGAGCCCTCTCCAGGAACTAACCAATTAATTTTGAAGGTGGGCCTCCTTCAGTGATAAACTTCGAGACAATTTTCGGATTTTCTGACCTTTTCCTCGCTTGGATGCTCAACGTGAAATATTGAACACATTAATTCATTTGTAAAGTGATCATACGTCTGAAGCGGTTTTATACCTGGAGGATGTTAAAATGAAGATGCCATTCGAGCTAAATCACTTCGCGAATATAAGTGTAGAGTTCATGACATGTTTGTTTAAAGTGGAAATTCCATTATCGATTAGAAGTTTTGTATTGCGCAAACTCAGTTTTGTGAGGCAACTAGGATATACATAAACCATAAACGTCGAAAGTCGAAAACAAAGGTGTAGCAGGAAGAGGGTATTGGTGTACGCAGAAATTTCTCAAGTAGACCGTCGCCATTGGTAAAACGGTCTCTGCACGACGCGCTGCCACACAATTAAACGCATCTCTGACAGCGAAGGAACTGATAATCAGATGATCCATCTCAATTCATGCGGTACTATGTTTATGAAATTGTTTCAGAATAGGACAGCCTGTCTCGCATTCACGACAAGGATAAAACTAACAATTCCAGCACAGCTGACCACAAACCTACCACAAACAGATTACAATTAGATATACTCTAAGATAAGTTGACTGTACTGAAAACACAAAATTTAAAGACTCTCCGTTTGGTCGCCAAATACTTTTTTGCATCCTCAACAATAGCAGCAAAGGAAAGTCTCGAGATAACGGTTGAATGATGTGGTGGTGGTGGTGGTGGTGGTTAGTGTTTAACGTCCCGTCGACAACGAGGTCATTAGAGACGGAGCGCAAGCTCGGGTTCGGGAAGGATTGGGAAGGAAATCGGCCGTGCCCTTTCAAAGGAACCATCCCGGCATTTGCCTGAAGCGATTTAGGGAAATCACGGAGAACCTAAATCAGGATGGGCGGAGACGGGATTGAACCGTCGTCCTCCCGAATGCGAGTCCAGTGTGGAATGATGTGGACATCATAAAGTCGCACCACAATCATACACTGAAGCTTACACGAAAACAAGAATGTGTTTTCCCACATTAGCAAACCTCGGCATTTCCTTTTCTTTAACGAGAACTACGATCCGCTCGACCTAATGCAAGCAGAGGGCATAGGTCCTTTGCAGCGCTCAAATATTAGCGTACCTTTCTTGTTGGTTTAAGCACTGTATCAGTACCGTGTACTCTGCAGGGCCTTATTGCTAAATAAAGGTCTAGAGCATACGTCAGTATGACTCCGCCATCTTAGGCAGCGGTGTGATGACGTCGCAAACAGACCCTTACGTGGATACATACGGACACTTCGGCTTATTGAGATTTTCCTACACCATAACTGTTTTCAGAGTCGTTATAGCCTCTAACAATGTCTCCAACATTGAAAGACTAAACTATAGAGAGACAAATACACCATGGACAGCTGCCTAATGCCGATAAAGCAAATATCACCGATAATGCTTTAACTGTCCGTGAAAGTCCACACTGTATGATCAAACGTCTCCACTCACTGCTACTGGTTAGGAAAATAACTCGAACCTAACTGTGTAATCCAAGGAGCATCAAAGTTCCACGTTATCACAGGAAACCTTTCGAATGCTGGTACAGTCTTTCACTCCATATTTAAAGCACATAAGTTGCTTTCTAGGCTGAATTTCAGGTTTACCAACTACTCGTAGCCATTTGTAAACCAAAGGTCATCTACTACAAAAAGACCAGGTGTGTGTATCGCTAATAATGCTTACCTACCAAATTAACATGTTATAGTAATGAAGCATAACAGAGAAAATTAATGAATTGGCTGCTTCAACATAGATGGTACTAGTGAAACTCTAAGTACAGTAACGAAGTAAATATGATGATTTTCCTTGTACATGCAAATAAATACATAATCTGCAGTATATGAGGTAAATTACAGAAATAACTATTTTAGTTTACTTTTATAATTCGCTTGTTCACCTGTTACACGTTTTCATAATTGAGTAAGTGATCAAAGGTACACTGTCAAACCACAAACAGCTTTCTCAGTAATGAACGGCGTCTGAGAATAGTATGTAACATCATTTTCACTCCATGGTATTGTTGCACGTTTTGGTAGTGGAGCCAAGAGAGCATGTGCACAACTTCTAGTGTGGATTGCATATATTCAGGGGCAAACCTGATTGATTTATGACTTGCTCTGTCTCCCTTAACCTACTGCAATGCTAAGTGGTTTGCCTGAGGATTGATTTGTGACCCCCTGGGGATAACCTGTCCTTTTGAGAAACCCTTCTCACTCTCCCTCCTCCTCACACCTCTCTGGGAAATGCCAACCCTCCATATCCCCATCATTAATACAAGCACACTTTTGATATAAAATTAATGAACTAATTAATTAAATAGATCAATTAATTTCCTCCAGCACTCTTCTTCCCTCCTCCACCCCCATCCACTCGCCTTCAGGAAACTTATGGGAGTAAGACTTGTTCTGTGCTGAGCTGCCAGAGAGGAAGTACATACAGTAGTTTATTTTCTTTATTTTGGGTGCTACCCTTCTGGAAATTTGTGGGAAAAGCTCAGCCCCTCCCATACCCACATCCTCCATTTCCCCATCTAGAAGTTGGTCAGAAATGCTCAGTCTGTGCTGATCTTTTGGAATGGAAGGTGCAAGTATTACCTTCTCCAGCTTAGGTCATGTAGTCATGACTTAATCACATAATTACATAGATGAAAATTGGAAGTGTTGTCTTGTTGGAAAATTTTTGTGTGTATGCTCACTTTGACATGCATGGATCGGCTGAGCTAGTGCACAATGTCACTACCAGAGGACATCCCAGCCCCCAACCCCCATCCCTTGTCACCTTCATACCCACCCTTTCCAGAAAAAAATGTGGTTTCTCCACAGACTCAATCTGTGCTGAAGAGAAAGGATCTCATGGTATAAAATTCAAATCAATGTCAGTACTGAGGCAAAATATTTGTCTAATCATTTTGAAGGAGATAGGAGTTCCCCACTTGGACAGAGCTCACATCAGCACCTTGCACCCCTGCTTCTGATGTCATAATAACCATAGTAACTGAGGAATAGAATGAAGTGCAGTATAGTAGCCATTTGGCGTCTCTGGCGCATGTGTCTTTCATCCACGTGCTGCTGCTGAGGTCAAAAACTGCCAGATGTCCTAATCACAGATCATGATACTAAATACTACTAATCATGGAAAGGATTTCGGCCTCCTTTGATCTCATGGCCTCAAAAAAGCATCATTTGGTGGAATTCTGTTGAGTAGAATATTTCAGACTCACTTCCTGTGTCTCTCTTCCTGTTTGTGTGCGTGTGAACAATATCTCAAATCACATAGATGGTTTTCATCTCTCCTCCTAAACTGTGTTCCTACTGGCCAATGATGGGAAGAAAGGTAGAGCTCACGCAATTTTGATATCAAAAATAGAGGGAAATAGTCAATTTGCACTACTCTATCTGATTAATGGTTTAACAATTTACAGGAGACAAATAGAACCTTCAAAGCAATCATAACCATCTTATGAATGATACTTCTTTGTAATAAAAACATATTTTCAACATTTGAGAATCATGATCACTCATGCCACTGCGAGACAAGCAGGTGCCGCTTGGACGTAGGTTACTCCCCACCCTGCAGTTTAAAAAGCCCACTTTATCCATTTCCAGGCATGCATGTTGTTGACCATAGAACTAGAATTTCTCATGAAAAATGGAGATTTCTTCCTTGAATACGAGTTATTTTCTAAGTCAGATTAATATATTTAAGTATTCTGTAACCAGGTAATAAAATCTGTTCCAGTCAGCTTAATATCTGTTACATCCTGCTTCACAGGATTACATTATTAAACTGGTTTTTGGTTCACGAAGGAGTGCTAAGATTGACCTCTGTCACAGGATGCGTCCTCACTTTCGAACTCTCTTTAAGTAACCAGACGCTCTCTCATATATGAAGTCTCTCAATGTAGTATCACAGAGAAGTTGTAAATATCAGCTTTATACTATGCATCACTTTGAAAAATCGGTAATACAACTGATTTTAATACGATGATCATCTCTCCGTGAATAAGGGGGAGATTGAAACTTCGTTAAAGATATCGCCACAACGAAATCACGCCTGATTACTGATTCAACTCCTGAGTCATATCTATGGTACTATGGTACTCTAGCCCTCACCCCTACCCACCCAAAAGACCATCATTGATATCAAATTCATACGCTGATTAATTAAATTGATGATGAGAGAGTCGCTTTGCATGGGGAGTAATGTTTTTCCAGCAGTCAGATTACTACCGCCTGGTAGCACAAATGGGAATTCCTGGAGGAATGTAGCAGTTATAGAACGCTCCTACTTCTAGTTAGTTCTAAACTAAATTGGAGACAATGTTTCAGGGACGGTTGGTTACATACAGAGAAATAGTTACAAGATGCATAGAGAAGCCATTTAGAGTTTTGCTAAGGATCCACAAATGTGAGAATGCTTTGTCACTCCCATCCACATAGGGAGAGATGGTCAATCGTAATTAAACCTTACAGAGTTTATAAAGTGTTTCAACCAAGGAAAGTAGTTTTTGCACCCCCTCTCTGCTGATGGCTATTTCGTACGCTACCAAACAGTATTCTTGTTATGTGGTGTACGTAGTATACAGGGTTTCCAATCCATCCACATGTATATAGCCCTCACAAATTAATGGGGGGAGGTGGTTTGGCAATGATACAGAAACTGAGAATCATGCTGCAACGTCATTGGCTGGTAGCATCGTGAGATCGAAGAAATAAGATATTTTATTGACATGACAAGTTGTTGAGTGGTGGTCTGGAAGACGAATAATTGCGTTAAATGCATTTAAATTTTATAATAAACATGGTTACATTACGAAAATTGATGGTAAATATGTAAAACTGAGGTAAATACGATAAAAATGTGGAAGAATGAGGGTATTTACATGCTCAACTGGGCCTATGAAAATTATTCCATTTCTCCGCTGGTGTGACTCATACCTGTTGCTCCATACTATCTGTGCTCTTATGGGTTTAAGTCCAGCAGAATAACCCCTGTTCCACGTGTGGTTATGTATCGTAAGCCACACACCGTCAGGTGGCTTGCGGAGTACGGATGTAGATGTAAAATGAAAGACACAGTGACCTATGATTTGGCGGTCATGATGGCTTCTACCTAGGACACTGAAGTACTCATCATATACGTGGGTGTGATATGTCCTGCCTATATGGGGAATCAATGCTCATGGTCTCTTTGGAAATGGAACACCGAGATATCTGCTACCCTTTTACTGTGGAACATAATTTGAAATGTAGAGTTGTTTGGAGATGTTCCACAATGCTGGAAGCTCTTCCAGTTTCCAAATGTTGCTATGTCTTACACATTTTGTCAATAAGAAACACCGGCCCTGTCTTATTTCAAACATACTGTGTGTTGTGGGGGCAGCTTAACTTCCATCATGTGATGTCCAACTCTCTGTGAGATCCGATGAATCGAAACATGTTACTGCCAGTTTACCAGTTGACAGAGATCTCAAAATCATGATGGGAAAACAAAATTCTTTTTCTTGAGTGTAATCTGATTGCTGGAAAAATGTTGCTCACCATGTGAAGTGCCTCTCATTATCAATTTAATTAATTAACCTATGAATTTGACATCAATAACAGTCTGTCAGGTGGGTGGAGGCGAGGGATAGAGCACCACATGTATGACTCGGGAGTTGGAGCGGTAATTATGTGTGTTGTCGTTGCGGCGATATCTTTTAACTAAATTTCAGTCTTCCACCTAGACAGGGAGAGATGATCATCGTATTAAAATCAGCTACATATCGAATTTATGAAGTGATATATAGTATTAGCCTGATATTTACAACGTCTCTGTGCTGTTGCCTTAAGACACTTCGTATGTGATGAAGCGATTGGTTGCTTAAAGAGAGTTCGAAAGTGAGGAAGCATCCTGTGACACAGGTCGATCTCAGCACTTCGTCATGAGCGAAAAGTGAGTTTAATATTCTGGTCTCGTGTTGCAAGATGTAACGGATATTAAGCTGATTAGAAGAGATTTTATTACGTGATGAGAGAATGTCTAGAGGACACTTGAATAAGATGATACTTGACGAAAGAATACCCGAAGCTTGGCCTATGCCTTACTGTTACTGTATTTTCAGAAAGAATGATACTTTAAGATGTGAAAACGCATCGTTATGCTCCAATTCATTCTATCTTTGAACGTAACTCATACAACAGGAATTTTGCATCATAATTTCGAAGTGTGTGGTCAACAACATCATTGTCTGGAATTGAGAAATTTGGATTTTTTAAACTGGAAGGAGTGTCTGTCGGGATGGCAATGCAATTACAACTATATGTCTATTTCATGCTTGCTTGTCTCTCAGGGCACCGCAGCCGGCGGCACTAATGGGCATGAGGTTTTGGTCGAACAAATGTCACCGATTAGCTTAGCCTGTGGAGGACAATTGGCTACAAAGAATGCTCTTCCCTTTCGGCTCTTGCCTGCGTCCTTGGGGACAAACACCAGTGGCGACGCTGTCTGGATGAATAAGAATCGAAGTGACCAGTATTCTGGGTGTGTGGCGACAGAGGCAGACATGTTTGTGGCGTGAGAACATGCAATACGATGCGTGTTTGTGCTGGAACGTTATTCCCCCCCGTGTAAATTGATCAGTTGACTGCTTGGTGTGAGCTGTAATACCACAGAGTGAGAACGACGAGTGCAGCTGCCAATATGTATGCGGATCTCACCTGACTGGCGCTTGCACAAAGATGTGACATCCTAGCCAGTGGTGCAGTCATGGCTCTCAACAGGTGGTGGACACTGCGCTCTTCATGATCATGAGAGTGTGTGATCGATAGAATTTTTCTCCAGTTATGTCTAGTGGAAAAATTGTGGTGAAGTCCTGTGCCTGTGGTATAAAACATCAGTGCATACAAGAGCTTGGATACACTCGTATTTAGCACGATGGGCTATTTGTGGAGGAAATTTAATTAGTTGATTTGTAAAATGTTTGTCTCAAATGTTGACAAAATGTTTTTGTTATGAAGAAGTGTTATCGTATTGTGGTAGTGAGCGTTTTAAGTGATCTATCTCCCTCCTGTAAATTTTTAAAGAACTAAATCGATAGCGTAGCGCAAATGGACTCTGTCTGCTAGAAGATATTGGTTCACACACGCAAACAGGAAGTAACCTCTTGAGAAAAACAAAGACAGGAAGTGAGTCTGAACTACCCAGATCAATATAATGCCGCCACTTAACGCTTCTTTTGAGACCAATGGTATTTAGTATCGTAATGTGTAATTAGGACATTGGGCAGCTTTTGATCGCCATGGCAGTGCCCAGATACCAGACAAGTGTGCAGAAATGTTCAAACCGCGGCTACTATACTGCACTTCGTTCCATTCTTCGGTGCTTTCAGTTATTCCTTCAAGGGATGTGGAGATGGGGTGTAGATGTGAAGTATACCCAAGTGGGAGAGCCCTGTCTCCAGCAAAATGACTACACAGAGAATATGCCTCAATATGTTACTGGCATTCATTTGAATTTCATGTCATGTGATCCTTCTTCTCCAGCAAAAACTGAGTCTTCTTCTCACCAAGTTTTTTTGGGAGGAGTGGGGAGGTATGGGTCGCTGGGTGGAGGTGGCATTGTCCACTATCTCAATCGATCCCTTGCATGTCAAGGTGAGTACACACATGAAAATTTTCCAGCAAGATAATCCCTCCAATTTGCATATGTGTAGTTGTGTATTTAGTGCATGTAGTTGCTGGGCAAGATAATACATTAACCTTTGAGTCCAATAGCTCGGCACAGACAGAATTTCTCGCCAGTAACCAGATGGGAGAGGGCGGGGGATGGGAGGAGCTGCCAATTCCCCCCCTCCCCCCAAATAAGGAAAACAAACTACCCTGCTCTTCAAATGGTTCAAATGGCTCTGAGCACTATGGGACTCAACTGCTGTGGTCATTAGTCCCCTAGAACTTAGAACTACTTAAATCTAACTAACTGAAGGACATCACACACATCCATGTCCGAGGTAGGATTCGAACCTGCGACCGTAGCAGTCGCACGGTTCCGGACTGCGCGCCTAGAACCGCGCCCTGCTCTTCCTCTCCAGCAGTTCAGCACAGATCAAGACTTTTCCCCGCCAGTTTCCAGATGGGGTATGGATGGGGGTGGGGGAGGGGAGAACTGGAGATAATTAACTGAAAAATTTAATTAATTAGTCCTTTAATTTGATATAAAATGTGTGCTTGTATCAGCGAGGGAGATTGGGAGGGTTGGAGATTTCCCAGAGAAGTGGGGGAGGAGGAGAGGCGAGAATGGGGTTTTTCAGAAGGACAGGTTATCCTAGGGAGTCAACCCTGAGGTCGTCATAAACCAGTTAGCAGAGCAATAGGTTAAGGGGACGGGGACGCAGTCATAAATCGGTCAAGATTGCCCCTGAATGTATCTAACCAACACTTACTAAATGCGCTTGTGCTCTCTTTGCACAACTACTTACATGAAATTAGCTTTCCATGTAGACTATTACAATGGAAAATTCATTAGCTGATACATGTGTGGATAATATTAGTGACTGTGTGCATTGTACCTTTTGAAGAGGGCTTATTCTTCTTGTTCTCTCTTGAACTTCAAGTCTTTAAGGTATGAGATTCACGAGAATGTTACAGTATAACACATTAATGAGAGAAAGTACACACAACACGTTAATTAGTACTAGTGACCTGCCCTGGCTTCGCACAAGGAGCACTAAGCACTTGCGGCTGGACGAAATTTGTTTGGTGTAGCGATAACGAATCATATATATACATATTCTTAAATGAAGGATATCGCCCTTTGATTGTATTGTTGTTTTTTAATTACTGTCCAGGTTTTGGCATTTTATGCCTTTTCAAGTGATGGAGTTTATGTCACTAATATACACTGCAGGACATCAAGCTCAAAATTGTCCATAAATTAAGAAAAATATTGGCTCCCCACGAAATATTTTTCTTGATTTATTGCCAACTTTGATCTTGATATGCTGCAATACATGTTAATGACATAGCGACCGCTACGGTCGAAGGTTCTAACCCTACCTCGGGCATGAATGTGTGTGATGTCCTCAGGCAAGCTAGGTTTAAATACTTCTAAGTTCTTGGGGACTGATGACCTCAGAAGACCCATAGTGCTAAGAGCCATTTGTTAATGATATAAACTCAATCAGTTGAAAGTGGCATAAAAGGCTGAAACCTGGGTCGTAATTAAAGAAAGAACAATAGAGTCAAATAGCTGTATGTCCATTTAAAAATTATTGTATGGGTGTTGTTCAGCAGTATCAAAACTGTTTATAAATTATACACACAAACCTACCTCTTGAATCAGTCTGTTAGTGAACACTGTATCAAAACATCTATAGTAGCCCTAAGTATAGCCTTCTCATACAGGCAGAAAAGTGCTGCGGGAGACTTCACCTTATAATATGTGAAGATGCTGTTTTGTTTTTAGGAAGGACAGCAATCAGATAAAACGCTAAAGATTCTGAACTTGGTTCTTTGAAATGTTCACCTATCCATTCTTGTATTATCAATTTTTCGACGCCAGAAAGGCCTCTACCGGTCTGTGGGATACATTCATGCTTGATGTCATTTCACTTTTAGTGAGCGGAATATTATGGATTTTATTTCTCTCTCTTCTCCTCCATCCCTCTCTTTCTATAGCTTTCGCGCGCTCACACACACACACACACGTCACACTTAGATACACTCACAAGATGATGAAAGCTATCTGCTGCTAGGTTGTTGGGCGTAATATTTGAGAATGATATATCAGTACTCACCACCTTTGATCAACATAGACAGAGATAACGAAACAAACAGTTTCCACAACAAAATTTTGTCTGGAGACCTGGTAGAAAATCCAAAAAGATTCCGGTCATATGTGAAGTACATTAGCGGAATGAAACAATCAATGTCTTCTCTGCGTGATAGCAATGGAGATACTGTCGAAAACAGTGCTACCAAATCAGGGTTACCAAACTCAGCCTTCCAAAATGCCTTCACAAAAGAAAACGAAGTAAATAGTCCAGAATTCGACTCAAGAACAGCTGCCAATACGAGTAACGTAGAAGTAAATAAACCCGCAGTAGTGGAGCAATTTAAACCGCTTAATAAAAGCAAGTCTTCTGGTCCAGACTCTGTACCAATTAGGTTCCTTTCAGAGTATGCTGATGCATTAGTTCCATACTTAACAATCGTATACAACCTTTCGCTCGACGAAAGATCCGTACCCAAAGACTGGAAAGTTGCACAGGTCATACCAATATTCAAGATAGGTAGTAGGAGTAACCCACTTAATTATGGGCGCATTTCGTTAACGTCGATATGAAGCAGGATTTTGGATCATGTACAGTGTTCAAACATTATGAATTACCTCGAAGAAAATTGCCTATTGACACACAGTCAACATGGGTTTAGAAAACATCGTTGTTGTGAAACACAACTAACTCTTTACTATCATGAAGTGTTGAGTGCTATTGACAAAAGATTTCAGATAGATTTCGTATTTCTGGATTTTCGGAAGGCTTTTGACACTGTGCCACACAAGCGGCTCGTAGTGAAATTGCGTGCTTGTAGAATATCGTCTCAGCTATGTGACTGCATTTGTGATTTCCTGCCAGAAAGGTCACAGTTGACAGTAAATGACGAAAAGTCATAGATAGAACAGTTGTGATTTCTGGCGTTCCTCAAGGTAGTGTTGTAGGCCATTTGTTGTACCTTACCCATATAAACGGTTTGGAAGACAATCTGAGCAGCGGTCTTAGGTTGTTTGCAGATACCGCTGTCGCTTATCGACTAATAAAGTCATCAGAAGATCAAAACAAATTGCAAAACGATTTAGAAAAGGTATCTCAATGGTGCGAAAATTGAGAGTCGACCCTAAATAACGAAAAGTGTGAGGTCATCCACATGAGTGCTCACAGTAATTCGTTAAACTTGGGTTACACGATAAACCAGTCGAACCTAAAGGCCGTAAATTCAACTAAATACTTAGGAATTACAATTACGAACAAGTTAAATTGGAAGGAAAACATGGAAAATTTTGCGGGGAAGGTTAACTAAAGAGTGCGCTTTTTGGCAGGACACTTAGAAAATGTAACAGACCTACTAAGGAGACTGCCTACACTACGCTTGTCCGTTCCCTTTTAAAATACAGCTGCCCGGTGTGGGATCCTTACCAGATAGGACTGACGGAGTACATCGAAAATGTTCAAAGAAGGGCAGCACGTTTTGTATTACCGCGAAATATTTTAGTGAGTGTCACTGAAATGATACAGGTTTTGGGCTATACACCATTAAAAGAAAGGTGTTTTTTGTTGCAACGGAATCTTTTCAGGAAATTCCAATCAGCACCTTCCTCCTCCGAATGCGAAAATATTTTGTTGAAAGCGACGTACATAGGAAGAAACGATCACCACGATAAAATATTGGTGTTCGTTCTTTCCGCGCGCTATACGAGATTGGAATAATAGAGAATTGTGAAGGTGGTTCGATAAAACATCTGCCAGGCACTTAAAATGTGATTTGCAGAGTGTCCATGTAGATGAACATTAACACTGCAGTTCACAAAATGAAAGTGACCAACGTACCCAATGGGTTTCTTACATTATTACATTAGACGAGTGAAGAGTGACCAAGTTCCTGACAGGAAGTAAAAGTATCTCTTTGGTCAGTGTAACGTAATAATGTAATAATGTATTACGATCACGGTCCTTTCTTTCCTATCACATTTCGACTATGTGTTATTTTGGAGTTCACACTGCGTCTGTCATTTAAATATATAACTGCTGTTTTAGTAGACTCGAATGAGAACAACATTCCATGTTATGAGTGAACACCTCACAATCACCTGGTCGTATGAAGTAAGTGACTGGGCTCGTAATAAAGCCAAAGGCAGAGTATTGAACTGTCTTTCACTAAAATTGTGGCTTTGACAAGCACTACCAGAAATGATCGGTTACAGAAATTATCTGCTGTTTCATAGCACAGGACGTAAAAACGTGAAGAGTCTATCTAAAGAGTTATCTCTTTAAAGTTAATTCCAAACAATTCGCGAAATCGCGCCCAAGAGACTTTCACTAGGCCACTGAGCCACACAAAATTATTATGCGGAATCAGAGCAGTACCAGGTGCTCTTCACGCTTATTTATTTGTTTAATTTCTCGATTTACTTTAAAAGTAATTTTGCTTTGCAGGCTGTTATTTTATTTTTAAATCAGCACTTTCTTTCAATTTCAGCTGTTTTCAACACCTTTGGAACGTTATAACGTCTATTTCAGATTTGTAATGCGATACAGATTGTACTCCAGCAAAATTAGTAGAAGAAACCCACTGACTCGTCAGTCAGAAGTCCGCGGATACACTGGCAATTATTGCGGGCAGCCGTTCGTTTTCGAGCGTTGAGCCTTTTGGCGTGCTGGTACAACGACGGCCTGAGTATTTAATATCCCGAGTGAACATCCAAAGCTCCTCGTTTCGAAAAGAGATCCGCGCACCATCTGACATCTGTACTTTGTAATCACACGAACTGCTGCGTTACCGCATCTCTGTGTGAGAACATGCAATAAAGCCGGAATGCCAGCTGAAGCGCGAACAACGTACAGCAGAACACTTTGCAATGGATATCCTTTTTTTTTTGTCTGCTGCAGAAAAATTATTTGGAGTAGGCGGGGAGTGCGAGATGAGGAAGCGCGCTGCCACAGCTGGTACGGGAGACAGATGAGCGGCGAACGTGCCTACGCGCCTGCGCACTGCATCGCCGGCCGCCGCGCGTTTCGCTGCCTTCGCGATTTCGACTGCGGGCCGCATTGAGGCCTGCAAACCGGAGGGGTGTCAGCGGGCCGCCGCCGCGGACGCAATTTTAGACGGCGCGAGGGGGACGCCAGAGAGGCCGCGTGCCGCGGCATTAGTCTAATCGTGGAGGAATGCGGCGAAATAAATGACGCCGCCGCGGACACACTTCTTAAATTAGCGGCCGTCTGAACGGGGGAACACCTGGGTCGGCAGCCGTAGTTCCCTTCCCACCAGTGTTCAACCTACCATAGCTCACAACTAAACGATCCCCTCTCTGGTCTCTGTGTCGCCGTGTACATGCCAGCACTGTTCCAGGTTGCTGTCTGTTTTGCCATGAATACCGAATACAATCAGTAGCTCATGCATCAAAAGCCGCGCGGGATTAGCCGAGTTGTCTAAGGCGTTGCAGTCGTGGACTGTGCTGCTGGTCCCGGCGTAGGTTCGAGTCCTCCCTCGGGCATGTGTGTGTGTGTTTGTTCTTAGGATAATTTGGGTTAAGTAGTGTGTAAGCTTAGGGACTGATGACCTTAGCAGTTAAGTCCCATAATATTTCGCACTCATATTTTACATATTTTTACATGCATCAAAATTCTAACAAGAACGGAAAACAAAATAGAAGGTGTTAGTTCACCATTAGTTTTACTTTAGAAAATGTAAATTGAGATTGTTCTGACGTTGAACTTGAGAATGGGAGCAAGACATAAGAAAAGTCTAGCCACCCCCATAAGATTTGTCGAAGTATCAAAGTTACTGGAAAAGATAAAAAGACGCAAGGTGTTACCAGTTGTCAGAGAAGTTGGTATAAGCTATAGGAAAACAGGAACAATCCACAAAAATACACAGAAAGCAAAGGGGGGTAGTAAGAAAAAAACACAAAAAGAAAAGTGCTCGGATTAAAAATGGCTTAAGGCAGAGACGGAATCTTTCTATTCCACTCTCCATCGTGCACATCGAGGAAGCGAAGGTGGAAATAAAAGAAAAGTACAGGACTGAGATCAAAATTCAGCATGAAAGGCTATCAGTGATAATATCTTGTGACCAAATTACTATGCTCAGTGAAAGTGAGGGAGGATTACAGGAACTACCGAACGAAATGAACAGTGTAATGAGCACAGAATACGAAGAAACCAATCACAGAGGAAAGTAATGAGAAGAAGTGGAGATAAAATTAGTGGTAAACGTAACATCAAAATTGATGACGGCTTAGTATACGAAGTGAAGGAATTCTCCTACGCCAGAAGAAAATAGCGCATTATGAACGAAGCTAGGAGGATGTAAAAGGCAGATTAAGATAGCCATGAAGGATATTCCCAGCTAATTCTATCAGGCATAGACTTTGATTTGAAAAAGAAAGTACTGGGAATGTACTTCTGAAATTCAGTATTGTACAGAAGTAAATCATGGATTAAGGAAAACCAAAAAGAAGAGGATCGATGTATGGAGTTGCAGAAGGATTTTGAAAATTAAATAGGTTGGCAAGAATCAAAGAGATCCGTTGCAGAAACGGCAAGGAAAGGATTATGAGACAAGCACTGACTACAAGTAGAGCGGACTGGTATGTCATGTATTAAAAGTATAAGGAATTAGAGGGTGAAAACTATAGGTAGAGACAGAGGCTGCAATATACCTCACAAATATTTGATGTCGTTCGGCGAGCGTTAGTACTGCAGCGCCTGGCAAACAAATTACGTTTGTCTGGGATATTCGTATCAGAGATAATTTACGATCAGACTGATAGCTGATGGCGCTATGAGGCTTCCTCTGCGGTTAAAATAATGATACGAATTCCTCTGTCACAAAGGATGAAACAAGTGGAAGAGCGCTTATCGGCAACACGTTGCATAAATTTGTGTAAGACACTTTAAATTTACGTAAATGAATCGAAAAATAATTTGAAAACAGTGACGTGATATACTGAAAAAATATTTTTTGAAGGATAATGCTGTTCATCAATAGTTAGACTTTCCTTAATACCTTTGCGTTCTACAGTTGCCGATGTTCTTCGCTACTACATCTTTCTATGTCTGTCAGATTTTCATGCGGAAAACACGTTAGCCAGAGACGACAGCACCATAAGCAGCAGAATCCTCTCCTGACGAGACATTAGTTGGTTGTTCCACAATACCGCTTTAAGCATTGGTCGGTATCC